>NC_053424.1:13546394-13868081 GCF_007990345.1 Gossypium hirsutum | reverse complement strand
ATTAACCACAAGAAATAATTAAACTCATAATAAAATTCAAAGAAATCCAAAGGAGATCTTCAATCTTGATGGAAATCTGCTTTTGAGTCAGATAGTACAGCCAAATAGTACAGTTTATTCTTTAAACTCATACCATAAAATTTTCATAATTTTTGGTTCAGCCAAATAGTACAGTTTATTCTTTAAAGTTTCCCCTGTTTCGCTGTCTGACAGTTCCGACCACTCTTCACTAAAAATTAATTATCTCATTGTACAGAATTCGGATGATGTTTTAGCTTGTTTCTTCTAAAAATAGACTCATTAAGGATTCTAACCATATAAACTATAACTCATAATCATTTTTGTACAATTTTTAATGATTTTCCAAAGTCAGAACAGGGGAACCCGAATTCATTCTGACCTTGTCTCACAAAATCTATTATATCTCATGATTTACAATTCCATTGCTCACATCATTTCTTTTATAAGAAACTAGACTCAATAAGCTTTAGTTTCATATTTTATTCATCCTCTAATTCAATCTCTACAATTTTTGGTGATTTTTCAAAGTTACACTACTGCTGCTGTCCAAAACTGCTTTAGTGCAAAATGTTGATTTCCATTTTGCCCCAAATTTCACAGTTTATACAATTCGGTCCTTTCTCAATTAACCCTCAATTAATCTAATTTTCTCAATTAGTACTTTACTAGACATTATAAGTTGTTACACAACTATTGAAATTCAGAATTTCCACATATAACTCTATCTTCAAACTCTTTTACTATTAGGTCCCAAACATTCACTTTCTATTCAATTCTTTCAATAAATCAGCATATGAACAATTTAAAACTCTAATTTCATGCTAAATCATCATATACTTCCAGCACATATTCATATCAACTTTCAACTTCTTTCATAAAATCAAAACTAATGATTTAACAAGTGGACCTAGTTGTAAAAGTCATAAAAATACAAAAATTTCAAGAAATAGTCAAGAATTGAACTTACTTGTAATAAAAATATGAAGAACCAGCTTGAAGAAGCCCTTCCATGGTGTTTTAGCTGATGAGAATTCAGAAAAATGAAGAGAATCTAGATAATTCCACTTGGGTCCTAACTTTATTAAGCAAATTTTGCAATTTTCCAATTTGCCCTTAATTCTCCTTACTTTCTTGCTGATTTCATGCCTCTGACGTCCAGCCCAAATAGACCTTGGGTCTATTTGCCTTTTAAGCCTCTTCCTTTTATCATTTAAGCTATTTAATTATTTCCCAAATTTTGCATTTGTTACAATTTAGTCCTTTTTGTTCAATTAATTATCGGAACTTTAAAATTTCTTAACGAAACTTTAATACTAACTTTTTAACACTCCATAAATATTTATAAAAATATTTATGGCTCAGTTTAAAATCCCCGAGGTCTTGATACCTCATTTCGATTTTAATTATTTAATATTTATTTCTAGTGCACTATTCACTATTTCAAAAATTTTCCTAACTTCATATTTAACTTATACTTACTAAATTAATAATATTTTCTACCCATTTGTCGAATTTAGTGATCTCGAATCACCGTTCCGACACCTCTGAAAATTCAAGCCATTACATTTTTTTTTCGTCGGATTTGTGGTCCCGAAACCACTGTTCCGACTAAGCCTAAAATCGGGCTATTACAACTCTCCCCCCCCCTTTAGGGATTTCGTCCCCGAAAATCTTACCAGATGGTAGGTTAATGATTTACTTCCACAGTATATTTCAAATTCACACATGATTTTGGATTTTCATATCTTTTACAGATAATCACATAGATTCATAAGAAAATCAGGATAGCGATATTTCAGCATCTGAAGCTACACAAAGTATCGAAAAATTACAATCCATATAGAATGATATCCATTTTGATAACCTGAGTAGTTTTCAGAACTATCAAATATTTCTCTCTTTTTATATTGTCCTCATTTTCTAATTCATTCACTTTTCCGACCACATTATTATTCTCCCGTACACGAACTTCTGTAACACTACACTCGTAAGCTTATTCAACCAAAATCTCACAAATTTCATTGTAACATTTTACTAATATGGGGGTGAGTGTAGTAAAGCCTCAAATTTATCTTACACATAAATGCGCATAACACATACCATCACAAATAGCCAATTCATTACTAAGTTCACATTCTCAAAGCATTTAATAAACATTTGCTTTTAATCACTTTTGTTCTCAACACAAAATTCTAACTCAAATCACTAATTCACAATCAAAATTTCTATATAGCATCATAATCCAATATCATAACTCATATGCTTGTATAATTATAACATTCATCAATAAAAAAAATGTTTTATTCTTTGATCCATACCTTTATGAGTTTCAACTCATAATCAATACATTTTCACTCAAACATTTTAGTATTTATTTCTATACTATTAGAATTAACTCAGTTGAAAAACATATTTGTCTCATCAAGATAATTTTCGTCATAGAACAATACTGATAAGGGGGTGATGGTGAAGTCATAAATCTTTCAACTTGCTCTCATAGATACATATATATATGATTTTGTATTCATCATCAATGTAATACCATCATAACCACATAATTCATTCCAAGCAAATTAACACATCTATTTATTACAAATGTTTTCTGTCACTCACAATTTCACACAACGAATTTACTTACTCAAGCTCAACGTTAATATCTAATTAAATTCCAATACTTGGCTTCTATTTTACTTACCGACATTTGCCAAATTAGAGAACGTCTTACGGAATTGAGTACTTCGTTTTCTCGATGCCATAGTCCAACTATGGTCTTACACGTAATCACAAATCACATACCGATGCCATAGCCCAACTATGTCTTACACGAAATCACATATCACTTACCGATGCCATAGCCCAGCTATGGTCTTACACGGAATCACATATCACACATATCACTTACCGATGCCATAGCCCAGCTATGGTCTTACACGGAATCACATAATCACATGTTCACATGTTGCCATGGTCAAACCATGGTCTTTTCCGTCAATTCATCACATATCACTGAACGAAAGTACTCATTCCTGCGTTCTACTCAATTTGACTTCGAATTCAATTTTTCATACTATTATAATATTCATGGTTTAGACATAAAACAAAATATCTTATTATCTTTAATTTAACAATTAAACATAAGATTCTATCATATGAACATACTAATTTCACTTATTCAAGCAGATGTACATACACACGTTCCATCTATTTAAGTAAATTTGCTTATCATATTCACTTAATCAAATATGTTGAGCACATAGCATTATATAATCACCAACATACTTGGATGAGCTTGTCACAACATAAACTTTTTTTTTTTTTAACTTATAGTCATCTCTTTTCATACATGAACACATCCATATCACAAATTTTTATACTTACCTTTCCAAATTCCAACATAACGTGAGCATATTTCATTTATCTCAATATCATTTTTAGCATTATCGAAAATAGCTCGATTGAAAATCATCTCTGTCTTAACAAAGCAATTTCGTTAGAGCCCGGAGATATCACATCATCAAGAGTAATAACGTGGCATGTATAGCTAGGCTCACATATGCTACATTTGGTCCGAGAACCGACTAAACCGTAGCTCTGATACCACTAAATGTAACACCCCTTACCCGTATCCAACACCGGAATAAGGTACGAGGCATTACCAAAACACATACACTTGTAAACGTATTTAACCGAGTTATAAAATTTCATCAAAATTAAAACTTTCAAAATAATTAACATGTTTCTATAACTTTTCACAATATATCCTCAAAATATTATAGTCATAATAATTAGGGCCTGCGAGACCCGATACATACTCATGCAATTTAATGCTTCATTTCCATTTCATTCAATTCGCAATTTCTCATGCTCATAATTTAAATCATATCACTAGCAATTTCCATTTAATTCACGTACAATTCAATGACATCAAATTCAAAACTAAAACGTATTTACCATTTAACTCAATGTTTATTGATTATACCATTCAATAACACATTTATGTAATTCTCAATTTAGCAATGAAAATATCACTTTAGTTTGAATAACAACATCGTCCCGATATAAATACACTACCACTTATCCATTTACTTTAATTCTTTTGGGCCCATTTGTCACTTACCATCCTTAATCAAATTACGGAACGGTCACAGAAAATTGAGTACTTCACTTTCACTTTGCCATAGTATAACTATGGTCTTACGTATGATCACTTATCACTTGTCCCTGATCAGATAAGTGTAGCCACCTATCACTTTGTTTCTTGATCAGATAAGTGTAGCCACTTATCACTTTGTTTCTTGATCAGATAAGTGTAGCCACTTATCACTTTGTCTCTTGATCAGATAAGTATAGCCGAAGCTATCACTTATCACTTTTCACTTGTCACTTGATCAGATAAGTGTAGCCGAAGCTATCACTTATCACTTTGTCACTTGATCAGATAAGTATAGCCGAAGCTATTACTTATCACTTTCCACTTGTCACTTGATCAGATAAGTGTAGCTAAAGCTACCACTTATCACTTTGTCACTTGATCAGAAGTACTCAAATCCGGCGTTCCGCTCAATTTGATCATTTATTCATATATCAGGCTTACCAACATGTGTTAATTCATAAACCATTCATGGTATTATTTCATGCCAAATCATATATTTCCCAATTTTCCTCCTCCTCCTCTCCATTCCACATCCTTAATGTGTATAACACACTTAAACAACATTAACCATAATTTCAATATTCACTAACATGTATATTCAAAGTTGTTTATCCGAGTTAGAGTCACTAAATTATTTTTATCCGGAGCTAAAGAGCTCCAAATTAAGATCCGTTAATTTTCCCTGAAACTAGACTCACATATATTCATACCATAAAATTTTCATAATTTTTGGTTCAGCCAAATAGTACAGTTTATTCTTTAAAGTTTCCCCTGTTTCGCTGTCTGACAGTTCCGACCACTCTTCACTAAAAATTAATTATCTCATTGTACAGAATTCGGATGATGTTTTAGCTTGTTTCTTCTAAAAATAGACTCATTAAGGATTCTAACCATATAAACTATAACTCATAATCATTTTTGTACAATTTTTAATGATTTTCCAAAGTCAGAACAGGGGAACCCGAATTCATTCTGACCTTGTCTCACAAAATCTATTATATCTCATGATTTACAATTCCATTGCTCACATCATTTCTTTTATAAGAAACTAGACTCAATAAGCTTTAGTTTCATATTTTATTCATCCTCTAATTCAATCTCTACAATTTTTGGTGATTTTTCAAAGTTACACTACTGCTGCTGTCCAAAACTGCTTTAGTGCAAAATGTTGATTTCCATTTTGCCCCAAATTTCACAGTTTATACAATTCGGTCCTTTCTCAATTAACCCTCAATTAATCTAATTTTCTCAATTAGTACTTTACTAGACATTATAAGTTGTTACACAACTATTGAAATTCAGAATTTCCACATATAACTCTATCTTCAAACTCTTTTACTATTAGGTCCCAAACATTCACTTTCTATTCAATTCTTTCAATAAAATCAGCATATGAACAATTTAAAACTCTAATTTCATGCTAAATCATCATATACTTCCAGCACATATTCATATCAACTTTCAACTTCTTTCATAAAATCAAAAACTAATGGATTTAACAAGTGGACCTAGTTGTAAAAGTCATAAAAATACAAAAATTTCAAGAAATAGTCAAGAATTGAACTTACTTGTAATAAAAATATGAAGAACCAGCTTGAAGAAGCCCTTCCATGGTGTTTTAGCTGATGAGAATTCAGAAAAATGAAGAGAAATCTAGATAATTCCACTTGGGTCCTAACTTTATTAAGCAATTTTGCAATTTTCCAATTTTGCCCTTAATTCTCCTTACTTTCTTGCTGATTTCATGCCTCTAACGTCCAGTCCAAATAGACCTTGGGTCTATTTGCCTTTTAAGCCCTCTTCCTTTTATCATTTAAGCTATTTAATTATTTCCCAAATTTTGCATTTGTTACAATTTAGTTCTTTTTGTTCAATTAATTATCGGAACTTTAAAATTTCTTAACGAAACTTTAATACTAACTTTTTAACACTCCATAAATATTTATAAAAATATTTATGGCTCAGTTTAAAATCCCCGAGGTCTTGATACCTCATTTCGATTTTAATTATTTTAATATTTATTTCTAGTGCACTATTCACTATTTCAAAAATTTTCCTAACTTCATATTTAACTTATACTTACTAAATTAATAATATTTTCTACCCATTTGTCGAATTTAGTGATCTCGAATCACCGTTCCGACACCTCTGAAAATTCAAGCCATTACATTTTTTTTCGTCGGATTTGTGGTCCCGAAACCACTATTCCGACTAAGCCTAAAATCGGGCTATTACACAGAATACACAGACACATTTTCAAATCAAAACATATACAAACTAAAGTTTTGGTGTCTTAGGACCACACGGGTGTGTGCTTTGGTCGTGTGGAAATGCTTAGGCCGTGTGGCATGTTAAACGCCCCTCGACACTATCACATGCTCGTGTGCCCACCAGACACTATCGTGTGCCCAAAACACATGCCTATGTGGTGTGTAACAGTCTAATTTTAGTGAAATCGAAATAGTGGTTTCGGGACCACAAATCCGAGTCTGAAAAATGAAATTATTTAAATTTTATAAAATGATAGGTATTATGATAGGAATATTGTATGAAAATTTTTATCGAAAAATTTTATCAATTATGTGTCTAATTGCAAAAAAGGACTAAATTGAATAAATGACAAAGTTGAATTCTAGTAGTTATAAGGATTAAATAGCTATAGAATTAAAAATGAGAAGTCCTTATATGGCAATTAGACCATTGATGAAAAACATGTAGATATTTTTAATGAGTCATCCATGGAAAAAATAAAAAAGGTCAAGGACTAAATTGGAAAATTGAATTAAATAAAGTATGATGTATGATTAAATAGAATTAAATCCATTTTATATCATCTTTTTCTTCATAAAATACATGGAAACCCTAGAAGAGATAAAGGAAATTTCTCAAGCTTGATTTGGTAAGTTCTATGTCCCGTTTTTAGTGATTTTTATATTTTTTAAATCGAAAAAGCTTAATTTCTTTATTTGGGTGATTAAATTGAAAGAAAATCAAAGTTTAGAAAATTACCCATGGATGAACATGCTGTAAATTGAAAGTTTTTGATAGAAAATGAAAGATTATTGATAGATAAATCATTTTTACAAGGTGATTTTTACTGAAAATAAGTGTAGGGACTAAATTGCAAAGTAGTGAAATTCTTGGAAAAATTCTAAAAATTATGAAATACATGTACTGTAAAAGTTATATTGAAATTTTGAATAAGCTTGGAATAAGGAGTACATTGCATGAATTTCAATTTCCGAGCCCAGGGATGAAATTGAAATTAACCAAAAGTTTAGGGGCAAAATGGTATTTTTGCCTAAAATGTGAAGTGGGCTTGATTGAATGTAAAAAATCATAGAATTGATGATTAAATTTATTTATATAGATCCGGAAGTGTCGAACAAAGAAAAAGATCGAGGGAAAGAAAAAGTTTCGGATTAGTAGATAAGATCAATTGTCGAGATAAGTCCGTATAACTAAATTAAGAATGTAAATGTGTTGAATTGATTGTTGAATATTGTGCATTATGATTTGTAATTGGTATGTACATGTAATAAATCAATCTTGATTTGTGATTTATATGTAAATGATGAAATATTACATGAATCCGTTTGAATATTGATTTCCGATTGGACAAGTGATTACCGTGTATATGAGATCCTGCATATGTTGCAGTAAAGGTTGTTTCGAAAGGGATAATCTTTTGATCTCATTATAAAAAGGAATGTAACCTGAAATGGTGATACTTGAAAAGGATTTATGTACCCAAATGGTACAACTTGAAAAGGCTATGTACACTTTGTGTGTACACTTGGAAAGGAAAGGTATACTTTGTGTATAACATATGAAAATGAAAGGTATACTTTGTGTATACCATATGAAAAGGAAAGGTATACTTTGTGTATACCACTTGAAAAGGAAAGGTACACTATATGCGTACCCTTGAAAAGGTTATGTGCACTTTGAGTGTACAAATTGAAAAGGGTATGTACACTTTGTGTGTACCACTTGAAAAGGGAATGTGCACCTCGAGTGTACAATTATAAAAGGAAAAGTCGATCAGAAATTCAAAAATTCAACGGAAATGTATTAACAAGTGAAATAAGAAGAAATGACATGATGAGCTCATCTATGCATAATAATGTTTTTGTACTAACTAATTTTGGTTGAATGATTGTGTAAATGTCATATTTGCTAGTTTGCTAAATTGATGGATAAATTGCTTTATATGTGATTTACTTGTTATATATGAGTGGTAAGTGTAGTTTGGTTATATGAACTTACTAAGCATATAATGCTTACTAGGTTTATTTTTCCCTGTTTTATAGTGCTCGAAGCTCGTGAAGGTTAGATCGGGTCGGATTATCATCACATTATCAACTCCTTAATATTGGTATAAACGATAAACTCATTTTGATATAATGGCATGTATAGGCTACTAAGGCCAAATGATGATGTAATATGTTTGTTTACAACTAAGCCATTGGAATGGCTAGTAATATGTATTTTGCGGTAATGCGGTATGTTCATGTTCAATAAGATACAAATTACCTGCCATAAAACTTGATTTACAAACCAATGTAAAAGTAAGCTTTAAAGTATGTTTAAAAGTTGGAAATGCTAGACTGAATGATGGAAATTGGTTGAAATGGATGGTATATATTTATAAGTTTTCATGCAGGAAAATAGTTAAGCATGGGTGAGAAATAGGGTTAGGAAATGGCTTTATTTCATCCACACGGTAAGACACACGGGTGTGTGTCTAGACCGTGTGTCCCCTGTATCTTTAAATATGAAGTCAGGATAGTACACAGGCAGAAGACACGGACGTGTGTCTTGGTCGTGTGAAGACACGGGTTTCAAGCATGGCCGTGTGTCAAAACCGTGTAAAAATGGTTTAAAAATGGTGAAAAATCAATGTGCCGCACAGCCTAGCCACATGGGAGTGTGCCCAGGCCGTATGCCCCTCTAATACTTAAGAAATTGCAAGTCAGAATTCAACACGGGTTGGCTACACGTGTAACACCCCGTACCCGAGTCCGTCGCCGGAGTCGGACACGAGGGGTTCACAGACTAAATTCGCTTACTATTGCAGTCCATTTTAAATTTTCCAGGCAAGCTGGCTAACTGCGTCACTGTCACCTTAAAAATCATATCCTGAGTTTCACAACTCGAAAATCAGCTTCGTGATTTTTCCCTGAAACTAGACTCATATATGCATCTACAAATTTTTTTCTAAAATTTTTGGTCAGGCCAATTAGTACAGTTTATTAGTCAAAGTCTCCCATGTTACAGGGATCAACTACACTGACCTTTGCGCATTACGACTTGGATATCTCCCTGTACAGGGCTTCAATACTGATTCCGTTTGTTTCTATAGAAACTACACTCATAGAGGAATCTATACATATATGGAATGACTCCTAATTATCTCTGGTTAATTTATAATGAATTTCCAAAGTCGGAACAGGGAATCCAGAAACCGTTCTGGTCCTGTCTCACGAAAACCTAATTATCTCTTAACATACCACTCATATGACCGTTTCGTTTCTTCCATATGAAATTGGATTCATCAAGGTTCATTTAAATAATTTATTCACTATTTAATTCTATTCATACTATTTTTAGTGATTTTCCAAATCTACATCACTGCTGCTGTCAGCATCTGCCTTTAAGGTAGACTTTACCTATTTCATAGTTTCCATGATTCAACTAGCCCTTTTAGCATAAATAGCACAAATTATGATAGTGATTAACCATTCCCATGGCCAATCCTTGTTAAGCATATCCACACCTCTCAATAACCATATCCATACCAAATGATTATAACATTATGCTCAAACATATATAAGCCATTTTCGCATGGCTATCCAAAATTATACAAATCCAAAGGGTCCATGACCCACTACAAAAAGGGTAGTCCTATACATGCCATTTTCAGAGTTCAACCAAAAGTGTACCAAAAGGGCTTTGATAGTGTGGGCGACTTCGACTTCAATAATCCCGAGTCCGATAAGTTTTAAGCAAGACAAAGTGTTCTCAATCACTATTATTGGTCATTCATTTCAACTGTTCGATGAAGTTAATCTAGAGCTTCATCTCGATCTATAATATCATTAAGCGCAACACTTGGCTGCCACATATATACTTTCGAATAATAATGACCTAGATGGTCAAATATTTCCAAGCACATTCTCACATTTGGAGTTATAATATTAATCACATTTACCTACCTCTTTGATACTGATAATTCACCTCGAAATCACTCCACCGATGAGTAAGTAATACGTACCTGAACATCTTGAATACATAATACTTATTTGATGGTAACTTAATGCAGATACTCAATATCAAAGTCTTACTTGAATCCTAGCATTTAGCCGTCGGGTCTTTAAAGCTCGGATATAGTACGAGCATGAAGCCTACGGACATTAATCAGGATAATACTCTCGCATAAAGCCTGCGGGGTTTTAACCCGGATATAGTACTGACACAATTGCCCTTCGGGACTTATCACATTTATACACTTTCACATCCATCACGTTGGCCACTCGGCCCTGTCACATATATACACTTTCACATTCATCACATCGGCTATTAGGCCTTATCACATATATACACTTTCACATTCATCACATCGGCCATTAGGCCTTATCACATATATATACACTTTCACATTCATCACATCGGCCATTAGGCCTCATCACATATATACACTTTCACATTCATCACATCGGCCATTAGGCCTTATCACATATATATACACTTTCACATTCATCACATTGGCCATTCGGCCTTATCACATATATAAACTTTCACATTCATCACATCGGCCATTAGGCCTTATCATATATATACACTTTCACATTCATCACATCGGCCATTAGGCCTTATCACATATATATACATTCACATCACAATTATCCAAATATACTTCACATATCACATATACTATCATGTATACACTTTGTCTTGGCCGAATCTACATTAATCATTTCCCAATGAATAATTCAATTTCACGCCATACTATCATTTCATATTCGAATACTCATAAACTTACAATTTCACAAATTTTAATATCAAAGATCCATCTAACACTCATGTATCGTTTTACAATATCACGATTTAGAATTCACGTATGGGTTTAATCAATAGCTTATGAGTAACTAAAACAAGTTTTATCCATGTTTACAACAAAATCACATATTCACTACGAGCTATTTTCCTGAGCAGTAGTCACTAAATTATTTATAACTGGAGCTACAAAACTCCAAATCACTTGCCGTTAATTTTCCCTGAATATAGACTCGTATATCTTCCATCCATAAAATTTTCAGAATTTTAGGTTTGGCCAATCAATACCAGATTTTTCTTAAGGTTTCCCCTGTTTCACTGTTTGACTAATCTGACCACTCTTCACTACGAATCAAATTTCTCATTTTACAGAATTCAAAATGTGTTGTATTTGATTTCATTTGAAACTAGACTCATTAAGGAGTCTAAGCATATAAATTTTATCTTATAACCATTTTTGTACAATTTATAATGATTTTCTAAAAACAGAACAGGGGATTTTGGAGTCATTCTGACACCGTCTCACACAACTTTAAATATCTCTTTATAGGAAATTTCTTTGCTTCCACGGTCTCTTTTATAAGAAACTAAACTAAATAAGCTTTGATTACATATTTTATTCAGCCTATAATTCCACACCAACAATTTATAGTGATTTTCTAAAATCACGTTACTGCTGCTGTCCAAAGCAAATTATTACAATTTGCTCTTAAATTTCCAAGTCCAAACACTTATGAACTTACCATTTGAGTTTAAGACATATCATGGCAACATCATATCTTATTAAATCAACTCATTATGTCCTATTATGACTGAATTTACTCAACGTTTAATCACTTAAAACTTACCTCGGATGTGGTCGAACGATTTCGGCGGCTATTCGATCACTTTTTCCTTCCCTTTATCGGATTTAGATCCCCTTTGCTCTTGAGCTTAATTTAAACAAATAAATTCATTTAATATTTTCACTTGGGCAATTCCATTCAATACATGTATGTCATACAATTTAAGTACAATGACCTTGCTCAATACTATTTAAACATCATGCATTACCGAACTTCATCAACACCATCTAACTTCATATAGAAACACATATCGTCCTAGGTCAGTACACAAGTCAAATGCATCATTTAAATTGTCAAAGTCCACAATTTAGTCATATTTCTCTATCATAGTTTCTTCACTTAAACCGAATTAACAAGCCCATATAGTCCTTGGCCGAATGCTATTTAACCCAAGTCATCAAGAATTTCATTATTTAACACCTTAGATATCCATAGCTAAATAGGTTATTTGTACATACATATATATACATAAGTGCATAGATACTATGTTACTAACAATTATTTCCTTGCTTAGCAGCCGAACCAATATACACATTACTTCATATCTATCCGTCACGTTTTCTCTACTTAAACCGAATAAACTTGCACATAAGGTCCTTGGCCGAACCTCACTAAAACAAGTCAACCAAAATCTTAGTATTTATCTTGTGTATAACCTTATTTACCTTCCAAAAATCGCAAAAACATCAAACTCTTAATGTTTATGTACAAGGCCGAATCTTAGCATGATCCAACCTCCAACTCATTCCTTTCAACAACCAAAACCGAATGCTCAAGCCATCACCGAGATTTCGAAATTTTGCCATGGTTTGTGTAAGAAATTTGCTAATTAACTAGAAACAAGTTTAAAACTTAAGAATTTAACACAACATACTAACCTCCCCTTAAGCTCAAGGTGACCGAAACCTCTCCTCTTCCTCCTTTCAAACCGGCCAAGAAGAACCAAAGGATGAAGCCTTTCTCTTTTTTTTCTAGTTTCGGCAAAATGGGGGAACAACCACACACTTTTTTTTTTGTTTTCATCATATTCCCTTTCATTATTTTATTCCCATGCTCCTTATTTTATCATACTTCCCATGAAACACTAACTTAACATGTTTATGACATGTTCTTGCCCATCACACTTGGTCTACCATACTTGTCATGGCCGGCCACTACTAATTAGGGGGGAAATTGACATGCAAGTCCCCCCTTTTTATTTCATGCACTAATAGATCCTTATGCTTTGACCTATCACATTTCAAAATTTTCTCACATAAGTCCTATTTGATAAAATTCACTTACTATTAACAAAATTCAAACATGAAATTTTCACACATGCATATGTACATATAATGAGCATCAACTATGACGGTTAATTATCTTTATGACTCGGTTTAGTGGTCCCAAAACCACTTTCCAACTAGGGTCACTTTAGGGGTGTCACAACTCTTCCCCCCTTTAGGGATTTTCGTCCTCGAAAATTTCTACCGATGCATAGTTTAGGATAACGTCCTCTTATTGAATTATATCCATATAAACATTAGCTCATCGATAGCAATTGTAATTCATTACTGATTTCGCATCGATCCATAAAATCATTTTCTTATCTTAAAACAAATACATAAACATTTCTACAAGTATGCACATATATCTCATTTTCTTGATTTCATAAGCAATAATCACTTAATTTAATTCACAAATGCATTTCAAACACATATTAAGCACATATTAACATGTATAATTCACATCATCAACCCACATATTTGTAACCCACATTTTCATTCATGTATAAGCTGTAATCTGACCAAAAGTACACATATACTCAAACATCCCAATAAATATCCTTAATAACTCCATCATATCTCACTATTCAACTTATTTAGTATACATAACATAATATAATATGAACTCACAATTTTTTTTTTTTTTACTTTCATTTGATTTTCACATACCTTCCGTACATACCTGTATCACTTATTTTGATCTTACTTTATTTATCATCTTTAATATACCCGTTGAATCATTCGAAATCATTACGGATACTCATTAAGCACATATAGCTCTTACAATGCCATGTCCTAGATATGGTCTTACATATGCTCACATATCGAGCCGATGCCATGTCCTAGACATGGTCTTACACACTATCTCAAATCAATGCCTTCGTCCCAGACGAGGTCTTACATGAATTCCACTTCACACACTTAGTGCCCACTGACCGATCTCGCACTCATAGTGCTCGATTAAAGGAATTCGCACACACACAGTGCCTCTAATCATTCGTTATTACACATTGAAATGACTTAACCAAGTCTATAAACATCATGTATGTACACTTTTAAACATATCATCTCATTTAAATTTGAATTCGTATAGTAATGAATACTTAAACTTTGCTCAAATTATCGGCACGAAGCCTACTAGGCACGAAGGCCCGAATACACGTCACTAGCATGATTGCTCTTCGGGACCTAGCCCGAATATAACACCAGCACGAATGCTCTTCGGGGTTTAGCACGGATATATCACTAGCACGAATGCTCTTCGGAACTTAGTCCGGATACATCACTAGCACGAATGCTCTTCGAGACTTAGCCCGGATACATCAGTAGCACGAATGCTCTTCGGGACTTAGCCCGGGTACATCACTAGCATGAATGCTCTTCGGGACTTAGCCCGGGTACATCACTAGCATGAATGCTCTTCGGGACTTAGCCCGGGTACATCACTAGCATGAATGCTCTTCGGGACTTAGCCCGGATACATCACTAGCACGAATGCTCTTCGGGACTTAGCCCGGATACATCACTAGCACGAATGCTCTTCGGGACTTAGCCCGGGTACATCACTAGCACGAATGCTCTTCGGGACTTAGCCCGGGTACATCACTAGCACGAATACTCTTCGAGACTTAGCCCGGGTACATCACTAGCACGAATGCTCTTCGGGACTTAGCCCGGGTACATCACTAGCACGAATGCTCTTCGGGACTTAGCCCGGATACATCACTAGCACGAATGCTCTTCGGGACTTAGCCTGGGTACATCACTAGCATGAATGCTCTTCGGGACTTAGCCCGGATACATCACTAGCACGAATGCTCTTCGGGACTTAGCCCGGATCATCGTCGAGACCTTTAGCTCGGATGAAATCTCCACACAATGCCAGCGAATTTTAATCCAGACATAATCTCTGTACATAGCCATCGGTTCTTTACCCGGACATAATCTCTTCATATAGTCAGCGGGACTTTAAACTCGGATTCACATCACTGAGTCTCATACATATTTATTCACATGTTATCATGTTTCACATGGCACAAATCACATTTATAATTTAATCAATTCATTCACATGTAAACATATAACATGATTCTTGACTTTAAGTCATAATTATCATTCAAATCTAATACATGTATGCTTCTTTTACTAAACTTTCAGCTCAATAAGCAATCACACAAAAGCATATATCCCCAATCTCTTCCTTTGTTCATTTCTCTAATAACCTTATTATGATAAGGACAATGGGACATCATTCATCTATCATACATGTATATCATGGCATTTTAAGTTAAATACCAAATTCAATTACTCAAAACTTACTTATGTTATACCCTTCTCAATATTGACACATCATAAGCATGTCTTAGTCCTCTCAATACCATCTGCTACAGCTCGATCGGGATCGGAATTCATTACAATAAATAAACACATTTTCAATTGTCAGAAATCACCACACTATCAAATAATCACATAATGGCATGTATAGCTAGACCCAAACGTATTACGGTAGTCCTAGAATCGACTAAACCGTAGCTCTGATACCAATAAAATTGTAACACCCTGTACCCGAGTCCGTTGCTGGAGTCGGACACGAGGGGTTCACAGACTAAATTCGCTTACTATTGCAGTCCATTTTAAATTTTCCAGGCAAGCTGGCTAACTGCGTCACTGTCACCTTAAAAATCATATCCTAATTTTCACAACTCGAAAATCAGCTTCGTGATTTTTCCCTGAAACTAGACTTATATATGCATCTACAAATTTTTTTCTAGAATTTTTGGTCAGGCCAATTAGTACAGTTTATTAGTCAAAGTCTCACATGTTACAGGGATCGACTACACTGACCTTTGCACATTACGACTTGGATATCTCCCTGTACAGGGATTCAATACTGATGCCGTTTGTTTCTATAGAAACTAGACTCACAGTGGAATCTATCTATATATGGCATGACTCCTAATTATCTCTGGTTAATTTATAATGAATTTCCAAAGTCGGAACAGGGAATCCAGAAACCGTTCTGGCCCTGTCTCACGAACACCTAATTATCTCTTAACATACCACTCATATGACCGTTTCGTTTCTTCCATATGAAAGTGGATTCATCAAGGTTCATTTAAATAATTTATTCACTATTTAATTCTATTTCTACTATTTTTAGTGATTTTCCAAATCTACATCACTGCTGCTGTCAGCATCTGCCTTTAAGGTAGACTTTACCTATTTCATAGTTTCCATGATTCAACTAGCCCTTTTAGCATAAATAGCACAAATTATGATAGTGATTAACCATTCCCATGGCCAATCCTTGTTAAGCATATCCACACCTCTCAATAACCATATCCATACCAAATGATTATAACATTATGCTCAAACATATATAAGCCATTTTCGCATGGCTATCCAAAATTATACAAATCCAAAGGGTCCATGACCCACTACAAAAAGGGTAGTCCTATACATGCCATTTTCAGAGTTCAACCAAAAGTGTACCAAAAGGGCTTTGATAGTGTGGGCGACTTCGACTTCAATAATCCCGAGTCCGATAGCTGACGAACCAAAATCTATAAAACAGAGATTCAAAGAACGGAGTAAGCATTTAATGCTTAGTAAGTTTTAAGCAAGACAAAGTGTTCTCAATCACTATTATTGGTCATTCATTTCAACTGTTCGATGAAGTTAATCTAGAGCTTCATCTCGATCTATAATATCATTAAGCGCAACACTTGGCTGCCACATATATACTTTCGAATAATAATGACCTAGATGGTCAAATATTTCCAAGCACATTCTCACATTTGGAGTTATAATATTAATCACATTTACCTACCTCTTTGATACTGATAATTCACCTCGAAATCACTCCACCGATGAGTAAGTAATACGTACCTGAACATCTTGAATACATAATACTTATTTGATGGTAACTTAATGTAGATACTCAATATCAAAGTCTTACTTGAATCCTAGCATTTAGCCGTCGGGTCTTTAAAGCTCGGATATAGTACGAGCATGAAGCCTACGGACATTAATCAGGATAATACTCTCGCATAAAGCCTGCGGGGTTTTAACCCGGATATAGTACTGACACAATTGCCCTTCGGGACTTATCACATTTATACACTTTCACATCCATCACGTTGGCCACTCGGCCCTGTCACATATATACACTTTCACATTCATCACATCGGCTATTAGGCCTTATCACATATATACACTTTCACATTCATCACATCGGCCATTAGGCCTTATCACATATATATACACTTTCACATTCATCACATCGGCCATTAGGCCTCATCACATATATACACTTTCACATTCATCACATCGGCTATTAGGCCTTATCACATATATACACTTTCACATTCATCACATCGGCCATTAGGCCTTATCACATATATATACACTTTCACATTCATCACATCGGCCATTAGGCCTTATCACATATATACACTTTCACATTCATCACATCGGCTATTAGGCCTTATCACATATATATACATTCACATCACAATTATCCAAATATACTTCACATATCACATATACTATCATGTATACACTTTGTCTTGGCCGAATCTACATTAATCATTTCCCAATGAATAATTCAATTTCACGCCATACTATCATTTCATATTCGAATACTCATAAACTTACAATTTCACAAATTTTAACATCAAAGATCCATCTAACACTCATGTATCGTTTTACAATATCACGATTTAGAATTCACCTATGGGTTTAATCAATAGCTTATGAGTAACTAAAACAAGTTTTATCCATGTTTACAACAAAATCACATATTCACAACGAGCTGTTTTTCTGAGCAGTAGTCACTAAATTATTTATAACTGGAGCTATAAAAATTCAAATCACTTGCAGTTAATTTTCCCTGAATATAGACTCATATATCTTCCGTCCATAAAATTTTCAGAATTTTAGGTTTGGCCAATCAATACCAGATTTTTCTTAAGGTTTCCCCTGTTTCACTGTTTGACTAATCTGACCACTCTTCACTACGAATCAAATTTATAATTTTACAGAATTCAAAATGTGTTGTATTTGATTTTATTTGAAACTAGACTCATTAAGGAGTCTAAGCGTATAAATTTTATCTTATAACCATTTTTTTACAATTTATAATGATTTTCTAAAAATAGAACAGGGGATTTCGGAGTCATTCTGACACCGTCTCACACAACTTTAAATATCTCTTTATAGGAAATTTCTTTGCTTCCACGGTCTCTTTTATAAGAAACTAGACTAAATAAGATTTGATTACATATTTTATTCAGCCTATAATTCTACACCAACAATTTATAGTGATTTTCTAAAATCACGTTACTGCTGCTGTCCAAAGCAAATTATTACAATTTGCTCTTAAATTTCCAAGTCCAAACACTTATGAACTTACCATTTGAGTTTAAGACATATCATGGCCACATCATATCTTATTAAATCAACTCATTATGTCCTATTATGACTGAATTTACTCAACGTTTAATCACTTAAAACTTACCTCGGATGTGGTCGAACGATTTCGGCGGCTATTCGATCACTTTTTCCTTCCCTTTATCGAATTTAGATCCCCTTTGCTCTTGAGCTTAATTTAAACAAATAAATTCATTTAATATTTTCACTTGGGCAAGTCCATTCAATACATGTATGTCATACAATTTAAGTACACTGACCTTGCTCAATACTATTTAAACATCATGCATTACCGAACTTCATCAACACTATCTAACTTCATATAGAAACACATATCGTCCTAGGTCGGTACACAAGTCAAATGCATCATTTAAATTGTCAAAGTCCACAATTTAGTCATATTTCTCTATCATAGTTTCTTCACTTAAACCGAATTAACAAGCCCATATAGTCATTGGCCGAATGCTATTTAACCCAAGTCATCAAGAATTTCATTATTTAACACCTTAGATATCCATAGCTAAATAGGTTATTTGTACATACATATATATACATAAGTGCATAGATACTATGTTACTAACAATTATTTCCTTGCTTAGCAGCCGAACCAATATACACATTACTTCATATCTATCCGTCACGTTTTCTCTACTTAAACCGAATAAACTTGCACATAAGGTCCTTGGCCGAACCTCACTAAAACAAGTCAACCAAAATCTTAGTATTTATCTTGTGTATAACCTTATTTACCTTCCAAAAATCGCAAAAACATCAAACTCTTAATGTTTATGTACAAGGCCGAATCTTAGCATGATCCAACCTCCAACCCATTCCTTTCAACAACCAAAACCGAATGCTCAAGCCATCACTGAGATTTCGAAATTTTGCCATGGTTTGTGTAAGAAATTTGCTAATTAACTAGAAACAAGTTTAAAACTTAAGAATTTAACACAACATACTAACCTCCCCTTAAGCTCAAGGTGACCGAAACCTCTCCTCTTACTCCTTTCAAACCGGCCAAGAAGAACCAAAGGATGAAGCCTTTCTCTTTTTTTTTTTCTAGTTTCGACAAAATAGGGGAACAACCACACACTTTTTTTTTTGTTTTCATCATATTCCCTTTCATTATTTTATTCCCATGCTCCTTATTTTATCATACTTCCCATGAAACACTAACTTAACATGTTTATGACATGTTCTTGCCCATCACACTTGGTCTACCATACTTGTCATGGCCGGCCACTACTAATTAGGGGGGGAAATTGACATGCAAGTCCCCCCTTTTTATTTCATGCACTAATAGATCCTTATGCTTTGACCTATCACATTTCAAAATTTTCTCACATAAGTCCTATTTGATAAAATTCACTTACTATTAACAAAATTCAAACATGAAATTTTCACACATGCATATGTACATATAATGAGCATCAACTATGACGGTTAATTATCTTTATGACTCGGTTTAGTGGTCCCGAAACCACTTTCCGACTAGGGTCACTTTAGGGGTGTCACAACACGGCCATGTTCGAAGCCACACGGGTGTGTGCCCTTATTTTCAAAGAAAAATTTTCAAAGTTGTCGATTTAGTCCCGAACCATTTCCAAAGCATGTATTGGGCCCCGTAAGCCCATATTATGGACTTTAAGTTGAGGATTTGAAAAGAATTGATTTGAAATGCATATTTATAACTCGGTTTTGTATAAATGTTAGTGTATAAATTCGATAATGCCTCGTAACCCTATTCCGGTGACGGATATGGGTTAGAGGTGTTACAGTGTGGCCAGGCCGTGTGGCACCAGATCACTAAATCCCTAATTCCCAAATACACACGCTTGTGTACCCAAGGGACACAGTCGTGTGGAAATTAACAAAAATCCCTAAATCGGACACACAACCGTGTGGCACCAAATTTTACCCAGAAACCCTAACTCCTAACTCCACACGGTCATGTGAACTGGCACACGCTGGTGTAGCCATGAAAACACCCATAAACAGCCTAAAAATTAAGCTTTTCCAGTCATTAAATCGACCTCCAGTTAAAACACTCTATTTTTCAAGAGATTATTGACAACACGAACCTTAATTGCTCATTTACCGGAACACACAAAAAGATTATCGAATTCCACTTTAAATCAACAATACGCAAGTATATTAAAAGAGGTTTGAATCCAACACTTGACTCGCGATTAACAACATCCCAGCACTAACTCGAAGACAAGGAGTGAATTCTCCCAAAATTCGTCAACAAAAACCATGTTCAAAAGAAAAATAAAAGAAACCCAAAGAAGGGGAAGACAAAAACGTCTAGAGAAAAAGAGAAAGAAAAAGGAAAAAGAATAAAATAAAATATAAATGGTTAAGTAATTTAACTTAAAACAAAACTACTATTTAACAAACAAAACAAAATAATAATACTTCTCCAAAACACTCATACAAAGACATGAACCCAGAACCTTAAGGTTCACTAACAATCACTTAACCACCAGACCAGTAGGCCCATTTTGTCACTTAAACGCACAACTAAACACAATAGCGCAACCTTCTTACTAACCCTAACCACAAAACTCAAAACTTCTAGCCCCAAAATTCGAGGTGCTACACAAGATTTGGGTGGTCCAATTGAGACGGACTTGATGAACCTACCGAATTTATAGGATGAGCCACTAAATGTTCTTAATGGATTCATATCATAAGATTTAGGTGGTCTTAATGAGACAGAATTGATTAATTTACCAAATCTTTAAATTGAGAGATTAAGCTTATTAAATGCTCTTAATGATTTCATAGCATTGGTCCGAATGGTCTATATTGAGATAGACTTGATGGAATCACATAGCCAGTGTGAAGAATTAGGCACCTTCTATGAAAGACGTTGGGTCATTTTTCTAGAGCATTTACCAGCATCCCGTGGTATATTGGCTAAATTTTTGATCTATTACGAAACACGATTAGACTTAAGATTAGTCGTGTGTTATGAGTTTACTCTTATTTTAACAAGTTCCAAATTCGTTCACTTGATAAGAGAAGAATTTCTTATTTCACTATGTATTAGTTCAATCTAATAGATACTTGTACTTAAACGACTAATTTTGTTATTGCTCTTTGTCCCATCTTTTAAAAATTCTTTATTTCTTTTACATTAGTGAGGGAATATTGGTAATGAAAAAATATTACCGTTACAATATAGTCATTGGAATCTGACTGTTACAATATGGCCGTATGACCATTGGAATCTAACTGTTGCAATATGGCCGTTGAATTTTTGGACCATTTTGTCCCTTTGAGAATCCTATAAATAGGAGGCTATCTTCTTCATATTTCACACAACAAAAATCAAAGCTTCTATCACTCTTCTCATCTCCTTGATCCTTATTTGTTATTTTACTAAAAATTACATTAGAGGAAGTTTTGTCTAGGAGTTTGGGTTTTAAGCGGGACCGTCTGTGACTCCTCTAAACTTTCCTGGGAATTGATCCTAGTGTGGTTTTATTTTTCTAGACAAATTTTCCAACCACATTTAAAATTATTTTTGATCTTATTTCTCGTAAATTTAAGAAGAGCAATACCAATTGTATTTTATCTTTATCATTCGGGTGAACGAATTTGGTTGCACTGTGTTAACCTTGGGAGCGACGTCCATTTCTGATCATATCGATTAGAACGAAATTACTTCTAATGCAGTGGTTATCCACGATGCAGTATTTATTTATTTATTTTTCCTTATTTTTTATACTTGTCAGTGTTAACATCTTTGTTTAGCAATAGTAATTATCCAACAGTATGATGTTGAATATCTTTAGGTGTTGAATTTTTTAGAAAATACTCTAGTATGATGCTGAATATCTTGAGGTATTTAGAAATTAGAATTTAAAAATTCTTAAATATGGAGGATAACATAGAATAGGATGTAGAGGAATGCTTTGGGTTTTTCTTTTGTGAAAAACTATGAAATTGGATAGACTATTTATAGGTTTTTAAAATTAGGGTTTTGTTAGGATTTGTAAGAAACCTTAACACCCACTGGTAGTGAAGTTAAATTTAATTTTCATTCTCCCTTCAAATAATCAGTTATAGAACATTATCTACATTTTAAAAAAATTTAAACAAAACAAAACATATATCGGTTTCGAGTTTTGTTTAAATGTTATCCACATACGTAAGAAAATAAAAATATATTGTTAGAGTTTAAAATTTAAATATTTTACACTATCTCAACATTCATATGTGTCTTGGTGCTTTAATTATTTCATAACAATTATCCTAACTCCAATTAAGCATAAAAAGCATGACAATGCAAAATAAAACACTAAACTAAATTCTCATGAGTATCAAGATATCTCTCCCAATTTCTTTTAAAAGGTTTATTATTAGTAAAATAAGCCCTCAATTTTTTTCAAAAATAAATCAATTAAGTCCCTCCAAATTTTTTTGCACTCAATTTAGCCCCTAATTAATAAAAATGGCCAAATAAACCATTTGATTGACGTTGACTGTTACTATTTAACAACAATGCTGACATGGTTGTTAACAAACATCACATCATAAAATAATTAAAAATAATATATATTTAAAATTATTTTAAAATAAGTACACAATGAATCTAGACAAATTTTAGAATAATAAAAAAAGTATAAAATTTTTATAAAAATTATAAGAAAATCATTAAAATTTCTTAAAATTTATAATAATTATTAGAAATTAATTAAAAATCATAGAATTTTATAAAAGTAATTTATTAAAAGCCATAAAAATTATAAAAATAATTTATAAAAATTGTTATAAATTAATTAAAAACCATAAATTTTTTATAAAAAAAAGAAATTATTTTTTTATAAAATTTCATAAAAAATATTTTTTATAAAATTTCATAAAAAAATATTTTTTTTATTTTTTATTAAATTACTTGACTAATATAACTTGCGCGAAATGAAAAATGAAAGATAAAATATAACAAAAAAAATTTATTAATCTTGATTTTATGATATAAGTTGTTGATGTTATTTTTATTTAAAATATAAAAATAATAATCTTTTATAAACTTTATGTTTTTTAATTAAATTCTAATAATAATTTTTTTAATTTTTTTTATAACTTCATAATGTATTTGGACAATAATTTTTTCAGATTCGTTGTGTACATATTTTTAAAATAATTTTTTATTTTTTGAATTGATGGTGATGTGGCAGTCAATGATGATATTGCATTACCACATCAGCATTTGACGATGACATGGCATTGCTATATTAATAAATGTGCTAACATGGCATCTATTAATAGTTGCATTTGCGTTATTATTAAATATTAACAGTCAATGGTAGTCAAAGGTCCTATTTAGTCAGCTTTGTTAGTTTAACAGCTCAATTGAGATGCAAAATGTTTGAAGGGTTAATTGAATTTTTTGAAAAAGTTTGAAGGCTTATAATACCATTAAGCCTTTTAAAAAATAACATTCTCCTAAGCTTATTTTAATAAATGGGTAAACAACACTAGTAGTCACCCAACTATAAGTAAATCTCTTTTTCGATCACCCAACTATAAAAAATTACAAAATAGACACTCAATTATTCAATTTTTTCTTTTTTAGTCACTAGTGGCTAATAGTGGCAGCTTTTAAAGTTACAAAATGGACATCCAACTATTCAACTTTTTAGAATTAAGACTAAGTTAACACAATATATAAATATTGAGGGTTAAAGTTGTTATTATACCAATTTTAAAAGCTCTAGCCCATTAACAAAAAAGATAAAATTAAATAGTTAGAAGATAAAATTAAATAGTTAGATGATCATTTTGTAATTTTACATAATTAGGTGACAAAAATAAAAAAAATTGAGTGACTACTTAGTGTAATTTACCCTTAATAAAAATAATAAAAAAATTCTTGAATATTTAAATGCAAAAACTATTCAATACCATCATATTTAATAAGTTTTCATATAACTTCCTTAATAAGCCCAAAGTTTTACATTAACCACATTCTCCTCCCTCTGAAAAGGAAAACACTATTTTTCCGCTTGAGAGAATCTATCACTCGAGTCACCACTCACCACTTCCTCCTCTCCCCCTGAAAACAACAGCAAAAAAAAGCCCCTTTTATTATCTTTTTATATTCTTCCATATCTTTCAGACCATGGAGATCACGGAAAAGCTGCTAAAGTTGAAGTACCCCATAATCATAATACTCACTATTTCACTTACCCTTTCAGCCCTCATCATTTTTGCACCTTCTTTTCTCACCATTTTAGCCTACTTTTGGCCTCTTTTGCTTTCCACGGCCCTCTTCTTAGTTGCTGTCATCTTCTTTGGGAAAACGTCTGCTCATACCGCTGCGTCTGACTCCGATCCGGCAGATAAGGCCGGTGAAGTCCTCCTTGACTACGTTGCTGGCCAACCCCAACTTGCTGTTGACACCAGTTACAAGCCTGAGTAGAACTTTCAAGCCTTTACTGTAATCTCTAACTCTCTCTCTCTCTGCTGCTGTAACTTCACCTCTTTTCCCTTTTCTTTTATTTCCTATCCTGCGAACTGTAAAGTTTGGGAGGAAAATAATAATAAACTAATTGCTAGTTGCTAGTTGCTGTAACTTGTTTTTTGTTTAGTTGAATATGAACAGATTTGAACTTATGCGATTTAAGTGTTAAAGGAGAACCTAAATCAGAACTCATCTACTGTTTAGCATTAGGGTAATGACTCTTTAACAAAAACCATGTGCTAGATTCTCTTGGCAAATGGCAAGCAAGGACTTCCATTATTGCAGCACTACAGCATATAGTAAAATACACCATTTAAGTGTACTCTAATATTCCATAACGTTTAATTTGGGACGTTGATGCTTTCACGTGGGTCCGGGACGATTATATTATACGACCTAGCTCTATCGTTCTTATTATGTTCCCTATCGTTGGGCCAAATATGGAAGGTTTGTTTATGGGGTTAACTGGGAAGCATTAAGGTCCCCTCCCCGGTTGTTGAGACCACCAGAAAATTCAAAGTTATTGGGACCCACTGTATAGATATGTGTCCCTTTTCTTTTAACTCATTCAATCATTCAACTTTTGGCTTGGCTGTATTGGATTATAGTATAAATCCATCATTATATTTATTATTCAATCAAATTACTTGGGAACATTATTCCAAATACCACTAATACAATATTGTCTTGTCTTTGATGTCATTATAATCACTTCTCTTCAGCTGATTTTGGTGGAGTTACATCATCAACATCAACATCCTTGATCACATCATCCAGATCCTTCATGGCAACTGAAATATCATCTTGTTTGATCTTTCCTCTTTCTTTTAGCTTATATAAGATCATATCAGCAGCCCTGTCAAAAATAAATTAATAAGCAAATGTTACTTTGTGTTATTGAAGTGATTTTATGGGGAATTCTTTCAGCAATTAAGTAAATCTTACCCATAAACCTTGCCATCCTTAATATCATCAGCTGCCTCCAGGTCTGTCTTGGCTATAATGTTGTTGCTAATTACCTGTTTCGCCAGTTTCCTTGTTTCGATATCGGTGTATATCTCTGCAATGTAGAGAAATAGCTGGCCTACACAGGAAGTTCCGGTCGAAATCCAAAATACAGCAAACATACGACCGAATGGTTCTTGGAAGGTCTCGTCTCCGAAGCCTGTGGTTGTCATGGTTGTAAATGCACAGTAGATGGCATCGGTGAAGTCCATTCCTTCGATGGTGAGTAGAACAAAGATCCCAATGACATAATGCCCCGCCATAGCGATCAAGGAGATCTTGAGCTTATTGTAGTCTATTTTGACGCTTTCAATCTCTTTAAGGGCTTCCAACGGACCGATTTTTCGTGACATGCGAAGGGCATTGACCATCACCATTTGTTGTTTCACAACCAAGTACTTTGCAGCGATTTTCACTGCTATTCCGAACAGACACATCCCTACGGTTATGAAAAAAATGCATACTAGTTGTGCATTGTAACTGTGAGGGACAAGGTCTCCGTAACCAACTGTGGTCATTGTCACCACACATAAGTAAAGTGAATCAATGAAATCGATTGTTTTATGGCCTCTGATGTCATTCTTCAATGCGTAAAAGATTACAGTTCCAACACCCAAGTAGATACCA
The DNA here is from genome assembly GCF_007990345.1 of Gossypium hirsutum. Taxonomy (NCBI): domain Eukaryota; kingdom Viridiplantae; phylum Streptophyta; class Magnoliopsida; order Malvales; family Malvaceae; genus Gossypium; species Gossypium hirsutum. The sequence goes on along the minus strand of NC_053424.1, from coordinate 13,841,201 downwards.
AAGTACGTGCCAAGCCGCTTAAGATCAGGGAAACCGGCCCGGAGGGCATCTGGAGGGGTACATTTTGCGGCTACCAAAGTAGTTTTGCAGCCCTGAATGCTTCTTTTCTTGGAAGCCTTTTCGTCATTGGAAGTCATCGAAATGATTGAGTAGAAGTGATCCAGCATGAAGACTACTACCTGCAAGAAGCATTAGAACATAAAATTTCATTGTTATAATGAAATCACATAGAAAATTATCAGTAAACATAACATTTAGCTATTGAAACTAATCTGGTATTAAGCTTAGGTTCATCACTAACAAGCTCAAAACGAAGACCTCGGAATGTTCAAGGGAGAAAGAAGAGACTTACCAGAGGGAAGTTAGTTTGCAAGTCAATATAAAAGTGCTTATATGTAGAGGGAATTTGGTTCAAAAATACACTGGAAAATTCCTGGAAGATCCAAGCTGATGTCGTTTGCTGTTGCATGGATATAAATTCTTTTTGTTTGTTTTCCCTTCTTTTATTTATGTGCTTAGGTTATGGGAAATTTCATATGCACATCCAAAATGGGAAATTTCAATTGTTCGTTAAATTTTTTGTTTTCCCATTTAAACAAAACTATACAGTAAATGTTGTACATTTGATGAGTGTAACCCAAGTCTACATATATAAAAGGTGATTGAAATTAATCTACAAATTTATGTTTCTGCGAAGGATATTAGCCGCAAATATGCTGATCAGAGGTAACTCTTCAGACTTAAAATACACAAACAAAAAGGTTTATTCTCGATCACAATTGCTTGAGCTGTGTTATTGAAGTTGAATAATTGAAACATTGCTTGTCATACACATTTCAGAGCATGAAATAGCTTGCCTTATAAGTTTAAGAACTTGTATAGGTTAGTCTCTTGTTTAAATAACAATTTTTGATTTACGCAACAACCAACTTCAATAACTCAAAAAGCGATCTATAAATGATTAAAAGTCGGTATTACAGGTTTAGATAATAGTCGTAAGATTAAAATCATTCGCCTCCTTCCTCCTAATACTAGTTGTTGGCTAATAGTAACATCTCATTCTATGTAATTTTTCTATGGCATCCTAGTTTCAACAGATTTGAGCTTCAGATATATCAGATACAGACAAGGTTCCGGACTGGTCGACATCTAGATTCTCGAATTCCTCCATGATAACTGAGATATCTTGTTGGCAAATCTTCCCCATTTCTTTAAGTTTGAATAGAACAAACTCAGCAGCTCTGCAAAAAGAAAGCATTAGGAAATGAGAATTTGCAAACAGGAGATCAGATCACAGAATCTGAGTTAATAATCTGCAAATACATACCCAACAACTCCATTATCATCAATATCAGCAGCCTCCAAATCTACATTTGTTGTTCTTCGACCAAGAACCCATTTCACCAGTGCTCTTTGTCTGTTCTCTGTATTTACCTCAGCAACATAGAGAAAAAACTGAGCCAAGCAGATAGTGCTAGCTAATATCCAAAACACAGCAAAAATACGACCTCCTTCGGTTGAGAAGCTTTTATCGCCATATCCCAAGGTTGTAATGGTAGAACAAACGCAGTAGAACGAATCAACTAGGCCTAAATTCTCAACTTTATATAGGAAGATGGTCCCGGATAATATAAGCACAACAAGAATGATTAGTGTTGTATAAAACTTGTATTTCACCCTATTAGTTTCAATCTCCTTAAGAACTTGAAGTTCACCAACTTTTTGATTCATGTGTAAAGCTTTAACCAGCAATATTTCTTGCTTCTCAGCCAAGTAGTCAGCAGCTTTGGTCAGTACAAGTCCGACCAGAGCCATTCCTGTGAAGACAAAGGCACAGGCTAGTAGTTTTGCGAGGTCGCTGTTAGGAACAAGGTCTCCATATCCAACAGTGGTCATTGTAACAACACAAAAATAAAGAGCATCAAGAATTCCATTTGTTTTGTCCCCTTTGATTTGGGTCCTGGTTGTATAAAAGCAAATGGTGCCTAAACCCATGTATAACGTCAAAAATAGAGCTACCTTCTTAAGACTCGGATTAAGTCTCCCGAAAATGGACCCGGAACGTGGAACTGCAGCTTCTCTATTACCATCAGTCGGAACAAAATCTGCAAAAGGAGCACTCCTAACACGTCGAAACCTTCTCTTCTTTGGTCTATCCCCATTAGTCTTTTGAGTTCTTGGAGTCGCTAATCCTGATAGCAAAGGCTCGTTTTCATCGTTACAGGCCATTAGGAAGATTCAGCAGACATAGATCACTACCAGAAACCCTGCAATAGCCAAAACAATAACTTTAAAGTAACCAAAGGAGAGTCAAGGGAGAAGAGAATCTTTGATTTGCAGATTATTGTGTGATCTCTTTTATAGTTTTTGTTTCCATGTTCATACACCGAATCTGGAATTTCACTCTTATACAACCAGGAAGAAAGATGAATTCCAATTAAGTAACTAGAAGAACCGAAATTGAAACTTGAGAGAATTATCCGCATTGAGTTCAATGTGAAACACTGTGGACTGGCCAAGATCTATGAGATCTATGTTTCAAGGTCATGTTTTTCATGCAAATTATGTATGACAGAAGCTGAGAACCAATACAAACAAAGAAGCAGCAGGAAAATGAGATATTAGTAGAGACATACCTTGGAGAACGGGTTCTTGGAAGCAAATGGGTGGAGAAGAATTAGGATAGCAGAAGCTTTTGGAATTTGTAAGAAGATCCAAATCCCATGTTTCTATCAGTTTGACTGTTGGTGTTTTTGTCGTTTATTGTGGCTATTTTTTGGCCAAAACGTGGCACTGCACTGCGTTGAGTGATAGAAGGGGAAAGATATGAATGTGAATGCGTTTCATCGAAAAAATATGTACAATGCAAAGAGTCAGTTTAGATAAATTTAAATTATTATATAACAGATATGAAATATGAGATAAATCGGATATAATATAAAAATTTTAAAATAATTAAAAATAATTTCAACATCATACAAATACATTAAAAATTGTATAAGGTAAATTATCCATCTGTAAAAACGTATCTACATTCATAATATTGTAAGTGTGCAAAAGTTGTGCACCACTAAATATATAAGATAAAATTTTCTCTAAATTTTATCGTTATAACAAAATTATGTAAAATATAAGCATTAACACACAAAATATTTTCTAAATTAATTTATACTAGATAATAAGAATACTAACATCATATAAAAATAATCACTGTTTTCAGTATCAGATTGGTTGAATCTAGTATTAATTGAGATACTGATTAGGAATAAACAGGTTGGACCGATTTCCTTGTAAACTAGTTGAATCAAATTAAAAAATTGATTGAACCCGTTTTTTGTAATATTTGTGATTTTTTAAATAATTTATTCAATTAAACTAAACAAATCGCCAGATCGAGAACTAGTGATCTGATCATTTTGACTACCCATTCAATTCTAAAAAATTTAAAAATAATTTGAAGTTTCAAATATGTCAAAATAATATAAAAGTGTCATTTGATTCATTAGATGCAAGAATACCTTAGTAATAGGATTATCGGGATCTAAAATTACTTAGTGTGCTTTTAGTTCAAAGAATATAACATTCACAAAAATAATGTGAGATTCTAGCATAAAGTTTTCACATTTGAATTTCTAATATTATCTTGAATAGATATTCTTATATTTCTAAAAGTGTCTAAATACACGAGAATATAAGTGATAATCTCAATACTAACTCTTCCTCATACAATCTTACATTGACATTTTTAACAATTTTATTCCATTTGTAACAACTTTGATTCATTTAATTTAAGCTGCAACCAAATAATAATATAATATAATGAATCAAGTTAATTAGTTTTTTGATATATTATTCAAACAACATTTCAACTATCTTTATTTATTATAAGTTTAAGAAAATTAACATTTAATTTAATTTATTATATTATATTATATTATATTATATTATATTATATTATATCTATCTCATTCTACCTAAAATACTACTCTTGTAATAATTTACCATTCCTTTTTATCATTTTAATCAAATTTATCTTTAACTATAAAACTGAAGTGTTTTTCTTCTTTCTTTTCTTATAAAAAAGAAGTCTTAGTTGTTTATCGTTTCTCTTCAATTTCATTTTTCCATATAAAATTAGTTTAATAGAAAAATGTATTCATTTATCCACAAAATAAAATATTATAAGCTTCAACATTTTCATAATAAACAATAAAAGATTTTTGAGGATAATTTAGTATAAATTATTCTTTTAAATAATATAACATTTCGTCATTCAAATCAACCAAATAAAATAATATAACATATTAGATAATATATTAAAGAATATTATATTTTGATAATCGTCTTACCAATCTTACATTATGTGAACTAAAAATTTCCTTATCACATTGTTGGGTATTTTAATAAAAATACACATATAGTTGAACTTGCAACAATTGAATTATTAAAATTTTAATTTTATCACTCAACCAAAATTTAATTTTAATATGTTTTATACATTTTTATTTTAATGTGCATAATTTATTATCTTCATCAATTTTATATATTAATAATATTGTTAATTGAGTTGGTATTACAAGTTGACTTGATACTAACTCACAATTGATAACAAAACCATGATAAATAATTGTAGTGCATTTAGTATTATTTATTTGATGTATTCATCTATTTAAATTTCATTTTACTCATAATTTAATCTATTTTTTATTTTAATATCATACATATTTAATGTATTTTTATGATTAATTAGTTTCAAACCATACATTTCATTATTTATTATATGTTATTTTCTAGTATTATCTATACTATTTATTAAGTGTTATACTGAGTTGGTAGTGTCACCCTCAACCGAGTCATCAATTTGATTAGGAAATTACGAAAATACCATTCCATAATTAAAATAAGTTATACTAGGATTTGAACCCGCATTAATTAGATTAATAAAACTTTAAATTTATCACTCAACCCAATCTTCATTTTAATATATTTTAATATGCATATTACAATAAATATATAAAATTAAAGTTTTTGTTGAGTGGTAAATTTAGGATTTTATTAATTTAATAACAACTAATGTGGGTTCAAATTCTACGATATGCATATTTTTATTGATTTTTGTTAAAATAAAAAGACTAAAATACCCTTGAATAATATAACTTATTTTTATTGGTGACCCGTTGAGAGTGACGCAAACTTAATAAAACACTTAATAAAAAGTAAGTATAAATACAACTAATGAAGATAATAGCTTGTGCATATTAAAATAAAAATGTATAATATATATCAAAATGAAGTTTTGGTTAAGTGATAAATTTCATTTTTGTTAAAACAAAAAGACTAAAATACCCTCAAATAGTATTACTTATTTTAATTATAGAAGGGCATTTCTATCATTTCTTAACCGAGTTGGCGGCTCAGTGAGAGTGACCCCAACTTAGTAAAACATTTAATAAACACCTGATAGAGATAATAAATTGTGTATATTAATATATATATACACATCAAAATGAAGCTTTGGTTGAGTGGTAAATTTTATCAAGGGTTAAAGAACTATTTGGGGTTTAAACTTGGTAACTTTCTCTATATTGGGGTTTGAACTTGATAAATTTTCCAGGGTCTGAACAAAAGTTATCAAGTTGAAACCCCAAAATATGGTTGAACCCTTTTATTAATCCAACAATTGACACGAGTTCAAATCTCACCATGTGCATATTTTTTATTAATTTTTGTTAAAATGAAAAGACTAAAATAATTACAGATAATATTTTTATAATTTTCTTAATCAAGTTGGTGATCAGGTTAAAAGTAATGTCAACTTAATAAAACACTTAATCAATAATATGGAAATAAGTTAACACGTTGACTCACCTTTTAAAAATACAACAAGATTGTAAAAAAATAAGAAATAAAAGAATATTTCAGAAAAATGATTTATTTGAAAAATAATCCGTAAGAATAAATATGTGAACTAATTATTTCTAGAACATCATTTAAATATAAAGCATACACCATGAATATAAAATGTAAATTTAAAAAAAAACAAATCTAAAATTTAAAAACAAAACAAATAACTTTGAAATTTATTTTTAGAAAGTTAGCCACGTGTTGAGCAATCAGCCATTAGAGATTTTTTTTAATGTAGAGTCAACACGTGGCCATTTTCTTCTCATAGAAAAGGAGCATAAAAACTAAGTGATTGTATCCACTGACCCGTCATTAGCTAATAACCCAAAAATCAATTAGCAAGCCATCATAATTCATACCATTGCCCACTAAAGTCCATGACATATGTCAAACAAAGATTAAATTAGGATTGTTTTTAATTAAACACCTTTTTTATTTTATTTTATTCAAAAGTTATGAGAAACAAATAAAGAAAAAAGTGGATGTTTTAATCAGAACTGTTTGATTGGATGCCTTCACACAAGGAGGAACTTTAATCATCAAGCCTTCGTACATACATTTCTGACCATAAAAAGTTCAGAAAACTTCCATAACTAGTAGGCTATTACTTGTTATTCATATACACAGAGGAAAAGAGGTTCAATTCAATAACTCAAAACAGCCATCTATAAATGATTAAAAGTTGGTATTACAGGTTTAGAGAATAGCTCTAAGATTAACATCATTCACCTCCTTCCTCCGATAGATGTCGTTATATGTCATGTTGCTATGAACTCCTGGTTTCAACAGATTGAGCTAGAGCTATATCAGATACTGTCAAGGTCCCAGACTGGTCCAAGTCTAGTTCCTCGAATTCCTCCATTATAACTGAAATATCCTGTTGGCAAATCTTCCCCATTTCTTTAAGTTTGAATAGAACAAACTCAGCAGCTCTGCATAAAATAAAGCCACTAACACGTTGAGCTGATAAAAAGAAAGCATTAGGAAACAAGAAAGATAGCATCTGCAAATCCTTACCCAACAACTCCATCATTATCAAGATCAGCAGCCTCCAAATCTAAACTTGTCGTTCTTCGACTAAGAACCCATTTCACCAGTGCTCTTTGTCTGTTCTCTGTGTTTACCTCAGCAACGTAGAGAAAAAACTTAGCCACGCATATAGTGCCTGTTAATATCCAAAACACAGCAAAAACACGACCCCCTTTGCTTGAAAAGCTTATATCTCCATACCCCAAGGTTGTAATGGTAGAACAAACGCAGTAGAATGCATCGACTAGGTCCAATTTCTCTACTTTATATTGGAAGATGGTACCAGTTACTACAAACACGACAAGAAGGATCGATGTTGTGTAAAACTTGTATTTCACCCTGTTATGCTCAACCTCCTTTAGAACCTCAATTTCACCATCTATTTTGTACATATGTAACGCTCTAAACAGCAATTTTTCTTGCTTCTCCACCAAATAGTCAGCAGCTTTGGCCAGTATAAGTCCAATTAGCGCCATTCCTGTGAAGACAAAAGCACAGGCTAGTAGTTTTGCTAGGTTGCTGTTAGGAACAAGGTCTCCATATCCAACAGTGGTCATTGTAACAACACAGAAATAAAGAGCATCAAGAATTGCATTTGTTTTCTTCCCTTTGATTTGGTTCCTGATTGTATAAAAGCAAATTGTGCCTAAACCCATGTATACTATTACCGTCAAAGACAGTGCTACCTTCTTAAGAGTTGGATTAAGTCGCCCGAAAATAGACTCGGAACGTAGAAGTGCATCATCATCTCCATTAGCATCAGTAGGAACAAAATGTGCTAAAGGGGCACTTCGAGCACGTCGAACCCTCCTTTTCTTTGGTCTATCCACATTGCTGGTTTGAGTTTTGAGAGTCACCGATCCCGATACCAAAGGCTGGTTTGAGGCCATTAGGAAGGTTCAGCAGAAACAAGTAACTACTCACTACCAGGAACTCTGCAATATTCAGAAAATTAAAGTAAACCAAGTGATCAAATTTATGTGTCATGAAGTAGACGACTTGAGTCAAGGGACAAGGGGCTCTTATGATGTTCTTAAAGTTTGTTTCAATTACAAATAAATTCATCCCAATGCAGTTGATGTTCTTAAACCAAACCTGAAATTTCACTCCATAAATCCCTTTATCACTGATCACTGAAGCATCCCGAAAACAAAGATGGAAGAACAGTAAGTAGCTAGTAGAACCAAAAGTGAAACTTGGGATTAATGACTCCAATGTGAAAGATTCAGGACTGGCCAAGATCTATGAGACCTTTTATAAGTTTAAAGCTCATATTTTTCATACAAAGCTGAGAACCAAAGCTGAAAATAATACAAAGTATTATTGGAAACTTACCTTAGAATTTGGTAGAAGATCCAATCCGAAGTTTCTATGAGTGGAGTGCTGATGTTTTGTCGCTACTTTTTAGCTAAAACTTAGCTGAGCGTCTGATTGGTTGAAGGAGAAAGATAGAGGTTTAAGTATGGGACGCTAACAGAACCTTGTTTTATGTGGAGGATTGCATTTTAAATGTATCCTAGTGTATTTATTATTTGTGGGAAACCGATGGGATGGGATCTGAGTATTTAAAACACACATTACTAGGTATGGGTGCTCGCAAATTCAACCAACGTTTGTCGTTTCATTATTAATATATAAATATATTACTTATCTGTACTCCCTTAAATTGATCTCCTGTTATGAAGTTAAACTCACCACACACCGGATTGTCTTATGTTTGCTCGAAGAATGAATATCACCCACATGTTTGTTCTTGATCTCATTTAAGTGTTCTTTTAATATTATTGTTTTACTCAAACCTCTATTACATGATTGCAGGATTTTATTGACTAGATTCCATTATAACGGGAGACCACTTATTGTGTCGACGCTATGGCTCGAGCTAAAAGTGTATTTAATCTAGTCTCTTGTCTAATGTTAGGACCGCTAATGAATTTTATGTAATTAAAATTTATGGTAAACTATTAAAATAGTTATTTTGTTTCCCTCAAGTTATATTTTAATAATTTATACTTGAAATGTTACGTATTAACCACTTACGTTAACATGTTGTAACATTTTAATTATTAAACTGTTAATTGCCATGACTAGTATAACGGTAAGCTGATGTAACACATTAAATCATCATTCTAAATAAAAATTTTAGGTTAAATTGTACAATTGGATTCCATATTTTGTTGTTTTGAGTAATTTAATTTTTTCCTTTTATGTTCTTTTAACTTTCTTTTTTTTTTTAGTTTTCTTTAGTTTCTCTCCCTATTTTCCTCCCTTCTCCATCTCTTTTAATCTAAAAGAAAAAATTAAATTGCTCAAAACGAAAGAAATATAAGGATCAATTGTATAATTTAACTTAAAAGTTTTGTTTGAAAAGATGATTTAACGTGCTACGTCAGCTTACCGTTATACTATTAACGGCAATTAACACTCAGTGACTAAAATGTTACAATATGATAACATAAGTGACTAAAACGTAATATTTCAAATATAAATGACTAAAATGTAAGCTGAGACAAACAGAAGTGACTATTTTAAAATTTACCCGTTGTTAAAACCGACTCTATTAGTACTCCTCTGTATGACCCGGTATATTTAAATAAATTTCTCCCCTACGATAAAAAGGAATGACCCTGATTAATTAAAAGAGAGCTCAAAAGAAGGCGTAACAAAACCGACAACATTGGGTCCGACCCGAATAGAAAACAAATCTTACGACTATAAATACTCCTATTTTTTAAACTTCTCAAATCCAAAAGCAGAAAGAAAGAAAAAAATGGAGGGAATTCACTCAAGTACTCGCTCTAGAGATCTGCTAAGAAAAATAAAAGGTTTTTCGTTAACCAAATCTTCAATATAATTATCTGGTTTCCAAATTTCTTTGATTCTTTCCTTTCTTTTTGGTTAATTTTCTCTGAAAATTCAAAATAACCTTTCCTTTGTTTGCAGAGTTTACGCTGTCGATCTTGGAGGATTTGAGCGAAGGACGATCTCCGTTGATTTTCATCCAAAGCTTCAGAACCTACTGCACCAATCTTGATTCAATTTGGTTTGAAATAAATTTTACGTTTTTTTCCTTCTTGAATTTATGCGTTCTTTTATTCTCGTTTTGCGCGAGCTTATCTAATCTAAATATGAGATTTAATAAGAATATTTGTTAATTGTTTTGCAAATATTCTTTAATTTGAATTATCTTTTTGAGAGAGAAAAAGAAAAAAGGAAGGTTGAATACATTGCTAGTACTGTGTTGAATGCAGCAGTTGCAGATCTAATAAGCCCAGTGGGCATGAAGTTCTTACATTTCAGAAGGAAAGCCACGTCCATAGAATTGGTATTTAAGTTAAAAAAGTTGCTTACATTTCGATTTCCAGATCTTTTTTGTCTATATTTGACTTTCAAGTGGAAAAATTTTATTTGTTGGTTTTAATCTTTTTCAGATGTGTTATTGAGGGTGTTATTGATAGTTCAACAACTTCTTCAAGAAAACAAACATGCGTCAAAGAGAGATATATATTACATGCATTCATTATTATTTTCAGGTCCAATTTCGTTACTGCATTGAAAGATCTGCTTGTTTGAATCAGAGGACAGGGACTTGTTTAGACGTTGTTCTTACTTCTCTACTGTTATTGGTGACAATTTGCTCAATTCTATTGATTTGCAATGATCTTTGCTACTTCAGAGGACAGTGATGACAATTCTGTTTAACTTGTGCAATTTAAAGATTTAATACACTTTTCTTTTGGGGGTTGTTCATGTATTGTGATGCAGATCAGTCTGTTGTAGACAGAGCAATTAATGACATATGCATCCTTCTGCAATGCAGTCGGCACAATCTAAACGTGGTTGGTAACCTGTACTGTTAATGAGAAATGTGGGGTGGGTAGAACATATAGTAGAAGTTAGAAAGAGACATTAAAATTCTAATCTCATGTATCACATTCCAGAGTTGACTTTCTTCTGCTAGTTTTTGTACGCACAAAAAAGAAGGCTCTGAAACTTTAGAGATATCTAAACTAGTGAATAGAGATCTACTTTATTCGAGACATTTGACACATATTCTTTTGGCAGGTTTCTGTTGGAAATGGGTGAGGAAGACTGAAGAAACTATATAACATGTTTCTGGCAAATTTATCTTCAAATAATGCATTTCAAGTTCTTTAGTCATTCAATTTATGTATGTTATTGATTAGTAAATGCTAGGCATTTTCGTTCCTTGGTCATTAGTTCAAGCTGTTAGCATGTCAAACATGAGTTGTTTAAACCTTAGAATTTGATAAGTTAAATGAGTTGTCGTAAACTGAATGAACCATTCCTGTACACTTGTTTGCAAAAATCTGAAGTAACTTATGACAGTGAGATCTATTGCGCAATTTTATCAGTATTTCATTGACTAACAGAGGTAAAAATGGGCTCAAGAACTGATGGATAGTGAACTGGTTGTAATGGTTAGATAAATAAATAAAAGGTAGCTGCCTGTTTCGACTTACTTTCAGCTGGAAGCCTTTGTTTCATTCATTTAATTTTGGAGTCAGCTTTTATCACCATTGTCTCATTGCTCATATTTGCCTTTCTCAAAGATTAATTATTCTGATATCTATCTTTTTTATAACTGTTATAGGTTGGTAATGGGATGGTTAAGGTTCTTTGAAGCTGGAAGGAAATTTGATTGCATAAATAGCCCCAACAGTGTAAGAATGGGAGAACGGTCTCCGAGTTCATAGCATCATAGATATCTAATTCATTTTTTATATGTTGGTATCTATTTCAAATGCAGGCCCATACAATTCCTGTGCTTGTTGAGGATGTTAAAGGTAACTAATAAATGTTAAGCTAAGGATAATATTTATAACTATCACATATGAGCAAGAAGATGAATGTCGTCAGATTTAAGCTTCCGTTGGTTACCACATGCAGATCTTGTAAGCGCTGCCCTGTATATACTTGTTGTAGAGAAAGAATCAGGTGAACTCTTTTTGGCAATAATCATGTTGCAGAGCAGATGAATGGCCAAAATATATGTAGATTAAACCTTCATTGTTGAATGGTTGGCATGAATGAAGTCTTTCAACGATTAGAAAATGACAAGTTTTGCAGCAAAAACCGTTGCATTGTCATCACAGTAAGCATTAACTTAGATCACGTGACCTTCATTTAAATTGCTTAATATTTGGCTAAATTTTTGTCAAAATTCTTTCTTCAGGGAAGAGGCTATCCGGATGTTCCCACAAGAAGGTGAAGGAAAGATTAAAAGAAAAATAAAAAATAATGTCCCAAGTATTTAGAAGGAAACGGGGATTAAAAATTCTTTGTGCGGGCATCGTTCTGCATTTATCAATTACTGGACATGCTACTCTTTCAGGTTTTTGCGACTGCTCGTGGACAAGTTAGGTCTTCCTGTCTATTGCTTGGTTGATTGTGATCCATATGGCTTTGACATCCTGGCTACTTACAGGTTTGGTTCTATGGTATGTTATTGATTTCCTAGAAAAAGTTTTTACTCAAGTAACAGACAAGTAGATTAGTTTTCATCAGATTGTCGATGGCCTTTAGTCATTCATTTCAGCATTATGATATGAATCCTTTCTTATGGAATCTGTTTCTTAGCAAATGGCATATGATGCCAAATTTCTACGAGTCCCACAGATCCAATGGCTTGGAGCTTTTCCTTCAGATTCTGAGAACTATGATCTTCCTAAGCGATGTCTATTGCCTTTGACAATAGAAGGTGATACATAGAGTAAAGATCAGTGGCTGCCATCGGCACCCTCATAATTCCTGTAACACCCCAATCCCATGTCGAGGAATTTCGAGGATATCATATCCTATGATATAATGTAAAAATTACAGTGAGACTTTCAAGTCAAAACAGCCAATGCCTTGGGGATTGAGTGTGGGTCTCCTCAAAAGGTATCAAAACTTAACTTACGAGGTATTGTTGGTCTTGATACTGTTTGTGGGATTGGGGTGTTACCATAACCGGTTGAGTTTACTATTCCTTTTTTATTTTTATTTTTAAATTCCAGCATCTCCTGACTGCCAGATAAGAGGAAAACGGAAGCCATGTTACAGAGATGCTACCTTCACCAAGAAGTGCCAGATTGGAGGTAGAATTTCCTAACATTTTTCTTAAAGTATTTACTATTTATGGATGATTTATTGAATCATAGAATTAAGAAGTGGGGCCTCTCTTTTGCTCTTCCTGCATGTTGAAGATCGGAACTAGAGTTGATGTTGCAAAGAGGAACTAAATTCGAGATTGAAGCATTATCGGTTCACTCACTTTCTTTCTTGACTGAGGTCTATATTCCAGGTAAGATTCAAGAAATAAAATCTATTTGTCAGGTTTGATAATTTGCAACTACATTTAACCTTAAGTGTACTAATCACAACTTTGACTATTAGAAAGTTGCAGTATATATCCTTAGCAGATTCGAACTCAATTATGCCGGTGTATTTAGACAAATTTAGTAGTTTCATTGGCATTAGAAGACTTTTCCATAAAACCAACCCTTAATTATGCATAGACTTCCAAACAAGGGATAATTAATTATAAAGCACAAAAACCAAAAATATGAAATATATAACATATTTCAAATTTGATCAGGCAGCAGAAACCTCTCTTGACAAATGCTATTTCACTTGGTTGGGCAACAAAATAAAAGTAGGAAAAAAAGTAAATAAATCAATAATGTTGTTAATTAAATTTTGATTGTTGGTAATATTCTTCTGCACTCAAATCCAAAATTTTAAGGAGTGATCTTTTATTTTTATTTTTAAAAATAAGTTAATTTACTTATTTAACCCATTTAACATATGATATTTATTTTAACAATTTAATCATTTGATAAGTTGTTAACTGAGTTGATGTTAAACAATATCTTGAATCATACAAATATAATACTTAAAAAATTTCTCAATTTCAAACTTATAATTTAAGTGCATTAGAAACTTTTACGCTAGTCATGACAAAAGTGTGACATGGTACTTTTATGACATGCACTACCACTACACCTGAAAGAAAGAAAAAAGTTCTAAAAATATGAAAATAGAAAATTTTAAAAAGTTTATATTTAAAATGTTAAATGAATAAATTTCAATACTACAAATAAATAATATTATAAATGAAATTTTAATTTGATTTAATTTTCATAAATTGCAAACACAATTAATGATCTAATACTATTTTATGTTTACATATTGCATATAAAAATAATTATATTTATAAAATATGAAAAAAAACACTTGATATATTTATTTTTTTGAAAATGTATAATTGAATCAAAATTAAAGCTTTATGTATACATTTGATCCACGATCAAAGTTTATTTATCAAATTGTTCATTAAATTCAAGTTTACGTATAGTTTTAATATTTAAATTTAAAGAAAGAACAACATTTTTAAAAGCGGAACATAAAAATTCCATTTTTCTAAATCTGATTTTTTTAAAAAAATGAAAAATCAAGAAAATAAATTTTAAAAATATGAGGAAAAAATTAAAGGAAAATGATATTATCAGAAAATTCAATTTTTTTCAAATTTTTAAACATAAAAAGTATATATTTTGTATAGATCTTAAAATTTAGGAAAAGATAAAATAAAAAAAATGTATATATTCTAGTTTTTTCTGGATTTTTATTTTTTAAAATTTATTTTTTTTCCTTTCCTTTTAGAGAAAAACATATTAATTTTTTATTTTATATTCTTTTAACATTTTATTGTTTTTGATTTCTTTCTTCAAAGTATAATCAAAGTGTTGCATGTCAAATTTCATTGGTCGCAAAAATATCATGTCATGCCTTTTTCTTTTCAAGTAATCATGTCATATTTTTATTATTGTGATTCCTTAGTATGAGTGTAACTAAAAATATTGTCAATTATGCAATGATAAGTTAGATGGGATACAAGTAATTTTAGTTAAATTGATATCAGATTCATTCTCTTAAACAATATAGATGCTGTAGGATCACATTGATGAGGTAAATCAAAATGTACCCAACATTTTTAAGCTGCCAAACAGGGATCAGGGACAGGGAGTGCTACTATTCTTTTCTAACTCTTTAGGAGAAATTGGCCAACGCGGATTTCTAGACATCCCGAATAAAAATATATTTATTAATGATGACAATTATGTTAATATTCTTCTTGCTTTCCAAAAGAGTTAGGCTAAACTATATATAAATGGCTAACTAATTATTAATGATTTCTTGTCTTGCTCATTTAAGATTAAATTTTTTTATTTTAATTATTAATATTATCAAATTTTAATATTTTGATTACTTCCCCGTCAAATTACTAATGGAATGTTGGCATGACCTATTTTATTGTCATAATAATAAATTTAGTCTTGATATTTACAAATTCTGTCAATTTGGTCTTAGTTTCAAATTCACCAAATATTATTCTAAACTTTACACATTCTATCAATTTATTCTTAATTTTAAAAAATAAAAAAATGAAATGAAATTTATTTAAAAGTTATTTTATGATAAAATACATAAAGATTTTTATTAAAATACATACAAAATTATAAAAATATTTATAAATAAATGAATAGTTATTTTTTTACATTTTCTAACATGACATTTATTTATTAAAATAATAAATTTATAAATAAAAATTTAACCATGAAGAAGACTTGAGTAACTTCAATTTTTTTTTCAACATTAACAACCATAATGTTTAAGTTGAGTTAAAGTCTATAGCTTGAGGCCAAAAAGGATAAGAATTAATGTCTTTAGGTTGATGCCTAGAGCAAGTTTGTTGGTTTGAGATTGGGTTTGAGGGCAGACTTGATTGGGGATGTACAGATGAGGATAAAGTCTTGGAAATCTATTAAGTGGAAGGTCATGCCGGCAACTCCACAAACGATTCCTAGTATAGTGGCATGACAATAGAGGATGTGGAAATTGAGAAGCTCAGAGTAAGGGTTATCGGGGCTGGTGGTTGTGGGCGAAAGCCACTCAACTCTCAACAAATTTGGTGAGGAATAAGGAATAAGTCAGACATATGATAAATAAATTATTTTTTATAAAATAAAACTAAAAAAAAGAGAGTGAAAAGTTTTGATCTAGTTTAAGTCTTGTTTGTGGGTTTTTTTTAATGAAAAAATTATTATTTTAATAAAAAAATTTATGTTAGAAAAAAGGCAAAAAAAAAGTATTCACTTATCTATATAACTTTTTATGCATTTTATCAAAAAATAAATAGTTAAATAAAATTTTTTATTTTTAAATTTTTGTGACATCCCTAATTTGACCCTAGTCGAGATGTGGTTTTGGGACCACAAAATCGAGTTATAAAATTTATTAAATATTAAAATTCATATCTACTATGTGTGATAGTGCATGTGTGAAATTTTGATGCTTAAATTCTGTTAGTTGAATGTGAATTTTAGTTAAAGAGCTTATGCGAGAAACAAAAAAAAAAAAAGAAGTGATGAATTAATTTGAAGACTAATTAGTGCATGATTCTCAAAATGGGGACTTGCATGTCAAATACCCCATTTTAAGAAGTAGTGGCCGGCCATAATGATTAGGGTGCATAGAAAATGAATTTAAGTAAGTATATTAATATTATATGGCCTTAATTTATAAAGAAAAAGATAAATAAAATATTTTGGGGTGAAAAAAAAAAGTTTGGTTCATTCTTCTTCTTCATTGCCGTGGTAAAGAAAGAATAAGGGAGTGAAGCTCAAATAATCGGCCATATGCATAGATCTAATTCTAAAGGTATGTAATGTGATTTTGTCAAATTGATTATGAAATTTGGTTGTTAATGACATGTGGTAGATAACCCATGATTTTAATTCTAGATTAAGTGATCATAGGGCATTCGACCATTTAAGAGAAATGTGGAAATTTTGTTTTAAAGCTCGTAATTCATGTTTAATTGCTGAATGGAGTTTTGAATTGGTAGAATTGAGTTTTAATTTTAAGAAATAAGTGATGTTTATAAGGATTTTCAAAGTTCATGCAAAGCTTACCTTCGGTCATATTAAGGAATGGTAAATTGGTTGTAATATTATATATATTTTGATAGTATATTAGATGGTTTGAGATTTGAGCTAGTTACATGTGCTATTGTGAAGATTTATGGATGTTTTAGAATCGGCCTAAGTGTTTTAGTCATTAATATATATATTGCCGAATGTATGCTTAAGGAATTGGTTAAGTACATTGTTGTTAAATGCTTGTTGTTTTTGTATAATTGTTGCCTAGCTACTAAATGAACTTAGGGTATTATGGATAAGTTTAAGAGTGACATAATTGAAATGAAGTTTGCTTGTGCCGAATGTGATTTTAGTGCATGAATTAGGAGTTTAATTTCATTCGGTAACTCATACCAAATTGGGAGATAGTATTAAACATTAGTATTATTTGTTAAATAATTGAAGTGAGCTTTGAATGATTGTTTTGCTTATAATGGCCGAATGTGAACTTAAGTATTGAATTACAATTGAAGCTTGTTAGTTAGTTGATGATGTCCTTTGATAGCCCTTTTGATATTCGGCCATTGTTAAGGAATTTTGAATTGGTTATAAATTTCTATGTTTTAATTAGCAAATTGAATTATTGAAGGTTGAGCTAATTATATATGTATATGTTTTATATGTACATTAATTTCTTAGTCTATGTTATTCGGCTATAATTGTCATGGTAGAATTTTTTAATTTGTAAATTTGTTAATCATCAGCTCAAGAGCATCGAGGACAAAAGTCGGAAAAAGGGAAGGCAAAACTAAGCGAATAGCCGTAGAATTATAGTCGTCGACAACTCTTAAGGTAAGTTTCTAGCATATAAGTTTAGTTATAATGAAGAATGATATGGAATACGGGTAAAGATGGGACTATGAATTGGTGTAATTACCTATAGTAAAATGATAAGGAATAAGTTACTTCTATGAGCCTTAGCCGATTGGTTATTAGAAAAGTGATATTTAAATTATGATTTGTATGTGATAATAAGAAGTACTTATATATGATAGATATGTTTTAAACTCAAATGGTAAGTTCTTAAGTGTTTGGACTTGGAAATTTAAGAGCAAATTGTAATAATCTGCTTAGGACAGCAGCAGTAGCGTGATTTTTGAAAATCACCATAAATTGTTGGAGTGAAATTAGAGACTGAATAAAATGTGTAATCAAAGCTCAATGAGTCTAGTTTCTTATAAAATAAACAGTGCAAGCAAAGGAATTTCCTATAGAGAGATATTTAAAGTTGTGTGTGACAGTGTCGGAATGAATCTGAAATCCCCTGTTCTGTTTTTAGAAAATCATTATAAATAGTAAAAAAATTGTTATAAGATAAAATTTATATTCTTAGACTCCTTAATGAGTCTAGTTTCAAATGAAATAAACAAGAACATATTTTGAAATCTGTACAATGAGAAATTTGATTCGTAGTGAAGAGTGGTCAGTATAGTCAAACAGTGAAATAGGGGAAACTTTAAGAAAATTCTGGTTTTGATTGGCCAAACCAAAAATCCTGAAAATTTTATGGATAGAAGATATATGAGTCGATTTTCGGGGAAAATTTACGATACTTCATTTGGAGTTTCGTAGCTCCAGTTACAAATAATTTAATGATTGTTGCTCAAGAAAACAGCTTGTAGTGAATCTGTGATTTTGTTGTAAACATTGATGAAACTAATTGAGTTGCTTATAAGCTATTGCTGAATTGATGTCCAAGATAAATATATAGGTGGTGAGGCCAAAATGGCTAACATTTAAATGTGTGCAAGTTATCCGAATGGCTATTTTATAAACGTATGCAATGTATATGTAATATGTGTTGATAGTTTTATAAATTGAAGGTGTAGTGACTTATATGTTGTTTAGCCGAATGGTTGTCATGAGAAGAATGTAAGTCATGTGTGTATTTTTTTATTTAGTTGGAAGTTTATTGAAAGGGATATATATATAAATATGTATTAAAGTCGAATGATATTATGACATGAAGTTAAGGTACATGCTATATGCTTATATTCGAATGAGGTTAATGAATTACAATGGTGATAGGTTGTGTGAAATGTGGTAACATGTGATTAAATATACATGGAATTTGGAAAGTATCTGGGTTAAGACTCGCTGACTACGTGATGTGGCCTAATGGCTCTTGTGAAATGAGACTAGCTATATTGAGATACGAATAAGTTCGAATGAAGTGATACCTTATTAATGTGTTCCCGTGTTGGAAAGATCGAAGGTATGTGAATTGATGTGTATACAACTTTGTGAATTAACTATGATGATATATCCGGGCTTAAAGTCCCACAGGCTTGGTATTGGTAACTGGATTCGGATTTTCTTTTAAACCTAGCAGACTATGGCTAAGTGCCTTGAATTATTTCAAACCGAAGACCATTTGTATATTTTAAGATAAGGATTTAATTAGTTTCATAAAAATTTACTAATTTGAGTTGTATTCGGCAGGATGTGCAAATACAAGTTTATGGATTGCGTTTGGTCATTTATGTATATGTGATAAGGAATATGTTTGGTCCTTTATATACGTATACGAAACTTTAATACTTGTCATGATTTGATTATTTGAAATATTAATGTGAATATGAACTAAAGAACTAAGCTCCTAAATACATATATACATTTATGTATGTGTACGAAATGAGTGCATATGATTAAGTGGTTAGAGGTTTTGAAAGATTGAATTGGTAATTGGTAACTATGGAAACGGTAAGTGTACAAAGGTTAAGTATATGGTAAGTGATACTTACTTGCTATGTGAACTCGATTTCGTTTGTATTACAAATGTACTTGGGGAATCACTTATGAGATGGTTATAAGTTATATTCAACGAGTATTGACTCTATCAAATTGTTTATGTAAGATGAAAACATGAATATGTGCTTCCAAATATGGAAACCGAATGTGATTATAGTGTTATGTTTTAGTTCGACTGATTAAACTAAAAGTAGCATTGATGTTTATAAATGCGAAGGGGTATATACTCTTAAATTGGGATGAAATAGATGAATTACATGTGCATACATAGGGTTTAATCTATTTGACCGAATGGTGATATATCTTGACATTTCAAAACGTGATTTGTGTAAGGCCTAATCTTAAGCGACTTAGTAATAAATCAACAATTACGGATGTTCAGCACATTAAGTTGGCCAGGTATGTATTATGTACTTGTGTAGGCTTATTAAGCCCACCGAGACTTCACTTGGATTTTGTGTAAGTTATAAATGTATTTAATCCAGCAAAGTTAATTGTTTTACTTAAGACTTACTAAGCCTTGAAAGCTTACTCTGTTGTTACGTTTTTCTGTTTTATAGATTATCAAATTTGGCCTTTGCTCGGGGATCGTCAACAACTCGTCACACTATCACTATCCACTGTTTGGTACTGCTATGTTTTGGATTATTTTATGGCATGTATAGAATAGACTAATAGCGGAATAATATTCTGGTTAATGTATATAAGCCATGCGAAAATGGCATCTTTTAAATGTGTACTTATAGAAGTTTAATTTTATCCCTGGCTGTATTTAGCATTTATCTAAATGAATGATCTTTATTTCAAGAAAAAGTTTAAAATTTTACTGTTCTGACATGAGTTACAAGTCTGGTAATACCCCTTTCCTATTCCGACAACGGTTACAGGATAGGGGTGTTACAATTTTAAATTTAAATTTTTTTAGAATCAAAATTAAAATTTGATAGAATGTGTAACGTTGAGGGTTAAATTTATTTATTTTTTAGAATTAGGACTAAATTGATAGAATTTATAAATATTAGAGAAATTTATTTATTTTTTAGAATTAAAATCAAATTAGTAGAATTTATAAATATTAGAGAATTAAATTTATTATTATGCCAATAAAAAAATCATATTGATATTCTGTTAATGATTTATAGGACAAGTGATTAAAATATTAAATTTCTACAATGTCAATAACTATTACTAAAACAGTAAATATTAAACTTTAAGTGACCAAAACAATAGTAATTGGGTGAACTTTTATAAAGTTTAGCCCAAAAAAAAAAAAGTCAGCTTATTCCCATTCCATAGTCTACAGGGAAACTAGGCAAAACCGACTTCCAAACACCCCTAATAAAATCTCAGCATCTGATTCACACTTTCCATCTGTAAAGCCCTAGAAAATAACTAGAACTCCATCAGACAGAACTACCACCAAATCAAAACCTCAATCAAAATGTCTTCAATTGTTCTTAGATCCCGAATAGTTTCAAATGATTGCAGTTCTAAGATCATTTACCGAAGGGTTTTAAGTTCAGGAGTGGTTTCTTTCTCCTCCTCCTCCTCTTCAAATCCTTCTAAAGAAACGATCATTCCTTCACAATCCATTCTCTCCGACAACCCGGCACCTCCTACTCCTCCTCCACCAGCGCCAGAAGCTTCCACGCAGGTTTCGGGAAGGAAATCCTGGACCTTTCTCAAGTACGGACTTCTCGCAACTGTAACTGGTGCTATTGGCTATGCTGGTTATCTCTCTTACAGTAAGTCTTATTTTAAAATCTTATTTAAAATGTGGGTTTTTATATGTTTAAAAATGTTTAATTTTTTAATAAATTTGATTTGCAGTGTGTTCATATGAGGAAGTAGAGCAGAAGGCAAAGTCATTGCGGGCTGCAGCGAGTTATACTCCTAGTGAAGATGCAGCTGCTGTTGAAGTAAGTTTTAGTTCGTTTGGATTTTTTTTAAAAAGAATTTCTCTTTTTACTTTAGTTGTTTGATTGAGTGATGTTCAAATTGTTTAAGACGTATAGTTGATTTGGGTATAAATTGATTCTCATTCATATGAGATTAATGTGTTATGATGTGGTTGGATGGCAGT
Source organism: Gossypium hirsutum (assembly GCF_007990345.1). Taxonomy (NCBI): domain Eukaryota; kingdom Viridiplantae; phylum Streptophyta; class Magnoliopsida; order Malvales; family Malvaceae; genus Gossypium; species Gossypium hirsutum. The sequence continues at coordinate 13,819,448 of NC_053424.1, read as the reverse complement.
AATGCTAGCTGCATTGCTGTTCAAGTTGTTGGTAAATTTTTCTATAATTTCTTTTACAGTCTATAGGAAAGTGATTTAGCTGCTCATATCAGTTCAAAATCACATAAAACCTGTCCATCATAGAGCTTCCTAACTGATTCCTGTATGATTAATGGCTGTAATGCTATGATGAATGCATCAATATCAGTTATGCAATCATGTATGTTAATGCCCTTATGCATTTGAATGCACACGTGTGATGCCTTAGCTAAGAATTAATAATGTGATACAGTCATTGTTAAATTGGTCCTATGAAAGAATCAGAAATGTAAGTAGTTATGTTTTGTTTTCCGTTTTATTTTTCAGAAATATAGAGGCATGCTCTACTCTGCTGCAATGACAGGTGATGACCTTACTTCGTTTCTGGATCTCTTATTTCTCCGTATTTCTTTTTTTTTTTTCATAGCTACAATCTCCACTCTTTATTCTATACATTGACCATTTGCATCACAGTGAGCTAAGTTTGCATTTGGATAAGCGGTTCTAGTTTAGTGTCTTTTAGAGAAATTGGGCAACTTCATTACAAAAGGATTTGTTAAGCCAGCAAAAAAAAAGGGGGGGGGGGAGGAACCATTGCTTTCTGTCAACTTATTTAAGAGTGACTTGTTTACATGTTCTGCTTCCACCCCCATTTTCTCATGGCTTCTTCTCTTGTAACATTCCAGTTCCAGCTAAAGCACTTGAATCTTACCTGGATCTCAGGAAGATGGTGGAAGAACATGTGATGGTGAGGGCCATTCTTATTGCTCTAGTTTCTGGTTTTTCAGTATTGCCTGCCTATCTTTTGTTTTTTTTTTCTTTATATTAGCATTTTTGTTTTTTCTATTTTTTCACTTTATCTCGGATTGCAGGAATTTACTGAACCAACCTCAGATAAGCTTCTTCCTGATTTGCATCCCCAAGAACAACATGTTTTCACACTTGTCCTAGATCTGAATGAGACATTACTTTATACAGATTGGAAGGTATGAGTTTTCACATAAACTAATTTCCGCTTTCCTTTATAAATTTTGAACTATTTATCCGGTATTTTTTATTATTGAAGCTCATGTTAAATTGTTTGTTATTCTTTTTCTTTCTTCTTTCCCTTTTTGGTTGGCAAAGCGAGAGAGAGGCTGGCGTACCTTCAAAAGACCTGGAGTTGATGCTTTTTTTGAACATATGGCAAAGTTTTACGAAATTGTTGTCTATTCTGACCAGATGAATATGGTAATTTGATATTTTGTCATTGTGACAACCATTCAATATATATAAGTATTTGACAACCGATGTTGCCTTAATTTACTTATTTGTTTGTTTTGACTTGGGTAGTATGTGGATCCTGTTTGCGAGAGGCTGGACCCTAACCATTATATACGATATAGGCTATCAAGGGGTGCTACTAAATATCAGGATGGCAAGCACTATAGAGTATGTTAAAGTTAATCACTTTCCTTTGAAGCACTTCTATTTTGGGTTTCCCTTCTGTTTTTCTGCTAGAATAAGTGCATTATTCTTGTTAATGTATGAGACAGTTGTAACAAATAGTTCCCGTTGGCAGGATCTTTCAAAGCTTAACAGGGATCCAGCCAAGATATTGTATGTGAGTGCTCATGCGTTTGAATCCAGCCTTCAACCAGAAAACTGTGTCCCTATTAAGCCGTACAAACTTGAGGCAGATGATACAGCACTTTTGGATCTTATTCCGTTTCTTGAATGTGAGTCTTTTGTTGTTTTTTCCCTTTCCTTGTTGTCTTGGTTCGAATTTTACATGACATGTGCCCAACTAATATAATTGTTAGGGTCTATGTTCTTTTGTTGATTGTAGTACCATCTGTTTTGGCTGTCTACAGATGTGGCGCGCAATAGTCCAGCTGATATCAGACAAGTCTTGCAATCTTATGAAAGAAAAGATGTTGCGAAAGAGTTTCTTGAGCGTTCTAAAGAGTATCAGAGGTGAAGTGTTTTCTTCCCTTTGTGCGTTGTCATGTCAAATCTGACCCAAATACGCCATTTGTACAGTTGATTATAACATCAATAGTTGCTAATCTGATTCATATTAAAATATTGTTGAAAACATTTTGATTTGGAGTAATGAATGATGGGACAGGCGAATGCAAGGACAAAGGCAGCAAGGTCGTTTCTGGTGGAGATGAGGAGAGGATCATGTATAGTCGATGATTGTGGATTTCAGAAATCATAGGATGGAGTTATGTATAGTTGATGGTTCTGGATTTTCAGAAATCATTCTGCAGGATGAATCCGAAGAATGTGAAAGACAATCTAGTTTCCACCCCTCCAATTTTGCCAGTAAAGAAGCCATTTTCTGATGAAGATCATAAATTAAATTGATTAACTGCATCATTTAAATGTCTGACCAAAGGACTATTTTTTTCTCTCTTCTTTTTGCCGAGATGTAGGCAAGCTTCCACTCCACAGCTGATTTTAAGGGTATTCTTTCTTGCAATATTCTGTTATTCTATCTCAAAGGATTTGCTTGGTAGGGTAGAAAAAATTGAAAAGAAGAAGAAAAAAAAGGAACAAAATTATTATATAAATTCATTTGTATGCTTGTTAGGAAAAAAGGGAAAGGATAAGGTAATTTTTTTGGTTTAATGATAAATTTGGCTACTAGTGTTTGCATGTTTTGTCAAAATAGTCTTAATTGTATTTTTGAGTTCTTTTTTGCCATTAACTTTTGATTTTTTTTGTTCAAATTACATATTTTAACAGATTTAATGAATAAGTTTAAGGTTTTAATTTTTTGTACCTTTGTTTATTAAGAAGTTTTTCTATTGAGTTAAACGTTTATTTTTTTAATTTAATGTATTATTTATTTATTTTACTATTTTTTTACATGTAATTATCTTATTGGATTATCTAACTAATAAATTACATCTAATTAAAAATATTTCACATGAAATTTTACATCATTTTTTGTTAACTTTTTAATGGTATTTTCATTAAAATTGTTAAAAAAAGTATATTGAAAAAAAAACAAATGTTGATAGTAAAAAAAGATTTAAAAATATAATTAAGGTTATTTTGAAAAATTATGTAAATGTTAGTGGTTAAATTTATTATTAAGTTATTTTCTTTATAGAGTTAGAAAATAAAAGAAAAATAAAAAAAAGAAAGCCTTGTAAAATACATATTTAATTTAGTTTTTTAACTTATCATTCTACTTGTACTTTTCTACGTATCCTAAGTTGAGGGATTGACATATTGATGCAAATGGCCGTCCTATGGTTGGTTCACACATCACTTTTAGCCAACGACTTCGAAGTATGAACGGTGAAGTCTACGCGGTCGGACCCGACGTCACGGCAAAGCAAATTGGAAAGGTGGATCCTACTTGACTTTGATTGACTTGTGTGTTTTTAATCACAACGGGTCATGTTGCTTTCCTTCCACAGCCAACGGCACGCCATCATTTCTTTTAATCTTTTACCATTACGCCAATAATTCCAAATTATAAATATCAAATATTCCATTGCTGATCCTTTCCTTTTTACTTATTTTGCTTCTTAATTCAAATATCTACTTCCCATTACATGAGTTACGATCATCAATGATGGATTATCCTAGATTACTGACAAATCCACTGTGAAAATATATCTAGAAAAGAGCATTGTGTTGTTTTATTGCCATTATTGATTATTACCATTAGTCATTAATAGGTAATTTTCATTTTATCAGAAAGCTATAATTTGGTTATTAAATTATTTAAATATTTTTATTTAAATTAATAAACTATTAAAATAGATGTTATATGGCTTTTTTTTTGCACTTCCTACAATTGAAAATTTTCTTTTTCCTTCTATTTTATAGTTCAATTTTTTTTATGAAATAGCTTTAAACATAATGAATTTGTTAACTAAAATTGAAACAATTTTTTTTTAATATATAACACTAATCGTCAAATCGATATGGATTTAATATTTATTCTTTTACTTGTTGATAAATATAGATTTATTATAGTAATAGTTGAATCATCGCCTAAAATTCACTGGTTGAATTAAAAAATAACTTAAATAAAATTATAATTATTTTTAATTAAATGAAAAAAACTCATAATTTAGTGGCTAGTTTAGTTTACCCCTCGTTACGTCAACTACGTCCCCGTACTTCCCGTTGTATTTTGCAGTACAACAATGAGAAAACCCTCCCTTTTATCCTTCTCTTTTTAGTTTCTATATAACCGTACAAAACTGAACTCAAACACAGTCTCTCAATGAAGCTCTCACGTTTTCTCTTTTACTTCTTTCTCTGCCTCTCTCTTTTCATCTCTGTCACCTGCCACGGGGGCAGTCATGCTGGCGCTGATGATGATGATGACAAGGCAGGTGAAAGGAATGAACCTTATGACCTACGATCCAAATCCTTGATTTTGGTCAAGGTATGGTGCTTGATTCTAGTGTTTGTAGGGACGTTCGTAGGTGGTGTGTCACCCTATTTTCTAAAGTGGAACCAGGGTTTTTTGGTGCTGGGAACACAGTTCGCCGGTGGGGTTTTTCTTGGGACAGCCATGATGCATTTCTTGAGTGATGCGAATGAAACTTTTGAAGACTTGACGAGTAAAGAATACCCTTTCGCCTTTATGTTGGCATGTGCTGGATATTTGTTGACTATGCTAGCTGATTGTGTGATCTCTTATGTGTACGGGAAAGGGAAGAATTCATGTAACAATGGTGATTTGGAGCTTCAAGGTAAGCAAACGTTTTCATATTATTCTCTTTCATGAATTTTAAATTTTTGCGTTGTCGTAATGTTTGTTTAAGAATTGGAGAAATTATGGGAAATTGAGAAGAGATCCAGCTTCGTTTGGAATTCCAGTTCATGGGATAAAAGACGATGAATCCAAAGTTAATTCAGGACCCACGTAATAAATAATCTATATTAAGTATAAATAATATCTGTTAAGTGAGACAAGAAAACTTCACATGTCTTGTCTTGTTTGATTAATTTGTCAGATAAAAAAGGGCATCGGAAAAGATGAGCAACCATTTTTGGTTGCTTTCAAAGTCTGGGATTTCTGTTTGGGTAATACTTTAGGACTAAGGCAATAGAGTTTGCTTGTAAACTTTGCAACTTTTTGATAGTTAGAAGTAGTTGTGGGAAGTTCTTTAAAATATTTAATGTTCTACTAGTTTTTTCAGCCAAAAGTTACTAGCACTAATGGATTAAAATCACTATTTATATCTATTGAAATTGATATTACTGCAACATATTACTCTATTCATAGTAGAATATTTCGTTGATATAATTTGCTGTATTGTCAACCCTTTTGCATATGGACATATACAATGGGGAAAATATAACCTTAAAAGAAATGGAATCAACCCTACCTCCAATAATAGAAACAGGTTACCTTAGACAGCAATAGACTTGGAACGTTGTAATTTTACTAATTGTTTCACTTCTATTGTTTGAATAAAATCGAAAGTAGGTACCAAGAGCCCTAAAGTGGGGACAATTCATTTTCTTACCTCATAATTTACTCTCTGAAATGAATTACAGGGGCTGAGCAGAGCAAAACGAATCCTCATGGTCAAGGCGATCCGCCAGTAAGCTAAATAGCCTGAACAACTATTCCACTTTTTAGAACTGATTTATGTTTATATTTTAGAGCATTTTGTGCGTCTTCTAGGTTGGTAATGGCACTGATACAAAATGTGCGCAGTCTTCATCTCTCACATCTGCAAGTTCTTTCGGGGATAGTGTTCTGTTGATCATTGCATTGTGCTTCCATTCAGTCTTTGAGGGCATAGCAGTTGGAGTTGCAGAAACTGAAGCTGATGCTTGGAAAGCCTTGTGGACAATCTCCTTGCACAAGATATTTGCGGCGATCGCAATGGGGATAGCACTGCTCCGAATGATCCCGGATCGTCCATTGTTGTCGTGCATCGCCTATGCATTTGCATTTGCCATTTCAAGTCCTGTTGGGGTAGCCATTGGGATCGTAATAGATGCCACAACTCAGGGTGCTGTAGCAGACTGGATCTTTGCCATATCAATGGGGTTAGCCTGTGGAGTGTTCATCTACGTATCGATAAACCATCTGCTGGCTAAAGGCTACGCACCCCAGAAGATGGTTTCAGTTGACAGACCCCATCACAAGTTTTTGTCTGTCTTGTTAGGTGTTGGGGTGATCGCTGTAGTAATGATCTGGGACACTTGAAAGTATATTCAACTTTTTGGCCTGATTTCTCAAAGTTTATCTGACCAATAAATATTGATGGACTAAATCTCATTCATGATCCATGTACTAAGAGGAATTATACAATGCTGTCAGAAGGGTAGGAGAAAACATCTGTTCATCTAATACATTGAAAAGTTAATTGGTAAAAATCCCAAGAAAAAAAAAGGATTTCCCAAAAAGTGGAAAATTCATATCAGCAGCTTGAGAAGCATTTCTGTTTCAGAAAAACTACAATGATAGAGTGTTCTTATTGGTAAAATTTCATTAAACTAAGCTGCTAACTACAAATTTGAAATTTGAAGTAGTTGAGTACTATAAAATGCTCTATAGGTACACATGAAAAACTTTCTCAAGGCAAACTGATACTATGATGGGCCCGGCCAAGTCTCCGGCAGCACAGCCTGTAGAAAAAAAATTTCAGAGCTTAAATGATGCCGCTGTATGTCGGTTAAACTCACACACCGATTCGGTATGTCAATAACAGGTAATTATTGGCTATATTATGTAGTACAGTGTAAATTGATGCATATAGGTTAGTAACTTACCAATCCACTGACCAACTGACGGGCGGAAAAGAGTAGCACAAATCCCAGCTCCTATGGAAGCAAAAATCAATGATGCTCCACACCTGATGGTAATACCAGAAATCTTCTTTCCAAGAAGTTTAGCTCGAACTGTTACATTGGCCTCATTACTCTCATCAGAGTTCGTTATGCGAGAAAAGCTTCGGTAGATTTCAATACCGGTTTGGACAATCCATGCAGCCGTGACTCCAAGAAGGTGACCTGAATAAACATTGGGAAAAAGACAAGGATGTAAGAAAGCTAAAGCAACTATTTACTAACGGAGTATACATATTGATAATAGTTTCGACCTCTGAAAGTTGTTCTGCTAACTCTGAAGAAATACACTGTTGCAGGCATTCCCCTTTGGGATTTTCTGACAGCTGATTTTGGGACATCTGCATATGTTGACCAAACTCATCAATAGCTTACAGTAATAATACCAAATGCGTTGTTCCCTTTTGACATTCACCGGCAACTTAAAGTACAACCACTTATTCATCACCATGACTGTAAAAACATAAAGTACCTTTAAGGAGTTTCCACGCCATGCGTTGTGAAACATAGATAACAGCAAGTCTTTCAAGAATCCGTCTTGTAGTTACAACAGTGGTCTGAGAAGGCATAAAACATAGTAAAGTTAAAGCTGTTCCTTAAATAGCAAAGGATTGTCTCAATAGCAGAGCGAAGCGCAACAAATATGGACATATCAACGGATTGGAGCTAAGATTTAATGAACACAAATCATGTGCAGATATGAATCTAATTAGCATCTAAATTAGTTAACTTCATAAACTGTTATCTATATTAACTGCTTACAGAGATGAATTATACAAATATTAGAATTTTTGCTTGACTCTCATTGAAAAGGCATATCAGAATTTCATAATCTAAACAATAGAGACAGGCAGAAGAACATATGGAGAAACTGGCAAATGGCAGAACTCACCTCACGAATTATTTGCTTCACTGATTTTTTTAAGGGAACAACTAAATCAACACGGCGCTCCTCTGGAGAGTCTTGCGGGAAGTCCTCCTCATCCTCTTCTATGTTTAGTGAAGGCTCCAATAGAGGCAAATAGAACAACAGAAATGACCTCAAGGTTGTCAAAGCAAATGGCCTCAATTCAAAAGCAGAAAACAGAGGCTTCAGCTCAATCTTATACTCCTTCACACTGTATTTGAGAGCATCATTCTTAAAGAAATCTTCAGATGATCTTTGGGTATTTGAAATGTAATGTTCAGGCAGTACAGCACCAGCATCACAATGTGAAACCTTGGGATAACTGCATCACAATCACTATGGATTAAATATTATAAATTTTCTAATTCTACTGTCAAACCATTTACCCAAATCATCATCCTAAGCTAGTAATAGATTGTTATTAATTATTAAGCCATAATGTAAACAAGAAGAAACCCTGGTCAACTCCATGAGCAAACGAAAGGAAAATTTTTCTACAATAATTAACTAAACAATCAGTACTTAGCCCTCAAAACCAAACCCAATTGCCTAATGTAGTGATAGAAGGCAAAATTTGAAACTATTGAAACCACTCTAACATAAACCCGATCCTGGACAAATCAAAATCAAATCAAACACAAGCAATACACATTATCCAATCCAATCCAATCAGCACTGCTCACTGAGCAATACCAAAATCAAGTTCAGCCATTGCATCCACATACACAAATAACATGAACACTGATTTACAGTAAATATAGCTGCCGAAATACCATCAAAAGCCATAAACTTAGGCAAATTACCATTAACAACGAAGTAAACATAAACCTTGATATAAACATACCCAAAAAGAAACCTGGAGGCAAAAGGGGTTCCAGCAGCGACGGTAGCGGCGGCCGATGCGGCGGCAGCGGAGGCAGAGAATAACCCAGAAGAGTGGAAGCTTTGTGGAGAACAAAAGCTTGGTTTTTTCTTGTATAGATCTAGTAATATTGCTATTCCCGCCATCGTTAATCTTCAATATGCAGCTCGAAACAACAAATGAAACAGACCCACTTTGGCTTATATCATCATCATAGCAATGATCAGTTCAAATTGTTTTCTGCCTTTTGGTTTTCTTCGGGAAAGTTGAGCCTTTGAGGGGGTTGGCTTTTAACTTTTTATTATTATTATTTTTTGGATCACACATTTTTTTTATTATTAAAGCAAAGGTTAGAGACTGGTTAAATTCTGTTTTACTCCCTGTGTTTCGTTTATATTTTAATTTAATATAATTTATACCTTTATTTTCAATATCATTAATTAATATAAATAGTTAAAATCTTGATTTAACTAATCAATTATATCTTATCTTGATTGGTAATATTGAGGTTTAGGAAACTTTGAAATCTTAAGTTCTTGGAAACCAATTATTTAGATTTAAGTTATTGACCATAAGCGAAGTCAAAAAAGTTTTAGGGGCTGAAATTAAATTATATATCTTTACGATAGTAAAAGTAAAATTTTATCATTTTTTATAGTCTATATCTTTATAATTTTTTAAGTGAAAATTTCATTTCAAGGTGGTCGAGTCCTTGCCGGTCCTTTTAACTCCGCTTTCATTATTGACTTGATTTTTTAAAAATATTTTTTTTATATATTTCATGTTGAGAAAGTTGAAAAAAACTTCATGACCCGAAATCTAATTTTTTGTATGTATTAAAATGTGTGTTTTTGTAAGGAGAAGAGAAATTTAGAATTTTACTCGAAATATGTAAAATTAAAATATGCAAATTTGACCCAAGTGGGAGAGGGAGAGATTTGATTTTTCTATTTTTATTTTTCGTGCGGGGTATTGATTGGTTCCGAAGAATCAAGGAAGCAAGGCTCAAATATTACATGGGCTTAGCCCTTACATTGGATGCCAAGTGGCAATGCCATTGATTCAATATATCTAATCATTAGCCTTTCTTTGGATATGAAATTAAAAATAGAAAAAATTAAAATCAGTAATAAAATATGTATTTAGAGTTATAGCTAGAGTTGATCATGGGCTCGAAAGTCTTCAATATATCTAATCATTAGCCTTTCTTTGGATATGAAATTAAAAATAGAAAAAATTAAAATCAGTAATAAAATATGTATTTAGAGTTATAGCCTAGAGTTGATCATGATCAGTAATAAAAATTAAAACCAGTTCGGCTCGAAAGTCTTCCCGAAAAATAAGAGGGTTTGGGTAAAAATATAGGCTCGAAAAATAGATTTGGGCAAAAAAATGAGGCCCGTTTTCTCGGGTAAGAGTTTTTGGCCCGGGCCTGGCCAGGCCCGGCCCGAATTATATATTAATATATTTTTTATTTTATTTTTAATCATTTTAAATTTTAATATAACTATTTTTTTATTATATTGTCAATTTATGTATTGTTTTAAGAATTGTTTTAGTATTATTTTTATTTGTTTTAATATTTATTTTTATGTTTTTAAATATATTTGATTTATTATATTTTTAAAATTTTTTATTTAATGAAATAAATAAATAAAATTTAATATGGGTCGAGCCGGGCCGGGCTCGGGCTTAGTAATTTTATTTCAAACCGGGCTAAGCCAAGTAGACGGGCCTAAAATTTTATTTGGATCCGGCCCGAACCCGGCCCGGCCCATGATCACCTCTAGTTATAGCGTGTTAAAAAAACTAAATATATAAATAAATTAAATTTTTATCTTGTGTGAAACTCAAATTTATTATATATATTTATTAAAATAAATTTTAATCTTTATAACTGTTGGCAAATAAAATGATTAAAAATAAAATTCATATAAATACGAATAGATTGTAAAAGATATATATTATTAATTTTAAAAATAAATATTTAAGTATGTATTTATTTCAAAATTTTAATGTAATTGCATGTAAATTAATACAAATATATACGAAATATGTACATAAACAAATAAAGAAATAATTAAATGCCATAGTTCCATTGGTAATTCCATAAAGCTGGCATTTAAAACGGAATGGAATGCCACATGTCAATCATTTAATGGGCTAATGTGCCATGTCAGTAATCTGTTAAAAGAAAACGGAAATTTTAACTACAGTGACTAATTCATACAAATATTTTATTTATAGTGATCAAATTAAAAAAAATTAGAATAACTAAAATAAGATAGACCCTATTTTAGAGTGATTATGGATGTAGGTTACCCTAATTTAAAATACATTAATTATTTTTTTGTGGTTTTTTTATGATTAACTTAAAAATAAAATTTTAATATGTTAGAAAACTAAAACCAACTTTATATAATAGTATAGGTAGTCCTAGTAAACTTTGATTGACTCTCATGCACCAAAATCAACAACAAACCTGCTTTCATTGGAGTCTAACTGGGCATCCAAAAAGAAGCTTTGTGATACAAACGTGAAGTGTGCTGCTCAAAAAAGCCCAGACACATTGGTAGCTACTACAAACTTTGGTCCTACAAGTTTTGTACCTCCAAGAACAGCGTGAAACTACATAAATGCTCAGGTGGTGTGATCATGGAAGAGATATTCACTTGGCTCCACCTCCCTTGAGAAAATCAGTTGATATTCCATGCGGACAGTTAGAAGCCATATGTAGCATTTCCCACGTTAGGATTCCCAGGCCTTTTCTTTATTACTCTTTTCTCTCTCTTAACAACAAGATTCTGATGGTTTGTCCTCAGTCCCTCCCTCACAATCTCAATTTCTCTTACAACTATTGCTGAACCATGGCCGTGGCATTCGTCAGGGTTAAATTGGCTCCAAAAACGAAGAGCAACGCCACGCCACAGAGATAAAAGAACTAGCAGCATGCATCTATGACTACGGGGATGAATATATACTCTAATTTTTCTTCTTCTATCTTTTTCACCTTTTTTTTTTCTATCAAAGGACACCCATATAAAGTTATAGATATTATGCTTATACTATTTTGTAGGAAATTCTATTAAGGATAATTTTTTTTTGCCAAAAAAATATTTCTTTTCAAAGTTGTTGAAATTGGAGTAGTTAAATTAGCAACCAACCGATAATGATTTGATTTGATTGGTTCAATTGTGAATCAATTCTAAAAATATTATGATTTTTCATTTCACCTCAAATTAATAATTTAGTTCCAATGTTTTATCTCAACTTAATATTATTTAATGCAGTTTATGCACACACAAAAAAAAAACTTATTTTTAGGTTTCACTTTGATAATAAAAGACATGTTAAATTTGTAATTTGGCGGATATAAATTAGTCTCAAGTTTAAGGTAATATAAACTTCTCCGAATTTATTGAAAAATCATGTTTAAGGAGACCAAGACAGTGAATTAAGGCATAGATTGAGAGAGAAAGATATATGCTTCAAGAAACTCCAAACACATGAGTGTCTTGTATGATTTCTTGTAGTTGAGTGTAAACAAATAATGCACCATCTTGTAGTTGCTAAATAGAGATAAAATGCATGCATATCTGCCAAAAAAAAGCCATAAATTCGTTTATTTTTTTAATGAACTTAAAGAGGGGGTTTTATAGTTTCCCCCTTTTTCTCACCAAAACTTTCTTGATCTGTGTTTTAAATATAAGGTTGGTAGGTATCCCCCATTAAGTCTCTAAACAAAGAAGCAAAGTGAAACCAAGCCAATACAGAATTAGGTAATCTACGAAATATTTGAAAAAAATGCTACAAATGATTCCATAAATGGTTATTTGGGTTAGGGTATGCTTTTACAAGTTTCTAATCACAAAAATAATGGTCATGGGAGTCACTGACTTTCCATGTGATAATCATCAATCAGCTATTGGGGACCAACACCATTCCCATTGAATACACGGTGCTAGCATTAATTTTGTAGAACACTACAAGTAACAACAACCCAACTACTTAATAAAAAAATATTCTTGTTTTTTAATGCAAAAATGGTGTGATTCCCAGTTAATTTTTTATTTCAGTTAGAACTTAGCACCTTATGTTAAGAGCTTGAATTGTTAATCAATGGACGTGGTGATGAATGAGTGCATACATTGGAAAGGGGAAAACATTTGCTTCAACTATAGAACACCCTCCAAGCTCACTAGTTTTTGTATCTGTTACAGTTTAAAGAAGCTTGTAATAGTAGCTTCCCTAGCACTAAAAAAGAGGTCATTAGAGAATTCAATGCATGTGGAATGAGAAATATTTAAAAAATTCATTATATGGGGATTTTAACAAATCCAGATATTAGAGATATATATCATTTGCTTTTGACTTTGTTGAAGCAAACAAAAGTGGAGAAAAATGGGAAATTGAAAGTCATAGCAATCATCTTTTCACACCCACAGATCATTTTGAAAATTCAGTCACCAATACTAATTTCTTATTTGACAATGGTGATAATGAAACCGAGGCATTTTGGAATTATTACAAAACATAAAAGAGAAGGGGGAAAAACCCCACTATGTCCGAACTGTAGTAATGTCAGAAAAAACATGATATTCTGAGGGCCCATGGACCTAAAAGGCCTATCAAAATGGGTGATGGACTCAGCCCCAATTTACAAAGCTACAAAATATTGTTTCTTTCATTTATTTTTAATAATATATTTTTGCTGTTCTTCTCCTACCATTTTTCTGGTTTTTCATCTATCATCAGCAGCTGCATGCCAAACCTCTGCAACTTCCAAACTACCCTTCAAAATGTCCTTTGTTGGCTCCCTTTTTTCACTGCTTTCCCCATCTGCTTTTGTCATCTCTCTTTTCCTTCACTTTCTCTTGTTCCTTACATCAAAACAAAGACAAAGTCTTCAGCTTTCACCTTTTTCTTGAACCCTTGAAAAAACCTGAATTTTCCCAAAAGGATCCTGCTTTGATGCTAAATACTGCATGTTTAGGTGTAAAGGAAAGTGCCCATTTGCCTTTTCTTCTTGATGATTCTCTTAGTTCAGTCAGTCAAAGCCATATGTCGGCCCTTTTTGGTTCTTTCAAGCTTGGACTTTAGTTTTCTCCGGTTTCTCTCTGATCTACTTGCAGATCTTCAAGGCTTAGCTTTTTCTGAGTTCTGGTCAGTTTTTTCTATTTCCCCTCTCTCCTTTGGTATAATTTTTTGAAAAATTCAGCTGGAGATTCATGGTGGCATCTTTGGGGGTTAGTATCAGTTATTTGTAGCTTTAATTGAATGCAAAAAGCTTCTCTATTGTTCATTTTGAAGGTGGCCAAGTCAGCTGGGTATTTTCTATTCAACCATTCCTTATTTGAGGAATCTGTTGCCTGGTAGTTGTAGTTGCTGATCTTTTAGATTAATAGATAGTCAAACATTTAGTATCTGTGAATTTTAGTCTGTTTTGTGAGATACCTAGCTCTTATTCTTCTTACCTAGTCATTCCTCTCTCTTTTTTTTTTGCTTTGCTTAGAGGGATCCTTTTAAAAGAATAAGCTTGATTGCCATATTCAAGCTGTTTCTGTACGATTGTATGGTGGTTGCCTCTTTGGCAGCTAATTTACCTTTGTCAGAATCCTTTATCCAATTTTTTTTTTCAACTTTAGCTATGTGAATAGTAGTTAAGCAGATTCTGTATCATAAATCTCCTCTTGGTGCTTTATGTCAAAATGTCTGGAAATGGCCATTGTTTTGTCGAGTGGAAGGAGGAATTTGTTTCACAGGAGCGTGGTAATCGTGTTGTTCACTATTTCTTGAAGGATTCCGCTGGGGAATCTATCCGTGCTGTTATTGGTACTGAGAGGAGTGTTAGGCACATGTTTTATATTGTTGCTGAGGAGTTTGTGAAGGTATATGGTGCTGAGCATTCAATTCATGCTGGTTTCAAATGGAGGTCAAGAAGGGAGGTTGTGGATTGGCTTACATCTATGCTCTCAAAGCAGCATCTTGAGGGAGATCGATGTAGTATGTATCTAACCTTTTGGGCTTTATATTATGTTATTTTCTTGGCATTAAATTATTTTATTTTCAGTTATTTTTTAATGGTCTACTTGTTCCTACCACTTATGGTTGAAGCAATAAACCGGGCCAAGTCATTAACCTTTAGAACCCATGCCTCCTTGGAAAGAGAACACTACACTGAATATCTCTGAAAATTATAGTTTTTATATCTTCAATGACAGAGTCTCCGAAACATGACACACTGCTAGCTTTGCGATCTCCCGATGGTGCAATGATTGAGATTAGTGCTCGGAAGGCCCTACAGGATGATATGGTATTTCATCTTGATTTTCTACTAGTTCAGTTCCTTTTTCTTTCTTTGATTTTCTCTGACACCAACTTCTGTATTACAGAGCCATTTTTCAAGAAATTTGAATGGAAAAAGTTCAGATATTGTGTGGTCAGGCTCTGCATGGACATGTGGTAAACACCTGAAACATTTCCCAGCATTTTGCCGCAGTGGGACCACAATAGCGGTAAGCATTGACGCGTAAAGAAAAGAAAGGTGGCAAGGGTTTGGGATGTTGGATTTCTATAAATGTAATGAAATGCATAGATCTGCTTGCCTAAACTTTAATCACATGCCAATGCAGTCTTTTTTTCTTAAATTTAGTTGGTAGAATGAGAAAAGAAAATCGGTGCAATTAAAACAAGTTGCTAATCTCGAAGTGCTTCGATATAGTTAGTTGCATATGGCCATAATTATTTAATATGATGCTAGCTCATCCTTATCCTGATGAAGGGAGCATTGACTTTTCGGCCTTTGTGGGTTTTAACAATATCATTATTTCATTTCTCTTTGAGACCAGGCATTATGCATTGGTTGCGAATCTTTTATCTGTTCTTTTATTGACTGATTTTTACTTTTCAATCTGATGCTTAGGTTCAATCTTTTGTCTTTGTCATGGCTAAAGGAGAGAATCACTATCTTGCTTACTTGGAGGATATGTACGAGGACAAACGTGGGCAGAAGAAGGTCAAAGTGAGGTGGTTTCACCATACTAAAGAGGTTAAGGGTGTCATTCCTGTAAGGAATCCTCATCCAAAAGAAGTTTTCATCACTCCTTATTCGCAGGTCATTAGTGCAGAGTGTGTTGATGGTCTTGCAAGTGTCTTAACTCGTGAGCACTATGAGAAATGCTCAGCTGTTTTCCCTGATGCTTGGTTAGCTAGAGTGCATGTATGCTCTAGGCAGTTCAGAAGTAATAAAGTGAAGCCATTTGATTTGAGTAAATTGCGTGGCTATTTTGATCAACCGGTTCTCTCTTGTTTGAGTTCTACTTTGTCCTCTGAGCCTGAATCCATGAGCCATGGCCTAAATGAAGAAGAGGAAGAACAAAGCGCTGGTGCAAATGTAAAGCTGGGAAATAAGAGGACCAGAACTAATAACAGGACTTCTAGTAACCACTTGGTGACTTATGAAACTTCATACAAGAAAATAAAATATGCTTTGTCTGGAAAGAGATTGCCCTCCCTCAAGCATGCTGACAGTCAATATTGTTATGGATCACTTTTCAAGGTTGATGAAAAGATAGAGTTGCTGTGCCAGGATAGTGGAATCCGAGGTTGCTGGTTCAGATGTACGGTCTTACAAGTATCAAGAAAACAGATGAAGGTCCAATATGATGATGTGCAGGATGAAGATGGATATGGTAACCTTGAGGTATGTTTTAGGCATTTTAAAACTTGTTCTGGTTTGTGGTTTCTCACCTCATCTCTTAACCATATGGTCGGGGATTCAATCCCTACTCATGGGAATGGAGCACATTTCATGGTCAGCCGTTTACGTCTTTGGAGAGCACCCGCGGCGAGGGGAATTGTCACTGTTGCCGACAGTAGATACCCTGGTTATGACCAAAAAAAAAAAAAACTTGTATTGGTTTGTCTTCCCCATCATTTGATCTCCACAAATAATATAGAATGTAAAGAACAAATTTCCATAGGAGATTCGTCAGAAAACATTGGTGATTCCAGTTCATGGTTTGACCTGCTTTATCACTTTGCAGAGCTGCAGACTGAATCTCTGTTTAGACATTCTAGGTTTTAAAACGGGTTCAATTTTAATAAATCTCATTTTCTTTTCTCATAAGTGTGTTTGTTCTTCTCTTTGAAATGAAAGCCAATGCCTTCTCCATGTGTAGGAATGGGTCCCAATTTTCAAGCTTGCTATGCCTGACAAACTTGGCATGAGGTACTCAGGCCGCCAAACAGTACGACCAGCTCCTCCTAGCTCCAAAAAAGAACTTGCTGTGGAGCTTGGGGTTTCTGTTGATGCATGGTGGAGTGATGGCTGGTGGGAAGGGGTTGTAACTGGGGTTAACAGCAGTGGTGATGATAATTTTCAAGTTTACTTTCCTGGTATGTTTATTTTGAACTGAATATGTGGCATTTCCTCGTTGTTTATTGTGATCCAATTGGTGTGTCCTCTTTTACCACTTAAATGGTTGTTCTTTTGGTGTTAGGTGAAAATTTATCAATGAACATACACAAGAAAGGTCTAAGAATTTCCAGAGATTGGGATGGGGACCACTGGATTGATATTGATGCAAGACCGGATATTCTCTCCTTGATATCTGATGTCATTAGCCCAGATATGGACACGAAAGTTTCCATGTCCACTACTATTGTCATGGATGCCAAGCATGATGGGGGTACAATGCCAGTTGAAGCTGTTGCTGCCAAAATTATTGCTGAAGGGGAGAAACCTGAGTTAGCTTTTCAGGACTGTTTTGATAACCTTGTAGAAGACGCTGATTGTAAGGAGCCTGCATCATCAAAAGATGAAAAGGATGGGGATGCAAGTGATTGTAAGAAGCCTCCACCATCAGAAAATGGAAAAAATGATGATGCTGATGATGCCAGTACCATTCATGATAAACTAAATGGTATGGATGGTAATGATGAAATCAACAATAATGATGATGACAAGGAAGGCAAAATAGAGGTGGAAGATGGCAAGGAGCAGAACTCTAAAAGTATGGAACTCATGGAAGCAGCAATCTAGAATGCTTCTGGCGCAACAGATTTTTATAATGGGGATGTTGGCACTAATGTTAACTAACATGATTTCGGTTGAAGTTCAGACCTGTAAATAGTGATGCAGTCATAGTGCAAAAGTTGTTGCCGTTTGTGCTTGACGTGGTAACCTTGGTCGGTGTACAGAAACAAGGTTAGTATTCTGTTGTTTTTGTTGTAGTAATTGTTTTGTATCAGAGATAGGATTTGCATTTGAAGATCTTTGGTTAGGGCATCCACTAAAATGGAGTTAGTTCTTCCTCAGAGTCTTAGTCATGGGACTTTGCTCGACTCTTGTAACACCAGTTCTGTGTTCTCTTATAATGAGAATTATCATATTTTCTCTATATTGTTCTTGCTTACTGGTAAAGCCTATAAGCGCCATTGTTTTCCATTTAATATTTACGGTAAAGTAATTTAACCCTTGAAGAAAGGGCATCTAGTAAAGAAATATAAACAGTTTGATTTCATTGGGGACATTAAGGAAAGACATATTAACACATTTTTCCCCATTGAAATGTGCTATACATACATTTCAAAGAAAATACTACCATGTTCTTTAAATGAGAAAATGTAGAAGTTTGGTGAGGTATATGGGAGAGACGGCTTGGCCTAATGAATATTGAGAAAGAATTATAGTCTCAGCCACTGTGGTCCATCTATAAATTTCATGTCCAGAAATGGTTTTGCTTCCTCAAAGCTTAATTTCTTCGACCATGGCACCCGGCCGGTTGTATTTGCTCCTGTTCCGCGGCACTGGAATTCCCCAAATACTACGGTCCTTCATATGAAAAAAAAGATTGAAGTATTTATATCAGATTTCTGCATTCAACTTAGGAAGGCAATTTATCAAACCTTTTTTTCTAGGAATGGAGATTATACTTTTGCCTCAAGGGGTCATTCCAGTCGGTCCATCCAGCAGGATTTATGATATTGTCAAAGTAACAGTTAGAATAGATGGCTCTTGAATAGTTTCCCCAAGCTCTTCCCAAGTAAATTCTACCAGTTCCATTGATTTTGCAATTTACAAATGAAAACCCTGTATCATCATCTGGTGAATCCCTGCGGTGAGCTGCAATTGCACCAGACCTTACAGCAGTGGACTCAATCACGCAATCCTGTTTCAAAGAATCTTTGATATCATTGTTATCAATGGAAACTGCCAATCTCAAAAGAAAAACCAACATTTTACCTGATAGAGTGATCTGGATTTACCGAAGATGAAGTCAACACTGCCTTGAATGTGGCACTGGTAGAAGTAATGTGATCCAATTTCATCCAAGAGTGTGTCCTGAGTCCCAACAACCTTGACCTTGTAGAACATTGCCTTCTCACCTGAAATCCTAAGGGCCACAGCTTGCATCCCAGGTTCTCCAGGAGTTTGAACTACTGTATTCTGCAGTGAAGCATTGATTCAGTTTTTACTTGTTCACTAGCTTTGAAAGAATAAAAAAGAGAAGGTTATCACCTCAAATGTGATATCAGTTGCACAAAAGTAATCGGATTCAATGGTGACAGATGCTGATCTATATGTTCCCAGGTTAATTCCATTGCTATCTTTATCAGATGCTTTATCGTTCCAAGAAATTATGGTGTTGGACATTTGACCTGCATTCCCAACAAAGGATATATATGGCTTGCATTTTGGCACTGTTACTTTCTCCCTGCAAAAAATGATCAATTCCATGGATTATAAATATTTATCAAATTAAAAGCATGATTAAAGTTTGTCAACTGCCACTCTCATCTATCAGATTGAGGACAACCACTATGTTATTTAATTGATTCCAATGTCCCATACTTGACATCCAACAACAAAGTGCGGCCTGTAAATTATACATACAAACCTGTAAATTCCTGGAAGAATATAAATCTTAACTCTTCGAGTATTATTTTCAGGAATCATATCTATTGCTCCTTGAACAGTGAGAGAATCTGCTCCACCATTCTTATTCACTACAATAACTCGGCTTCGATTATGATTAACTCTTGAGTCACTCAACCTTGTTTGATGTTCATCCACTTTTATGTCATCCCAACTGATGAAATTCTTCACATGCACTTCACTAGTCAGTGAAAAACAGACTCGAAAACCGCATAGAAAAACAACCACAACCGTAACCAAGGAGCAGTTGTATTCCATAATTTAGATTCTGTCAAAGCTTTGGCATAGAAAAACCAGAAACCAAGATAATCCCATGTTTCGTTGGCTATCTAGAATTTATATTGTCGTTGGAATTCTAGTAGTTACAGTATGTGAAGTTGAAAGAGTGTGAAAGAGGTGAGAATAATAAATAAAAGGAGCGTAAAGTAGTGTGCATTAGAGTCATTTTGCATAACTCAAAAAAGTAACAGTAGCAAGAAAGTTAAAGCTTGCAAGAATCATTGAAGAACTGAAATTAAATGAAGTTTGATCATAATAGATTAACCAAGTACAAAGAGAGGGGAAGAGTTTAAAGCTGTAAAGAATGGAAGAACCCAATTCAGAAAAAAAAAAAAAGGAAGTTCATGAGAGTTTTGTGCATGGCCAAAACGGAAAAAGAAAGGAGGAAGTTAAAAAGAGTCTTTAAAATGTGTTAATTGGGAGCTTCTTTAGAACATGGAGAAAGTGGTTTCTTTGATGAGTAGTTAAAAAGATATTGTGGAGCAAAACAGCAGTTTATGCATCTTTTAGCTGAAAACTGAAAAAGAAAACACTCTTGAATTTTTCAATGGGATTATATATAAAAACCAGCCTCTTTTGATGAGGGTTCGTTTAAAACTCATATTGCTTTTCTTTGGCAAGTTGGATCAAAATGTAGCATCACATACTAATGGTAATTCACCACTTTTTTTTGAGACCATAATTTAGGGATAAAAAAAAACACCAAATTTACAAGATGTCATTTTTCAAATATAATTTTATGATATAGTTTACTAGGTATCCTTTTTCCAATAATTTCGAATATATATAAGCGTAACTGAGTTCAACACCCTTTTAAAACAATGGTTGAGACTCCCTTATTTACATTATGGGATAAAGGTTAAAACTGTTGTATTGTCATATTTTCTTATAAATGTAAAAAAAATCATATTTATAGAGCTAGAAAGAATGGCAACATCACAATGGCATGCAACAAAGAAACCATTCCTAGATCTTTACATGACAACATCTTAAGCCAAAATTGAAACTTTTGGAGACAAACAATTTTATAGGATTAGCTAAAAGGTTTTTGTCCTGGTGTTTGGATGGATTGGAAGCCATGGCTAAGTGTTGTTAAACTACATGTAATTAAGCTCCATATTCTATTATATTTTTTCCTTCAATACAATTGCACTAAAATGGATTATAGAAGTTGTTGTGTTAAGAGTTAAATTGTAATTTATTTTTTTATTTATTAAAAAATAGGTAAATTAATTTATGTATATTAGATAAAAAAACAAACTAATCATTTTGTTTAAAACTTCTTTCATTGAGACGGATGAGAGGAAACTCTTATGTCTGATTTTGAGGAGATCCCATGGAGCCCTATTCTAATTTTTCTTTTGCTAAGCCCATCCTTGAAAAATCTATTTTATTGTGATTATGAGGTTCATTGGAATATGAAATTTAATTCTGGAAATGTAATATCCTATTTTTTTTACTACTTAAGGTTTCGATACATTTCGAAGTCGCAAAATTTATACCGATTATTCGAGAATAATTAGCTGATCTAGATTTGTGAATTTTTATCGATTATTTGGTGGTATAATGAAAAAAATTAAAAGAAGACCTCACAGGTAATAAATGGAAAGATCTAAAAATTAGAAAGAAGAAATTTTTTTTTAAAACTAGTTCATACACGTCAAAATAAAGTATATACGGTGTATCATATATAGTTGTCTAATTATTTTTTTACTTAAACTAATTTTTAATAGTAAAAATTGATGAAATTTTTAATAAACCTCGTTTATGAACATCATAGACAGAAGTATTCAAATCAGGTCTATTTTGGGCTTTCCCTTAGGCCCAGCAACATCTTATCAAAAACAGAAGAACCGAAAGGTAAAAAGCTTTTGGTTTTGGATAACACACAGGGAATACTGTTGACACTGGGAAATTGCAATGGCGGTTTCATCAATCTCTTCTACTCTAATTCCTTCTTTACCGATCCAAAATGCTTCTTCACCCAAAGTAAAGTTCACTTTTCTTTCTCATTCTCCACCACTATCTTTCAACCACTTGAAGCTCTGCAATAACTCCCAACTTTCACAATCACCCACCAAGCTTTTTGCTTCCCCTGAAGCTTTGGAAGACACGCCTGAGGTTTGGAAATTTTGCTTCTTTTTTCTTGTTTTTTTCCTTTTAAGGAAATTTTAATGAAAAAGATTGTCTTTTGGCTTGATGGGGGTGAGTTCTTTTAACTGCAATTGGATAATTCTTTGTTTCTTTCCTAAGAAACGTGAGAGGGAAAAAAAAGGAACTTTCGCCATTTCTTGTTCGTATGAGCCTATTTTATTACTGTTATAGTTAAAGTTGAAACCCCTGAACACCAAAAAAATTGAGCTTAGTTCGAAAATTAAATTCCTTTTTATTTGTTTGAATTTAGGTTTCTTTGTCTTGCAGGTAGGAGTTTCTGAGGTACCCAGTTCTTCCTATGTTGCAGAAGCAGACAAGGTATCTTTCTAGCTGTTTTTGAGTTTGTGAAACTATTTCAAAGCTTCAATGTTATATTTGGCACTGAAGTTGAAATTAGTTATGGAGTTTAACCTTGTTGTTTATCATCACTTAACTCTCTCCAATGCTTATTTGGAGACATAGGGAACATTATAGAAACTATTGATACAAGGAAGTGCATTATCTATTTTCTGATACGATTCCATGGATGCTAGTACTAGGAAGGTTAAATGACAAATTTGAAGCTTATTTTTTCTTTCTTCCAGTTTTATAGCATACAATGGCTCTATGAGAGTTTGATAATAGGCTTACACTCTTTACCAGTAACTTCGTTGTCAGCTTATTTTTTACATATGTCAAATGGTTTCTTTTATTGCTCACAAAACCACAGCAGGCACAATATGTTTTTATTGCTCTCCTCCCTTTGCACATCGTGATTGGTCAAGTATACCATCAATTAGATCTGAGTTAATCTTAGCCTGATTGGCGTCTACTTTTCCCTCCGAATGTCTGCTTAGAAACATTTTCATTGTCAAAACGGTACGAGGGGGAACCTCTTCTATGTTGAAATTTATTGCCTGTATGATGTCAAGATCATGAAATTCTTCTTTGGAAGAATAATTAACTGTAATTACTTGGGACTGGCTGTTATCTATGCGGTTTATCTAGGGGGATTTCAAATGGCATACAAGAAATCCAAATTACTGGAGATCAGTATATTGTTTTCTGTTGGTTCTATTAGAAAATGGAGATTGATATTCACATTTGTTTTCACAGGCAGCACCTAAGCAAAAGATTAGGATTAAACTTAGGTCATATTGGGTCCCCTTGATTGAGGACTCTTGCAAGCAGATAATAGATGCTGCACGGACTACGAATGCCAAGACCATGGGTCCGGTGCCGTTACCGACCAAGAAAAGGATCTATTGTGTTCTTAAATCCCCACACGTGCATAAGGATGCTAGGTTCCACTTTGAGATCCGGACTCACCAGCGCCTTATCGATATTCTCTACCCAACTGCTCAAACAATTGATTCTTTGATGCAACTAGACCTTCCTGCTGGGGTGGATGTGGAAGTCAAGCTTTGAAGAAGCCACAGTGTGTGTAACTTTAGTTAGATTTTGTACAAGTTGCTAAAGATGTCGTTTTATTAACATCCATTTGATTTCTTTTCCTGTTTCTTTATTGTTGGTAAAAAAATTAAACAAGTTTCTGCAACTTCTTTCATGTTTCTACTTCTTTCATGTTTCTAAATAACTTTGGTAACTGAGAATAGAGACTACCAAAATGGGCATATTTGGTAAGTCGATAAAATACCACGAAGACGACATTCTTCCCAAAGGATTTTTGTAATCTTTGAATTAAGTCCATCGGAATTTCAGTTCACTCAACTTGTGGAATTGGTAAGGGTTGGAGTAAGCCTGGATATATTTGTTTTATTGACAAATGGAGCCTTATTGAATTCATATCTTCACATCTTTCTTTAACCCTTTCCCATAGGCCATAGCAGAATTGTTCTTAACCATGTGTATTAAATGCACCAAACAGCCTCTTGAATCCAAGAATGTTGAATAGGAGACAATAAAGTCATTAGTGATAGTTGAGCTGGCATTGATACTAGCAGCAACTTGCAGAGACAATTCATCAGCTATTGCATTGGAAGAACCACTTGTGAATACCAGTTCATAATCAAACCCTACCATCTTGATTATCCACATTGTTGGAAACGAGTTCGTTATCCACAAGGCTAGTTAAAAATATAAATCATCAATGATTTTGTATTTAAATGTGTCACGTCCAAATTTGTAAGCTATTTAGATTTGCACTGTTTTTACGTATTTTGTAAGCTATTTGCACTGTTTTCGTAAAACAATCTTATGGCAGGTTGTAGAACTCCACTTTGAGTACCTGAAGGACGCTTGATTAAATCTAATAAGTAGATTTCCAAAATTCACATCGAAGAGAGTTTCGTGAAATTCTGCCAGATTTATTGGTTTTCACAAGAAACTTGTAATTTTCACTTTCAATCCTTCTGTGTTCTCTATTATTCTTCAGCCCTTGAATATGCATGATGTGCGGGCCGTTGGAAATAGAAAAACGATTTAGTTGGCGCAGCCAAAGTGCAATTTTTTTTCTTTCAAAAAGACATGACATTTATAGTGATATTTGTGGAGGTCAATTTTTAAATAGTAACACGAATAATTATAATTGCATTTAGATTATTCAAATTGTAAATTTTGCCTTGTTTACAAAGATTAACTTTTGCTTATATGTTGGATGTATGTTGGCTCATCTTTGAAGACCAATTACTTGGAGCAATAAATCTTTGAACATTGGATCAAAAAAGTTAGATCTCTCGATTTAAGGAGATTAGATTGACTACTTTAAAGACTGATATTGGATATTATTAAAATAACCTAGACTTATATTCATTATGTTGTTTTCATTGTTGCTTTGGTGGGAAGATTGATTGCAATTGATTGCGATTGATCCTTATGTTAACAAGATCAAAATGCTTTATGTTCGAAACTTGCATATGGTATTAGGTTTTAAGAGTTTAGCAAGTAATCTATTTATTGGGAATTCATTATTATGAGTATAATTTGTAAATAAACAAGTGAGTCACTTGATTTACAAATTAAGTTTCAAAGAAAAATTTAGTGGAAAGAATTTTAATCTTAGATGTAAAAGTCAGGTTGCTATACCAATGTGTGATAGGAATTAAAACATTGTTTGTACGAGGTCAAAAACAGTGGATTATCTCTTTAAATAAAGCCTCGCAAATGTAACTAAAATGAATTGCATAAACAATTGTATTGTGTTCATTGTTGTTCATTACAGTTAAACTAGCAGCTATAACTGCTTCAATAAATGCTCCTCGATTCTTGCAATTATCGACTTTCTTTCAATTTATTATCAAAGCCTTGCACTTGACATAAAAATGGTATTCCTGGGACGATTTTTGCTTGAAATGAAAGGTTTTTCTGTTCCTTGTGGCCCAATATTGGATAGCTCCAACTACGCCTATTGAAGGCTAAGATAAAGGCATTTATCAAACTAATGGAGAAAAATCATGATGTGCTGTAATCATTGGCTAGGAGTCCCTGTAGTTGAAACATTTGAAGTGAAAGTACGTAAGATAGAATTGAACACAGAGGAGAAGCTGGCGAATGCTAATTCAAAGAAATTGAATGTGATATTTTGAAGAGTGGATGGCCAGGAATTCAAAAGAATATCCAAGTGCACAACTGCTAAGACGCGTCGGATATTCTTGAGATAGCCCATGAAAGAAAAAACCATAGTAAAATAGTCTAAGATGTAAATGCTGGTCACTAAGTTCAAAACTCTTAAAACATAGGAGGAAACCATTGAAGAGTTTTATGCAAAGCTATGAGATTTGTCCAATTAAGTTTTTTCTCTTGCCAAAGAGTACTGTCGAAACCATTTTTATTTTGGAAAAATGGGGGTCGACTTTAAAACGAAAATGGAGTCGCCACCAATCCTTTTTGTTTAGGTGTGATTGGGTCACCTTGTGATCGATCATTTTAATAAAGCATTTTGGTTTATTAAAACAATGTTTTTGGTCTATGAAAAACTAGAAAACGGATTCGGGAGTTGGTTACGCGCGAGGAAGGAATAACACCCTCGCAACGCCCAAAATTGGTACCGTATTGATCAATTAACGTCCTAATGTTGAAAATTTAAAAAAAAATTTAAAATACAATTTCTTTAAAACGTTTAGATAACTTGAACTGGATGTCGAGATTCTCTCGTTCAGAAGGAATAAAACACATGCACTTAAAACATGTAAAAAGGATATTTGGGCTATTCGGCCCAAACGGTAAATCGAAACCCAGCAGATTGGGCACGATTTATCGAATTTTCAAATACGAAACATTGCCTCATTTTAATTTGAGAAAACACGTATGAAATTTCAAAAGGATATTCTGTATTTTAGTCAACTGGAAAATTGAAGCCCAGCACAATTGGGCACGATTTCCCAAACTTCCAAACACGAAATATTGCCTCGTTTTATTTTAAGAACATGTGGATGAAATTTCAAAAAAGGATATTTCATATTTTAGTCGAATAGAAAATTGAAGCCTAGCACGATTGGGCACGGCCTCCCAAACTTCCAAACACGAAGTATTGCCTCGTTTTAATTTTAAAAAAACATGGACAAAATTTCCAAAGGATATTTTGTATTTTAGCTGAACGAAAAATCGAAACCCAGCACGATCGGGCACAACCCCTCGAACTCCCAAACACGAAATATTTTCTTATGTTGAGAAGGCTCAAGTTTACAATTACGAAAACCGAGTTAAGATATGCTTGTTTGGTTTGTTTGAAAATAAAAGACAATCGGCATTGAGTGAATATGATAACTATAATCATGATGCAAATGACAAGAGATAAAACATAATTACATGCATGAAACAATAAAGTGTGAATATAATATGAAAACCGAAAATGACACATAATACACAAGACCACATAAAAACTAGAAATCAATATAGCCTAAAACGATTTAACAACTTCTAAATAAATATACAAAGGAGCAACACATGCTAGAACTCGAAATAATTCATATGTACATGAGACTGATAATATATAAACGATTATTAAATTATATAATATGCAAGAAGCAATTCGAAATAACTAACATACAACATGATTTCAAATAAAGCCAATTCATTTGTCTAATGATATATGTATGCAAATGAAATAAAAAAATAAAATAAAATATAAAAAAAATGTAGATAATATATACAAAGACCCTATTATATGAAAGTATTCAAAACAATCAAAATTTACGAAAAAAAATCTTTAAAAAAATTATGCAAAAATAGATTTAAAAGGGGAAAAGAAAATATTCACATATATAATAAACTTGAAAAGGAAAAATAATATGTATATATATAACAAATATAAAAGAAGGTATTTACAAAAAAAAAAGTGATATGAAAAGAAAAGAAATAATGTATATGGAATAAAGCTAATTTTATTATAAATTATATAGGTATAATAACAAATAAGAATTATTTATATGTAATATTATACAAAAATTTTGAAATAATATTATGTAAAAGGAATTTTAAAAGCAATATATAATTAAATAGTTAGGAAAAAAAATAAAAAACAAATTAACATACGGCCCAACCATTAAAATAATTCAAAGTATTTATAAAAGATTTTAAAATAATAATAATAATAAAATTAAAATCTTAGTATTAGCGAAATAAAACTTAATTGAAAGAAAAGCGAACTCAAAGGGATAATTAATAAATATAGAAAAATGCATCAAGGACCAAAACATAAATGCACGCAAATGCGCGAGACCGAAAACGCAAATGTACCGAATCCCCAAAACGCAGTGCCCAGGTGCGGGCTAAATCGGAACGACGCGCAAGATCCAAGGGCAATTTAAAAGAATTAAAAAAAAAACTTGAATATGGTCTGATTGAACGCAAGTGCAAAAGAAAAGGGGCTCAATGCAAAATCCCCCATTTTGAGTCAAACGTGTGGGCCCCTGCCATTTAAAAACCATTGAATGCATTCTGCCATTTTTTTAAAAAGACCCTTTTTTTTTTTGAAAAACTCATTTTTCTATTGTTTTTTTCAAAAAGAAACAAAATGCTTCTTCTTCCCTGCCCCCTCTCCCTTTTTGCTAGAATTTCAACCTAGCCTTGCGCCACCCTGGAGGATCATCGGTGCCACGCACCTCCACCCCACCGCCGGTTCACAGAGCAAGACCAGGTAACCCCCTTTCTTTCTTTTTACTTAAAATTAGTTTATAAAAAAAAGAAAAAAAGAAATACGAATCAAAAGAAAGTTTCAGGAAGAAGAATGAAAAATCACTTTTCAAACCTTAGACCCGATTTTTGATTTACTATTGATTTTCTCCCTGTATAATTTCTGCTATTGTACTTATATAATGGGAAAAAAGGTCCCTTTTTACATTGCTTTGATTTGGCTTTATAGTCAATATTTACAACCGTTTTTTGCTTGTTTGCAGGTTCGTAGGCGAGTAAGCCTCTGATGTGGAGGTGGAGTGGCGTACAACACGGAGGAGGCGAGTGACGTGCGGAGGAGGGATTGCTTTGGTTTGCTGAAACGATACAAAAGGGCTGCTAGGGTTTCCCTTGCCAAAAATATGTTGTGTTTGTGGGCCAATTGGGCCGTTTGTAAATGGGTATTTAGGGTTTGGGGTAAGGTATTATTTTTTGGGTTTGGGTCTACTTTTATTGGGCTCCTAGTAGTCTGGGCCGGGCAAATTTTGGGCTCTATAGCTGCCCCTCTTTGCTCATTGTTGTGTAACGAGAACGGAGCAAAGACTTCTAAAGGCCCAAAATTGCCTGGACCTGTCGAGTCTTGCTTTCTTTTGGCCACTTCAAGCAGCTTTACTTTAAACCACTACATCTCTAGAGGTCTAGGAACTCGTCTTCGGTTTGCTCCGCTACTTCAGAGGGATAATGGCGGCAGCTAAACTCTACTCCATAGCCGATATATGGAGATAAGACTCGCCATTTCTGATCTGTTCCATTGCCGATACATGGAGATAAGATCTGTAATTTTCAGTCTACTTCCTGCAACTTCAGGAAGATAAGACTAGTAACTAAGATCTGCTCCATAGTTGATATATGGAGATAAGATCTGTAATTTTCAGTCTGCTTCCTGCAACTTCAGGAAGATAAGACCTGCTATCTTCAGTCTGCTCCACTGCAACTTCAGGGAGATAAGACTTACTATCTTTAGTTTGCTCTACTACAACTTCAGAGAGACAAGACTTAGTATCTTTAGTCTGCTCCACTGCAACTTCAGGGAGATAAGGCTGGTGGCTGAAATCTGCTCCATAGTCGATACATGGAGATAGGACTCGCCATTTTTTATCTACTCCATAGCCGATACATGGAGATAAGATCTATAATTTTCAGTCTGCTTCCTGCAACTTCAGGAAGATAAGACTTGCTATCTTCAGTCTGCTCCACTGCAACTTCAGGGAGATAAGACTTGTCATTTCGATCTGCTCCATAGTCGATACATGGAGATAAGATCTATAAATTTTCAGTCTGCTTCCTGCAACTTCAGGAAGATAAGACTCGCCATTTTCGATCTGCTCCATAGCCGATACATAGAGATAAGATCTGTAATTTTCAGTCTGCTTCCTGCAACTTCAGGAAGATAAGACTTGCTATTTTCAGTCTGCTCCACTGCAACTTCAGGGAGATAAGACTTGACATTTTCGATCTGCTCCATAGCAGATATATGGAGATAAGATCTGTAAATTTTCAGTCTGCCTCCTACAACTTCAGGAAGATAAGACTTGCTATCTTCAGTCTGCTCCACTACAACTTCAGGGAGATAAGACTTGTCATTTTCGATCTACTCCATAGCCGATACATAGAGATAAGATCTGTAATTTTTAGTTTGCTTCCTGCAACTTCAGGAAGATAAGACTTGCTAAAATCTGCTCTATAGCCGATACATGGAGATAAGACTCGTCATTTCTGATCTGTTCCATAGTCGATACATGGAGATAAGATCTGTAACTTTCAGTCTGCTTCCTGAAACTTTAAGAAGATAAGACTTGCTATCTTCAGTCTGCTCCACTGCAACTTCAGGGAGATAAGACTTGTAATCTTCGATCTATTCCGCTGCAACTTCAAGGAAATAATATCTGCCTTCACCAATGTTACTACACCGTCCTTTGAGACATGCCCTATAGACTCGGTTTCATGTATCTATGCTTATGCCAAATAACTAGGATGCTATGATCGAAATAATCCAAGTGTTCCTAGCTAGATGTGATGCTTATGTCAAATAATTAGGATGCTATGATCAAAATGAATCAAGTGCTCCTAACTAGATGTATTATGAATGACATTGGTATGAATGCTGAATGTCATGAGAAATGTATTCTTTTTTCTTTTTCTCTTTTTCCTTACGGTTTAAGTTGTTATTGATTGTCGTTTGCTCTTGACGTATTTCTTCTTGTTTAACTGACATATATCTGAAGCAATAGTCTTCACTTAAACTTTTTACCTCTCAAGTAACTCTGACCCTTAGGCTTGGTGGGTTATGAATAATTGACCTGTTTCGGGTTGTTGCACTACTTAGAAGCTTCTAGAGTAATATGTAGAACCCCTTTTGCGAAAATGTTGTTAGTCCATTAGCCAAATATTTAAATAAATAATGCTTGAAGAAGGCTATCAGAATGGATAAGATGAAACTTTATTGAGAGTGAAACTCGAAGTAAAATATTAATCAAGACAACAAATTTTGCTAAGATACAAAAGATATATGAGATGGAAAATTGGTGCCCTAGATATCGCAACGTGAGCTCCTCTATTCGGATTGTTCGAAAACCCTTGAAGGCCAGATGTGTGTTTAGAAGGCCTGAGATATTTCGTTGATGCTTCCAAGATGTAATGCTCCTCCTTCTTGTTAATTCTAGTAGAACAAGGTCGCAACATGACCCATCCTTGTTCACAATTTGAGCTGCCCTTTTTTAGGGTTTTCAACTCAAAACCCTTTTGGTCTCAAAGCGCCATTTGCGGGTTTTCGCCTTGACCTCTCCATTTTTTTTCAAAGCGCCCTTTGCAGGTTTTCGCTTTGGCCTCTTCTTTTTCAAGTGAAGTACTTCTTGACCGAATCTGAATTTATCGGGTTGGGAAAGCTTTTGCCGTCTATTTCTGCTAATATTAGTGCCCCTCCAGAGAAGGCCTTTTTCACTAATAAGGTCTCTCCCAGTTTGGCATCCATTTCCCTCTGAAATCCTTTTGCATAGGGAGAATCTTTTTCAATACTAAGTCCCCTTCCTGGAATACCCTTGGGCGAACTTTCTTGTTGTAAGCTTGCATCATTCGTTTCTGGTACATTTGACCATAACGGATAGCTTTCAGCCTCTTTCCTTCAAACAAGTTAAGCTGATCGTACTGGGATTGAACCCATTCTGCTTCATCTAGCTTCAATTTAGATAAAACCCGGAGAGAAGGAATCTCAAATTTAATAGGAAAAACTGCCCCCATCCCATAAACCAACGAGAAATGTGCTACCTTGGTAGAAGTTCTGACTGACATTGGATAGGATAGAGAGCAAATGGTAACTTTTCATGCCAATCCTTGTAGGTCTCAGCCATTTTCCCCACGATCCTCTTTATATTTTTATTAGCTGCCTCAATTGCCCCATTCATTTTCGGGCGATACGGTAACGAGTTGTGGTGTTTAATTTTGAATTGACTGTAGACATCCACTATCACGCTGTTATTTAAATTTAACGCGTTGTTAGATATGATCCTCTCTGGCATGCCATATCGGCATATAATTTCATTCTTCAATAACTTGCTGACTGCCGACTTCGTGTTGTTGGCGTATGAAACAACCTCCACCCACTTGGTGAAATAATCAATAGCCACAAAGATAAAACGATGTCCGTTAGAAGCCTTCGGTGAAATCGGCCCAATGACGTCCATGCCTCACATTGAGAAAGGCCATAAGGAAGTCATGACATGAAGAGGTGAAGGAGGCACATGGATCTTGCCACCATAGATTTGGCACTTATGACATTTCTTGGCATAGTTGATGCAATCTCCTTCCATTGTAGACCAGTAATACTCGAATCTCATGATTTGCCTGGCCATTGTAAACCCATTGGCATGTGTCCTGCAGACACCTTCATGGACTTCTTTTAGGATTTTCTTTGCTTCAACAGCGTTAACATATCTTAGCAGCACTTGGTCTTTTCTTCTTTTATACAGGATTTCACCGTCTAAGATATAGTCACCGGCCAGCCTCCTCAATGTTCTTTTATCATTTTCGGTTGCCTGATCAGGATATACATGATTTTTCACATATCGAAAAATATCCTGGTACCAAGGATGATCATCCCTCTTTTCCTCTTCGTCGATACTGCAGCAATAAGCTGGAGCATCATAAATACTCATCTAGATCAGCTTCATGTCCTCTTGTTTATTCGCTCTAAACATGGAACCTAACGTAGCCAGGGCATCAGCCATCTGATTTTCATCACGTGGGAGATAATGGAAAGTGATATCATCAAACACCCTGATTAAGTCCAGAACCAGCTCTCGGTAATTGATCAACTTTGAGTCTCTTATTTCCCATTCACCCTTGAGCTGATAGATCACTAGTGCGGAATCCTCGTACACCTCTAACACCTTGATTTTGTGTTCTACAGCTGCACGGATGCCCATGATACATGCTTCATACTTTTCCATATTATTTGTGCAATCAAAATCCAAACTGCAAGTAAATGGATAGTGATCTCCATTTGGGGATATCAAGACTGCCCCAATTCTATTACCAACGGCATTTGATGCTCCGTCAAAATTCAGTTTCCAGGGACGATCTTCTAGAGTGTCTTCTTGAGTGACTGCCACATACATTAGATCTTCATTGGGAAAATCAAAGTTCAAGGGCTCGTAATCTTCTAAAGCGCTACTGGCTAAGAAATCCGCTATTGCACTCCCTTTTACAGCCTTCTGATTCACATAAACTATATCGAATTCAAAAAGCAGAATTTGCCATCGGGCCATCCTTCCATTCAGAGCGGCTGACTCTATCATGTACTTAAGAGGATCTAATTTCGAGATTAACAAAGTAGTATGGTACAACATGTACTGCCTTAATCTTTGAGTTGTCCAGACCAAAGCACAACATAGCTTCTCAATTGGCGGATACCTCATCTCACACTCAATAAATTTCTTACTAAGGTAGTATATTGCATTTTCTTTCTTTCCTATCTCATCGTGTTGACCAAGCACACACCACATCGAGTGGTTAAATACGGTCAAGTACAATATTAACGGTCTACCCGGACTAGGTGGTGTTAACATTAGGGGATTGGACAAATATTGTCTAACTCTGTCAAAAGTCTTCTGACATTCTTCATCCCACACACCTCGGTTGTGTTTATTGAGAAGACGAAATATGGGATCGCATTTTTTAGTTAGTTGCGAAATAAACCGGGCAATGTAATTTAATCTTCCCAGAAAACCTCGAACTTCCTTCTGAGTGCGTGGCAAGGGCAATTGTTGTATAGCCTTGACTTTGTCGGGGTCATCCTCGATTCCTTTTTCACTGACGACGAAACCGAACAGCTTTCTAATCTAGCCCTGAAAGTACATTTTGTTGAATTGAGTTTTAGCTAGAACTTTCTCAGCCTCAAGAACAATTTTCTCAAAACCTGTATGTGCTCTTTCTTTGTTCGGGATTTTACAATCATATCGTCGACGTAAACCTCAATCTCCTTATGCATCATGTTGTGAAACAAGGTCACCATGGCTCTTTGATACGTTGCTCCCGTATTTTTTAACCCGAATGGCATCACCTTATAGCAAAATGCTTCCCACAAGGTTATGAATGTGGTCTTTTCCATGTCTGCATGATGCATTTTTATCTGATTGTATCCAGAAAAACCATCCAAGAAAGAGAATAATGAGTAAGCCGCCATGTTATCCACTAGCGTGTCGGCGCTTAACCTAGGCATATCTTGATACGACCACGCGAAGACATCTTTGAACTCTTGTAGTAGTTTAACGAGGTCTCGCATTGCTTCCTCAGTTATGCAAGTTCTGATTTTCACTTGTTTCTCTTCTTCCAAAATCACATTCTCGGTCGTCTCTTTATGGGGTAGAATTTGTTTCTCTTCCCATTCTATCATCCTTAACAAATCCAGAGATAACCCACATTCTTCGTCATCTTCAAAATCTTAAGATCCCTCTAAACACATATCTGGCTCGAAAATAGATTCTGAGTCCGTAACGGTGTTGCTCGTGACGTCGATATCTAGAGACCTATTATAACATGGAAAAAATATCCAGAGAATGAATCTAAGGGTGGCTTATTTGTATGGCATGATTATGAATATGATGAGAATATGAAAAAAGATTTGCCCAGAATGAAACACAAAAAATGCATTTCTTATTAAAAATAAAAGTGTTTGAACATGAGCCTATTTCACAAAATATTCTTATTGTTTCTAGGCTTAAAACAATATGTGTGTTCTGAATATTACTCTGTATTAGCTCTAAGAACTATAGGAATTTCCTCCGCAGTCTAGTTATTCAGGACACTTCCAAGCTCATAGGGGCGAATGCTTGATAAGTATCCTTCCATCGCATTCTCCTCCAATATGGCGTTAATGCTTAAACTTCCCATCAGCTCTTAAACTGTCTATTCTCTTGTCCTCTCTGACTCAAGATGAATAATTCTTCCTGACACAAGGGAAGGTTATTGGCTCCTATTTAACCTCTGCCCCACTCAATCGTGCCCTTCGTCTCTCCTGTTTCTTCACTAGCTCTTCCTTTTTTTGTTTGGCGTCCGGCCTATGTCCCAAGCCAAAACGATCCCGTTTACCAACCAAAACCGGTACTTTGACTCGTCCGTAGAGGTATTTTCTGAGCCCCCTTCCTGAAAATGCTCCTTTTCCTACCATCAATTGTAAACTCATCCTTGTAGCTTCAGATAACTCTGGCATTAAAATCTTGCCTCCTTCAATGATGAAAGTTGCGTTTACGAACTCTAATGACCGGAAAGCACATTCAATTGCTTCATCATCACTCTCGATGTATGGTGTATCACTAGCAACGGATGCGATAATATCTTCCTCTGCGTTTACGGTTATCAGCCGACCCTTCGTCATTAGCTTCAGCTTCTGGTGCAATGATGATTTTACTGCTCCTGCTGAATAAATCTAAAGCCTCCCCAGTGAACAATTATAAGAAGGCCTGATGTCCATCACGAGAAAGTCTACCTCATACGTGTTAGGTCCGATCAAAAGAGGGATCTTAATCCTACCTATTACTTTCCTCTTGGTGCCATCGAACGCTCTCACTATGTTCTGACACGTCTTCATATAAGAGCTATCTATGGGTAACCTGCTCAATGTGGATAGGGGCAAGACATTTAGTGCCGACCCATTGTCAATCAATACCCCCAGTAGTGTATACCCTTTGCATCGGGTAGTGATGTGCAAAGCCTTAGTGGACCCCATGCCACCTGGCGGTATTTCATCATCGCTAAAAGAAATAAAGTTATCAGCACTAATATTGTTGACGAGTTGGTCCAGTTTGTTCACCGAGATGTCTTCAGCAACATAGGTTTCATTCAACACCTTCATCAACGCATTACAGTGTGCCTCCAAATTTTGAAGTAAAACTAGTATCGAGGTGGGAGCTGGCTGCTTGTGCAACTGCTCCACAACACTATACTCACTGTGTTTTAGAAACTTCAAAAATCCTTTAGCTCCATCTGCTGTTACTGGTTCATTAACCAGTGGCTTTGTCCTCTCCTCCCATCGTTTCGACATCAAAGACTTCTCTTTTACAGGCTCAACTTTCGTATCTGGTGTGCTAGCCAACCTTCCCTCTCTTGGCAATATCACATTACAGTTATAACTCCAAGGCACCATTTTGTTATCCTTGTAAAGAAAAGCTGTCAGTTTCTGAATCACAACTTTTGGCATCGTTTTTGCTCCAGCTTCATTTGTTCTCGGTCGTGAAATGATCACCACTAGGTGATTGACTTTACAGACCTTCTTTATTAGCCCCTCCTCTGAGGCGCACACATGTTTCTCCTCAGCGAACTCAAAGAACTCTATCTCCTTGTTGTCCATTAGACCCTGTACCAGGGCCCTGAATTCATTACATGTTTCTATCTCATGTTCCTCATCTCTGTGAAACTCACAATAGTTCTCGAGACTTGCTCCCAAAGTCTTGTATGATTAGACCTCTTTCTACCATCTTCTTTAGAACCTCCCTCATCGAGGTTCTAACCTTCGCTATATCCAACTTAACTATCCTTCCCATATTCTTGTCTACCGCGTTTACCCCATTAACAGTATGATTGGGTAACGGGTTTTCCACGCTAGGCATTTCATCAAACTTGACAACACTCACGTTAATGAGCCTTTCGACCACTCTTTTGAAAAAAGTGCAATTCTCGATCGAGTATCCTGTAACACCTGCATGATATTCACATTGGGCACTTACATCATACCACTTAGGGTATGGGGGTTGCAACGGTTTTAAGTAGAACGGGGATACAACATGTGCATCGAATAGATTTTTGTACAATTCCCGATACGTTATTAGAATGGGAGTAAACTGGGGCTTCTCCGTATTCTACTTTGTATTGGGTTCTTATCTTGACAAATCTTGCTGGCCCATGACCTTCGTTCTTGATTAAGTAACTGTGATTGGTTTTACATTTCCTATGCTGACATTGCTACCTCATTTTCTCTTTTTTGGGGCTGACCTTCTGGTGCTCTCCCCAGCCTCTATCTTTCCACTCCTTATCGCATTCTCAATCATTTCACCGGACATCACTATATCTGTGAAACTCTTTGTCGCGTTTCCCAGCATGTGATTGATAAAAGGTGCCTTCAAAGTATTAATGAAAAGCATGGTCGTCTCATTTTCCAAGAGCGGCGGTTGAACTTGCATAGCGACTTCCCTCCACCTTTGAGCATACTGTCTAAAACTCTCATTTGACTTCTTCTCCATGTTCTGTAGCGTGATCCGATCGGGCGCTATGTCCATCACATGGCCATACTACTTCATGAAGGCCTGTGCTAGGTCCCTCCACAATTTAATTTGGGTACGACTCAGCTGATTGTACCATTTGGCTGCAGCCCCATTCAGACTATCCTGGAAACAGTGAACGAGCAACTGATCATTAATAGCATGACTAGTTATGCTCCGACAAAACATTATGATGTGGGC
This sequence comes from Gossypium hirsutum, assembly GCF_007990345.1. NCBI lineage: Eukaryota > Viridiplantae > Streptophyta > Magnoliopsida > Malvales > Malvaceae > Gossypium > Gossypium hirsutum. The sequence goes on along the minus strand of NC_053424.1, from coordinate 13,782,405 downwards.
CTCAGGGCAGCTGGTTCAATTGTATTTCTCAAACTCCGGCATTTTGAACTTCGGCGGGAGCACTAGATCCGGAACCAAACTCAACTCTTTAGCATCCATACCGCATTGATAATCTGTGCTTTCCAGCACCTTGAATTTCTCTTCCAGCCATTTATATCGGACTTTTAGCTACTCTGGGAGTTCTCCTTTTGCCTTTCCTACCTCTGCCATCTCATCAAATTCGGGGACTAAAGGATTTACCCGATCATCCTCGAGTTTAGAACACGAGCCTGTCAGGAAATTCATTAGTGCCGAAATACCGGCTGATATTGGGGTTTGACATTAACAGACACCCTTTGAGGTGGTACTGGGGTATTCACTGGGTGAAACCTAGAGGGTAAGTAAGGATCTCGCTATCGCCATCTGGGTTGACTATAGGGCTCTTCCCTTTTCCTGGCCCTCCGAGCAACAACTGAGTAAGCTGATTCATCATGTCCTTTTGTGATTCTTGCATCTGATCTTTCATATCCTGCTGAATATTGGCCAGTTGCTCTTGCATCTGTGCTTGCAGCCGTTCTTACATTTTTCTCTGCATTTGTTCCAATTTTTCCAGCCTTTGATCCATAGCTTTAGTTTTTTTGCACGTGTAGTATTGATGTTCCAGGGTAACTATAATATAATTTTAGATTAATTAAGGGTTTTTTGACACTTAATGCATGTGATGCGATGAAATACAAATGCATGAAATGAATGCAAAACTAAAAGGGCGTCGATTCTGATCCAATTCCATTTAGAAACTTTCTTAGAAAACAAAATCCTTTACATAAAACAGACTATATATACGACTTTGCCCTAATGCTCAAAGTTTTAACTTTCTCAAGAAGGCAAGCCAGCTCACAACCCCGGTCCGACTCTAACTCATACTTCACATTTAGCACATCAGCCTGAACCGCTAAAGTTTGTAAATAATCAGCCACTGATCGAATCTGTGCCACAGCTTCGCTCATGATATGATCTCTATCCCTGACCTGGTCCTGCGATTGATGAAGTTGTTCCTTCAATTGCTCATTATTCGACTCGAGGAATTCAATTCGATGCTCACAATTCTGTAATGCGGCCTCAAGCTCTTCTACCCTTCCTTTCAAATCCTCGATCCTGCTCAAGCTTGCCCTTAGTTCAATGTCCAAGTTATGACCACGACTCTAATGCAACATCCTTTCTAATTTCGCTACCCGAGCTTCTAATATCTGCCTCTCATCTTGGCCTTCGATCAAACTCTTCCTCAAGGCGCTTTCCCGTGCTCGAGCATCGTGCAACCTCTTCTCCCATTAATCAGCTCTGGCCTTTTCCTCTTGAACTTCTCGTCGCCACTGCTCTGATGTCTTTCCCAATCCAGCTGTTCTTATTGACATATGCAGCTTTTTGTAATCAGCCTTCAAACCGTCCAAGTCCTCTTCGGCCTTTCTCTTTCTCTTTCTTAACTTCTCGGCCTCGAGCTTCTGAACATTGACATCTAACCTCAAATGCACCCTTTCTTCTTCCACCTGATCTATCTTCTTCCTTAACTCTAAATTTCTCTCACCGAAGTCTTGCTTGATGATCTTTAGCTCGGAAGGAATTACTTATAGGTATTCATCCATTGATTTGACTTCTCCTAAACTTGGCTGAGGGATATTATCATTGATCCTTTTGTGCAACCACCTCTCATATTCTGGGGTTGTCATCGAACCTACCGCCAACCTCTTCATCTGACGTGTCTGTCTCCAGGCATCAACAATATCTCGAATTCTCTTATTATAATAGCTCCCTCTATATGAGAACTCACTCTGAGCTAACCCATACGTTATCGGTACAAACTGTCTCAATCTATATTGCCTCAACACGAGCAAATGGGCATATTCAATAGCTCCATAAATTCCAGGAAGAGGTAACCAATCAAAACTCCCACATCGATAGAGGATCTCATCAGGAACTAAACAGGAAGCTTTCCACTCGACGTCTTCTTCCTGGAGATTTCGAAGGAGCGTGATCTAATTCTCCTCTGATATATCGTCTCTTCTGGGCGTAGCTGTTATCTCCTTTAGCGGGGAATAATTCTCGAAGAAAACCCAATAACAAACTTTATCCACATTTCAGAAATGGCTATAGAACCATACTGACAATAACTACGTGCACCCTATAAATCTACCTTTGCCTGCATTCCGACATGCACTCAAGGACCTAAACGTCTCAACTAGAATTGCTGGCACCGGTGTGGCTTCTTTGCCAAGCTGATCAAATAAATCGGCTACTGCTTCGTCTATATGCCTTAAAGCCTTGAGGAAAATTACCAAACCATAGATACTAAAGGCGAAGATGTCAACACTCTTCTTTATGTCTGGATGTGCTACGATCAGATCCCTCAAACACACCCAAAGAATACATTTACCCTCACATTTTTACTGTATTCGGGCAATAACCCACTGTTCACTCATTCCGGTGATACTCATCAATTTCTTTACAAAAGGTTGGGCATTAGCAGCCTTCAAATACACTCTATTGATTTGAACCTTTGGACAACGAAGCAAAGCTGTATACTCTTCCATAGTAGGCACCAAGTCCACCTTCCCAAAAGTGAAACAACTATACGTAGGATTCCAAAACTGAGTTATAGCCCGAAACAAGTTCTTGTCTACCTTAACGTCAAGTAGGTAGGGTAGGTCACCGAAATTTTGATAGAATAGTTACTTATCCTCATCGCCCCAATTGGCCCATATATCCCTCAATTCCTGGAACTCATTCTATGTCACATCAATCCAGGTGAAGTCCCACAACTCTGATGTATACCCCTCAGCCAGGCTATCCCCTTTTTCAAGTTGCATCTTCTCTGATCATATACGGACAGTCGCATTATCTTCAACTTTATCAAGGAATTCATTCTTCATAGCAAGCTCTCTAACTTAGTAACTGAATAAGAATCGACACCTTCCTAAATATGGAATGATATGCAATTATGGCCACATCAAAATACAATGAGTTAGTACCGAATAATAAAATCCAAAGCAAATAGAAAATAGTAAAACACTTATCTAAGAAATCGCTAAGGTTCAACATAGCTCTATCTAGGGTGGACTCCTAGGGTTCACTATATGTGGCTCAATTCTAAAGAAAATGGTACTCGAACCAGCAAATTCCTCAACCTTCACCCATTATAGGCTCATACGGATCGAGTTCGGTTCAGAGGAATACCTTTCCCTATGACCATGCGGAGGTGAAAACCTCACGAAGACATAGGTACGAATGTATCCTAGAAGCAGTCCACTAGCCCATGCGGAGGTGAAAACCTCACAAAGGCATAGTTTCTTACTCCTACTTAAAGGTGTAACCATGACGGTTATACAATATGTAATGCAAGGGGACATAAAAACTCAAAACTCAAAAATATAAATAACATAACGAAAACCATTAAACCCACGAGATGCAAATGAAAGGATCATATGTTAAAAACCAAATTTCAAATTTCCGACAAGAGGACAGAAAACGATCAGTTTTACGGTTTGACTCTCTTATTGGTCTCTCGTGGAGTCGCCAAGCTATCGAAACCATTTTTATTTTGGAAAAACGGGGGTCGACTTTAAAACGAAAATGGAGTCGCCACCAATCCTTTTTGTATAGGTGTGATTGGGTCACCTTGTGATCGATCTTTTTAATAAAGCATTTTGGTTTATTAAAATAATATTTTTGGTTTATGAAAAACTAGAAAACGGATTCGGGAGTCGGTTATGCGCGAGGAAGGATTAACACCCTCGCAACTCCCAAAATTGGTACCGTATTGATCAATTAACGTCCTAATGTTGAAAATTTGAAAAAAATAATTTAAAATACAATTCCTTTAAAATGTTTAGATAACTTGAACTGATGTCGAGATTCTCTCGTTTAGAAGGAATAAAACATTACATCTAGCACGATTGGATACAATATTTTGAACCCTCGACACAAGATCATATCAGGATTTCCAAAACACATGCACTTAAAATATGTAAAAAGGATATTTGGGCTATTCGGCCCAAACAGTAAATCAAAACCCAGCACGATTGGGCACGATTTATCGAATTTCCAAATCTGAAACATTGCCTCATTTTAATTTGAGAAAACACGTATAAAATTTCAAAAGGATATTCTGTATTTTAGTCGAATGGAAAATTGAAGCCCAGCACGATTGGGCACGACTTCCCAAACTTCCAAACATGAAATATTGCCTCGTTTTATTTTAAGAACATGTGGATGAAATTTCAAAAAAGGATATTCCATATTTTAGTTGAATAGAAAATTGAAGCCCAACACGATTGGGCACGACCTCCCAAACTTTCAAACACGAAGTATTGCCTCGTTTTAATTTAAAAAAAACATGGACAAAATTTCCAAAGGATATTTTGTATTTTAATTGAACGAAAAATCGAAACCCAGCACGATCGGGCAGGACCCCTAGAACTCCCAAACACGAAATATTTCCTTATGTTGAGAAGGTTCAAGTTTACAATTACGAAAATCGAGTTAAGATATACCTGTTTGGTTTGTTTGAAAATAAAAGACAATTGACATTGAGTGAATATGAGAACTATAATCATGATGCAATGACAAAAGATAAAACATAATTACATGCATGAAACAATAAAGTGTGAATATAATATGAAAACCAAAAATGGCACATAATACACAAGACCACATAAAAACTAGAAATCAAAATAGCCTAAAACGATTTAACAACTTCTAAATAAATATACAAAGGAGCAACACATGCTAGAACTCGAAATAATTCATATGTACATGAGACTGATAATATATAAATGATTATTAAATTATATAATATGGAAGAAGCAATTCGAAATAACTAACATACAACATGATTTCAAATAAAGCCAATTCATTTGTTTAATGATATATGTCTGCAAATGAAATAAAAAAATAAAATAAAATATAAAAAAATGTAGATAATATATACAAAGACCTTATTATATGAAAGTATTCAAAACAATCAAAATATACGGAAAAAAATCTTTAAAAGAAATTATGCATAAATAGATTTAAAAGGGGAAAAGAAAATATTCACATATATAATAAACTTGAAAAGGAAAAATAATATGTATATATATAACAAATATAAAAGAAGGTATTTACAAAAAAAAATAATATGAAAAGAAAAGAAATAATGTATATGGAATAGAGCTAATTTTATCATAAATTATATAGGTATAATAACAAATAAGAATTATTTATATGTAATATTATACAAAAATTTTGAAATAATATTATGTAAAAGGAATTTTAAAAGCAATATATAATTAAATAGTTAGGAAAAAAATAAAAAACAAATTAACATATGGCCCAACCATTAAAATAATTCAAAGTATTTATAAAATATTTAAAAAAATAAAAAAAATTAAAACCTTAGTATTAGCGAAATAAAACTTAATTGAAAGAAAAGCGGACTCAAAGGGATAATTAATAAATATAGAAAAATGCATGAAGGACCATAACATAAACGCACGCAAATGCGCGGGGCCAAAAACGCAAATGTGTCGAATCCCCAAAACGCAGTGCCCAGGTGGGGGCTAAATCGGAACGACGTGCAAGATCCAGGGGCAATTTAAAAGAATTAAAAAAAAACTTGAATATGATCTGATTGAATGCAGGTGCAAAAGAAAGGGGGCTCAATGCACAAATCCCCCATTTTGTGTCAAACGTGTGGCCCCTGCCCTTTAAAAACCATTGAATGCATTCTGCCATTTTTAAAAAAAAAACCCATTTTATTTTTTTTTTGCAAAATTCATTTTTCTATTGTTTTTTTCAAAAAGAAACAGAATGCTTCTTCTTCCCTGCTCCCTCTCCCTTTTTGCTAGAATTTCAACCTAGCCTTGCGCCACCCTGGAGGATCATCGATGCCACACACCTCCACCCCACCGCCGGTTCACGGAGCAAGACCAGGTAAGCCCCCTTTCTTTCTTTTTACTTAAAATCAGTTTATAAAAAAAATAAGAAAAAAAATACGAATAAAAAGAAAGTTTCAGGAAGAAGAATGAAAAATCACCTTTCAAACCTTAGACCCGATTTTGATTTACTATTGATTTTCTCCCTGTATAATTTCAGCTATTGTACTTATATAATGGGCAAAAAAAGTCCTTTTTTACATTGCTTTGATTTGGCTTTATAGCCAATATTTACAACCGTTTGTTGCTTGTTTGCAGGTTCGTAGGCCAGCACGCCTCTTACGTGGAGGTGGAGTGGCGTACAACACGGAGGAGGCGAGTGACGTGCGGAGGAGGGACTGCTTCGGTTTGCTGAAACGACACAAAAGGCTGCTAGGGTTTCCCTTGCCAAAAATATGTTGTGTTTGTGGGCCAATTGGGCTGTTTGTAAATGGGTATTTAGGGTTTGGGGTAAGGTATTATTTTTTGGGTTTGGGTTTGCTTTTATTGGGCTCCTAGTAGTTTGGGTCGGGTAAATTTTGGGCCCTACAAGTACTCCAATTCCAAACTTGTGAGGAAAGTGCTCAGATCTCTGCCTCAGAGATTAGTAATCAATGTCAATACCATTAAGGAGGCAAGAAACAATGTCAATATCAGAATCAATGAGGTAATTGGGTCATTGAAGACTTTTTGAGATGAATCTAGATGAGTTGAGAAGCAAGTCCAAAGGTGAGAAAAGTATAGCTTTCAAGTGACAACACCATTCCAATTGAAGGTACCACTGCTATCAAAGACGTACAAGAGCAAATGGTGCTACTTACTCGGAACTTCAATAAAGTCTTCAAGAAGTTGTCAAGAAAGAACAAAAAGTTTGATGTAGCCAAAAACAAGATAAAAGGAGTGGTAATTAGTGAAGAATCTAACAAGGAGAAAAAGAAAAGAATTCAATGCCATTAATGGCATGGATTTAGCCGCATAAAAGTTAAATGTGCCAATACCCTAAAAAATCTGTGTAACCTGGAGTGATAGAGATTCTTCAAGTAGCTCAGATCCAGATGAGGAGCTCGTGAGCAATTACGTGACGTTTACTTCTAAAGTCAGTAATCTTGATGCTACTGATTCTGAGATTGATATTGATTTAGATGGTGAATCAAATGCCGATTTTCTATAAACCTACAAGACTATGTTGCAAAAATGAGAGTAGGGTATGAGGTTAACGCCAAACAAAATCACTATGCAAACATTTGAATACCTAGTTTTTATTAGAATTAAAGGAGGATGCAATAAAGTTATTATGGTAGCCATTTTTTTTACTTTTCTTCTCTTACTTTGGGGGTGATTGCTTGGATTATTTCGGTCTTTCAATTAACTATTGCATTGCCATTAAAGATACTCGTCTATTTTTGTTCTTTAATTATGTATTCATTCTTTTTTTTTATTGATTTGAATTTTCAAATGAATTAACTTTCTAAGTGTTGTGTTGTAAAATTAATTAAAATTTTGACAAATGCGAGTGCACTTCTCAATTAATAGCATAGCTACAGTAAGCACAAATATTATTCCCACAAAGACTAAAAGTACTAGTAATTATTGTCATTCTATTATTTAACCGATAGATTCAAATAATTGATTAAAAATTAAAATTAACTAGATTAATTGCTAACGAACATGACAAAGAACAAAACAAGCAAATAAACAAGCAAATAAACGATTAACAACCAAGAATTGAAATAATACTCAGGAAATAATTCACCAGAGCAACTGATTTTAGGTTGATTAATTGAAATTTCTTTTTAATTAAAACCCTTATTAACACATTAATTCGATTAATGAATTCCGCTATTAGATTTGACTTTAATCCAGTAGATTTATGTCATCTTATTTCTAGGATTGCATGCAACTCCACTCAATTACGCTAGATCTACTCTTAAACAGGGTCTATTCCTCCTCTGATTTAAGTACATCAAACATGAATCAATAATCTAAAAATATCAAACCAAGAATTAAGCACACATAATTGAGAATAAGATTTAAGTATTTATTGCATAAAATAAAAATCAAACGACAGAATCAATCATAGGATTCATCTCCTTAGATATTTAGAAAATTAGTTCATAGTTGAAAATAAAAACATCCCAGAGACAGTATGACCTAAATAAATAAAGAAAATCATGATAATCTCCTAAGAAATCAACTATGAATCTTCAATTTTCATGGAAATCTACTTCAGAATTGGTTTCAATGGTGCTTTTTGAGTTGTTTTCTTGAGTATTATATGACGGCTCTCTCATATCTTCTTATGTTTGTCATATATAGATATTAAAATACCCAAAAAAAACCTAAAAATCACATTTTCCTACTATTCGGTGTGTAAATCTGTACAAGCGGCACGGTCTACCACATGGCCGTGTGGTATCTAGTGTGGGTTACACAATTGTGTGGCCAGGTCGTGTGGAATGAGTCAGCCCGTATAACTCTTGTAGCTTTCTTCGATTTTCTGATTTTCACTCATTTTTTGCTAATTTGGCTCTCAAATGCTCTATTAAGCATAAAAACATAAAATTCACTATTAACATCAAATAAACACCCAAAAGCGCATTAAGAATGAGATTAAAACATATTACTTTTAGCACTTATCACCAAGTAATTGAAATAAGCTAATGATTAGTTTAAAACTTGATAAAATTAAGCAATCAATTAGTTATTAATAGTTAATCTAGATAGGTTAATGAAAATACTAGAAGAAAGTGCAACGAGATATTAGCTATTTGAAAGATCTAGTTAACTATAACCTAGCTAAGGTATACATCAATTGTTAGGGAAACCTATAAGATGTACATAAAGTTAGGTAGTAGGGGGTTAATGAGAGTGATGGCTAATGGTTTAGTTAATGCTTATAAGCTATTTACGAATTTAGGTATTCTTTAGATGCCTGTAAGTTATACACCAACTCAGATATTTAAGCTTTGATGTCCATCTACATTAGGACCCTTAAAAGTGAGTATTAGCTTAGATAGATTATTTGTTGCCCTTAATTGAAGATTTTCCTAATAACTACATCTTGATCTTCAAATTATTATTCTTTAGTCATATATGTTCTCATGTTCTTTAGTTTAGTTAAATTAGATTAGTTTAATCTTTAAAATTACTTACTTTAATATTTTAGTACATAAGAGTAGATTATTATTAATTGTTTAGATTAATTAGTTGAGTGTAGTTAGCTTGATCGTTGTTTTTCTGAGTTCAATCATCAAAATACTTCTTTCAACATAGTTATTTCATTGTATATAATTTTTACTTGGCAACGGTCTTGTATACTTGTGAGTAAGTTACATTAATTGGTGAAAGGCTAAGACTTTTGAACTTTTTTGAATATTATTATTTTGTTACCATTGTCATTCTACACCAATTCTCAAATTCATGGATGCTGGAAGAGTAGGCTTCAAATAAAAAACTTTGAACGTAGGATAAATCAAAACTACTTAAAAGGGAATTTCGAAATCTACTTCTCTAATTGGTCGCACCTTTAAATCACTAGGTCTTCAATTATAAGTGCTTAGATAATTAGCAATTATAATCTCTTCCTAATCTAGAATCTAGAATCAAGAATTTAAGGATTTAGAATTTATTTATGACTAATGAAAAGTTGCACAAATAAATCTTCCTAAATATTGACAAAGTTTTCCGAAAGTACAAGAGTATGCATTGTTGCCAACCAATGTATGTATTTATAGAAGAATAATATGCAATAGTTTAATTTTCATCCAGATTTTGAAAGTAAAACAAAATAGAAGAGTCCATATTTCAATAAAAACACCTATAGACGACGGCAAGGGAGTATTTTTCTCCCTTGAGCTAACTTGCCTAGGCCAAATATGACCTTGCTTGTTGGACAAGTAATACGCTAGTACCTCTGGGTTATCCTCTCTTGAATTAGGTCAAAAGCACCACCCCAATCACTAATTAGCACCTCATATTACTTTTAGGGGTAAATTTATAGATAGTCACCTAACTTTTATAACTTTTCATTTTAAGTACTATTTTTTTTGCATTTTAGGCACTAAAATTTAGATCTATTTTCATTTTAGTCACTATGGGAATAAGAGGTAACGGAAATCCATGCTGGCATTTTAACTTTTTTTTTTCACCTAGTATTTGTGTAATTAATACATAATTTTCATAATTTCCACCCAATTTAGGAATGTCCAAGTAAGCATTTTTTTTTAAATCCAAAACAAAACAGAAACCACTTAAGATTTAGTAAATAGTTTCATTTATTTGTTAAGAACCCTAAATCGTCTGAATAGAAAACTCACAACTTTCTAGGCCAAGGAATTAACCCCAATACCCACAAGAAACTATCAAAAGACCAGTAGTTCAACAAGTGAAGAAGAGAAACAATAGCAAATGAAGCAATAACAAGCAAAATCCAAAATAGGGGTGAGTGCTCGATCGAATCGAGTGAAAAAATTTCGAGTTAATTGAGTTCGAGTTCTATTTTATCATCCTAATTCAATTTGAATTTTTTTTTTCAAAATGAGTGAAAAGAAATTCGAGTCGAATCGAATCAAGTGAAATTGTTTGAGTTAAATTAAAAAAATTAACATGTCAAATAAAAATATTGTTACAGTATAACTAATTCCATTTGAAAATTTTTTAAAGCAAAATAATTAAAAGATAAGATATTGAGTATCATAAATTAGGTCCCAAAATTATTATTTTAGAAAAATTTTAAAATTTTAACTTTTTTGTATATATTTTAAAATTTTTATAATTTTTTAAATATAAATTTTGAAATTTTTATAAATATTTTTAATTTTAAAAATTATTTTGATTTATTTTTTGTAATTTTTGTTGAGAGAGACCAATTTCTTATTTTCAAAATTAACATGGACCAAAAGGGTATTTACATCAATCTATTATTCAAATTATTCGAAATATTCAAATTGTAAAATTCAAGTCGACTTGAACTCAAAACTCGAAACGAATAACTTGATTCAATTAACTTAAAATTAAATTTTATTTTTAAATCGAATTGAATTTTATTCATCTCTAATCCGAATAACGCAAAGACAATATTAGCCTGCAGTGATACCCAACTCCATCTCCCAAAACCCATTAGGGTAAATTCAGTTTTTGTACCAAAAAGGTACAGCTTCGACCAATACACTAGGCTTGGCACAGTGTCTTCAAGCAATGAAGGGGGCGGGGGGGTGTTTCTAGGTATCGAGGTTTATACAAGGCATCAAGGCCATTGGTCAGAATATGTCAGCCCATGGTGAAAAAGGGATTGGGCTGCTTTCAGATTTAGAGTGCGCTCTTGTTAACAAGCAAACAAGTTTAATGAACAATGAAGTAAAAACTATCTGCAAAGGCACTGATTTTTCACCAAAGCATCAAACAAATCAACAATTAACTTGTTTCAATTCATGATTTATGGTTCGATTGAAAACATTTACCAAATCCTACCCATTTCAATTTTGTTTTGGGTTTAAAACAAATGCCTATTTGGAAATTCTTAAATTGGGAGGAAATTGTAAAAAAATATTTATTAATTACGCAAATCTTAGGTGGAAAAAAAATGAGTTGGCTTGCCAGCTTGGATTTTTGTTATCCCTTATATCCATAGTGACCAAAATGAATAAATCCAAATTTTGGTGCCTAGAATGTAAATTTTTTATTTTAGGTACCTAAAATGAAAATTTATGAAAGTTAAGTGAATATTTGTGTAATTTACCCATTCTAATAGTTAAATATGTTACACAACTAAATTCTATTCCCATTAAAACTAAATAAATTTTACAATATTAAAATTTATGTGTAAACTTATTTTATTATGGAATGTTTTAATTATGAATTAAATTAACTGGGATCACCTTTTAATTTAATTTTTACTTAAAACTCAAATAATTAATTTATTTATCCAATTAAATAACAATTCAAAAAATTTAAATTAACTTTCATCATCTCTTACTTTTTCAAAAAAAAATCATAATTACTACGTTTAATAATTCATATAATCTATTTTCTCTAATCCATTGATTCATTGTTTAACATGAATTATGAATAAAATTACACAGAGCTAATGAATAGACTAATTAGACATATATAATATGGGTTAAAATAATATGTAATTAAGTTCTAACACTCTTTATTAATTACATTGTTATTTAATCATGAAGTAAAACCAGTAAAAGTACTATAATTGAACTCCCAATAATATATCATCACGAAGTAATATTTGAAAGCCTTAGTCTAATGACTTTGTCGTATATGTGTTACTCTCATAGGATATCTATTATCTTTTAAGGCTATATCCGTTCACCTAGTTTGATCCATTTTATTTCAATGTTCCGTTATATTTTTAATAATGAAAATGATCATTAGATATATCAATAATGATTAAATCATTTATCTCAAATAAATGACCTAATATTGTGCTCTATTTTCATAACCCATACAATACCTTTGAGAGGATATTTGTTAACTCTTTATTCAATTTACTATCCGTTAAGATAGTTACCATCATCTATTAGAATGTTTAGTAAACTAGTTTGGGTTTTTAGCAAATAAATAAAAATTGGGGATTTTAATTTTAACTGAGATAAGGCAAGAAAAGGAGTAGTGCTTTCTTTTTTGGATGCTAAGTTTGCCACCGGTTTAAGCCTTAAATAAATGTTTTTTCTTCAGTTTGGGTATAAAAGGCCGATTCAATTTGTCTTTTATCGATTCATCTGGTTGATGATTGAACCGTAGCTCAAACAAGTTTCTGAAATAGCTTGTTCTTACTCCAAATTAGAATACCAACCGATTCTCGGTTTGATCAGTTGAACTGATCTTTTTAGTCTAGTTAAAAAAAAACCTAGTAAAAAACTTTAAAATAACTTATAAAATTAAGTAAATGTGTGAAAAATAAATCTATTCGCAAATGATATTTTATTGCTTGAACAACAATATTGACATCATTTACTCTAAAATTCAAATTTTTAAACTAATTTTCTCATCAAGAGATATAATAACAATCAAAATTGTCCTACATCTAAATAAAGCTCAATATTAAATTTCAAACTATATATAATATATGAATTTATTTGAATTTATATATACAAATTCTACAATTTCATAATCTTAAACTTTAATAAGTTAGTTGTTGTTTTAATGTATTTATATAATGGATTAGATAAAAACATTGGAAGTTTTTCATTTTTGGAATGCAAAGAATATTTTTCTTTTGAAGTTTATTATTTTTTAATTTTTTGAAGTTGTAGAGTTTTCAACCTTCACAGCTGGATTATTGAATTTTCTTTTAGGGGCTTTATAGGAAAAATCTATCAAATTATTAATATTTTTAGGAGCATGTTCTTATTCCTAAGATAGTTCTATCTTTTAAATTTCTAGTTAGTTGTTCTATTTATCATCTTTAATTCTTTTTTTGTTTAACTTTACTTTTAATTTATTCTATTTCTTTTTATATTTGAATCATTTGATTTGAACTTTTATTCAATTGGGGACAACAATTTCAATCATTTTTTATTAATACATCATTTAATCATTTTCTTTTCTTTTCTTACTTTTCTAATTAGATTAATTTTTATTTTTATTCTTGTTTATTATCTTACATATTGGGATTCCACACCAACTTCCTCCCCCCCCCCCAAAAAAAAAAAAAAGAAGTCTGCGCATCCTTTGCCAATCTGACTAGCCATTGGCCACAAATGGTAAACGGATTTGTTGCATCATATGTGAAATTTCAAATTTGCAAGCATCATATGCAAAAAGCATATTGAATTTTGCCACCTTAAATCATTGAATCCTGGTCCATTCATTAACAAAATCCACATTTATTTCGTCCAAAAAAAAAAAACACGTTGAAGTCATATTGAAAACATTGTATGAATAATATCTTCTTTAATTTTTAAAATCATTCATGATAATTGAGAATTATCTGAATTAAAATTAATCATTACTTTCCAAAAAAAACTCAAATTTAAATGTGTTCTGAATAATATTTAACCACCAAACCAATTAAAAAAAATTTTGTTCTCTCCATAAATATCAACGTTATCACCATTCAAAGTAAGCATAAATACCATATGAAAAAACAAGCATAAATAAAAAGTGGTTGTGTCAAAGATTATCATTTTTCTCATATAAAATATATAATGGTAAGTAAAATTTTTTAATAAAATACTAGAAATCTTATCACACGCGTATGCGTATGAAAATAACGCATTTAGAATATAAATGTAAGTTTGTATAATAAAAAAATATGATTTAAAATTAATTAACAATAACACATCAAATATGTTCCATATCAAAATAGTAATTAAAAATTGTTTTAATTCAAATGGTAAATAAAAAAATTTATATGCATAATGTACTTGATTTAAATATTATTGTGGATAAGTTTTTATTTAGAAAACCTTAATAAATAATATAGATATTAGGTTAGAGCGTAATCTTTGTATTATTATTATCATTAATTTGAAGTGAAAAGTGAATTACTCCGTATTATTCTCTTTCCTTTAAAAAAAAATCTCTTTCCCTTTCCTTAATTTTCACAATTAAAATAAAATTGATTTTATCCCATTTTTATTCTAAGCTAATAATTTTGGTTCCCTATTTATAACGTGAAGAGGCAACTAGACATGACCCTTTCGATAACTCTAGCAATAGGCACTATAAGTAGAAAGCCTTCGGTTGGTTGCTATCAACAAAGCATCTAGGCTGCTGTTTGATAAGCAATTTGATACGCATCGAGGGTCCTACCATTTATTATTTTCAACTTCATTGTGACCATCCAACATTAATTTAATTTCACCCTTGGATGTTTTATATATAAATTATTATAAATATAAAGGTGTGATTGTGAATCATGCTATTTGTATTTTTTTATTTATTTCTAGTTTCTGACTTTTTATTATAGACTGAAAAACAAATATTTATCTATTTATATATAATTTTTACCAGGGCAGAAATTAGAGGTTAGTAGTTGTTCAAATCCCTTTAAAATAGAAAAAAATTTTATTTAGATTTTTAAAAAAATTTAAATTAGAAAAGATAAAATTATACTTTGGCCTCCTAAAAAATATAAAAATTTAATTTAATCTTTTAAAATTATAAAAATATAGACTATTAAAAATGGTGAACTTATATTTTTACTAATCATAAAAATTATAATTTAATTTTATCTCTATTTTTTTTTCTAATTTCGTTTAGTTTTCCCCTATAATTATTATATTTTTATAAATAAGAATAATTATAAAAAAAATTGCACTTTAAATTTCAATTATTAAGATTTGATGATTGATTGTAACAATTAAAGTGTGATGTATGTTAATATATAATAAAAAAATAATAATTATTGTCATCTCATGATTAAGTGCAAGACGAATAAGTAAATAAAAGTCATCCAACAATCAAGTAGAACTCAAAAATCCAAACGGTGGGTGATAAAATCTAAAACTATGGGTGCTTAAAAGATTCTTTTCATAATTATTTTCGTATTTAATAGAAGAAGAATTTTGTGGAAAATTATGTTATGTCATTTATTATTTTTATACTATTCATTCATAGTCATTCTCTTAACAAATTGAAAAAAAAAACTCATATATTTATAATAGTTATAATAGTAAGTATATCAATTAATTTAAGATTCAATTTTAGATGAAAGAAAATGAAATCATTTGCATGTAAATAAAATTTGGATGTTTTGAAGAATTTATAATTGATGAAGTTTGTTTAGGTCTTTTCCAAATATTAAAAGGTTGATAGATTTGTAAAACAAAATGAACATTATGAAGTGTTAGAGTGTGTGTTTAAGGACTCCTTATAATACTTAAATATAAAGAGATGAAAGAGGCTAACGAGGGATTTTTTAGAGGGGTAGTAAGGTGAATGAGAAGATACCTTTAGATAAACCTATTTGGACATTTTACATTCTTTTGTTGTCTTTGAGGTTGTTGTTTTCATGAGAGTGTATAGGGATCAAGATATCCTTTACATGTGGTTGGCTAGGGCATTTGTCTTTGGTTCAACAAGACTCTAGTTCTAGTTATTTTGTTGATCCGATCACTTGACTTTTATTAGGTATTGCTATTGGGAATTGATAACTATTTTCCATTCATTTGTTTGGCATCAATTAAACATTTATGGAGTTTGGGCATTCAAGACTGCTGGTTTCTTTAAGTATGAGGTATATTTTTCTAGATTAGTATAACAATACGTCCCCCTTAGGTTTGAGGCATGTTATAAAGTGACCTAGTAAAAACTTGTAGGAAGGTGGCAACTAAATGATGTTCTAGTTGTCAAATTGTTTAAAGAGAGTGGCTTATTAAAACATTATATTTAATTACACCCCTGAGGGTTTTGACAATAATGATTTTTGGTTGTATTAATTGAGTCAGTGACATTCATTAAGATGTCAAGCAGAATTGGTTTTTCTTGATTGTATCCCTTAAGGGGTTTAGCTCTATCGATTAAGTGAGAGCAAGTTTGTGAAAGTCAAAGTGTTTAATTTGATTACATCCTTTAAGGGATTTGGCTTTACTAATTAAATGGGAGAAACTATGTGAAAATCAAAATGTTTGACTTGATTGCATCTTTTAAGAGATTTGGCTTTACCAATTGAATGAGAGCAAGTCAGCTGAAATCAAATTGTTGACTTGATTGCATCCCCTGAGGGACTTGGCTTTATTAATTAAGTGAGGGCAAATTTGTGGAACTTAAAATGCTTGTTTTCATTGCATCTCCTGATGGATTTAGCCTTACTCATAAATTGGGAGAAAATATGTACAAGTTAAAAAAAAATTAACTTGACTAATTGTACCCTTCAAAGGATTTTGATTTATCATTTAAGTGAAAGAAAATATTCAAGGGTCAAAATGTTTTCCTTGATTGCATCCTTTAGGGATTTGGGTTTAATATTATTTTATTGATGGTCGCTAAACTAACTAAAAACTCGACTAAGGCAAGCGCACCTATCGAACAGTAGTATAGTTATGGTGAGACTGGAAATATCGTATCCATAAGGACTAAAAGTACTAGTAATTACTATCTTTTTATTATCTAGCCTAAGAACTAAAAGGATGTTTTTAAACTAAGACTAACTATCTAATTGACTTAAAAATATGACAGAGATGAAAGTTGAAAAATACTCTTAGAAAACCGATGGAGAAGACAATACCCAAGGAAGAATCCACCTAGACTTCACTTATTACTTCTGAATTAGACGATTTATTCACTTGACTTAATCTGTAGAAATCCCCGATTTATGTTATTATCTCTCTCGAGACTAAAAACAACTGACTCTAGGTTGATTAACTGAAATCTCTTTCTAATTAAAACCCCTATTGTCGCATTAATTCGATCTATGGATTCCCTTATTAGATTTGACTCTAATCCGGCAGATTTATGTCGTCCTATCTCTAGGATTGCATGCAACTTCGCTTAATTATGGGGGATCTACTCTTGAACAGGGACTTTTGCTCCACTGAATAAGCACATCAAAACCTGAATTAATATCCTGAAATATTAAAACAAGGATTACAACTCACAATTAAGAATAAGAACAAGTATTTATCATATAATTCAAATAGTAATAAGATCTGTCTTAGGCTTCATCTCCCTTAGGTATTTAAAGAGTTTAGTTCATAATAATAGGGGAAAACATCTCAAAATTAGGAAAACAACCAAACATAAAGAAACCCAAAGAAATTCTAAGGAAATTGAATGGAGATCTTCAGTCTTGAAGTAGGTCATGCTTCCGAGCTAATTCCGATGGCTGTCTTCGAGTATTTTCTACCTTCTGCTCTACATCCCCCTTTTGATCCTCTTCTAAGGTGTTTATATAGAGTTTGGAATGCTTCAAAACCCTAAAAATTAGCCTTTTCTGAGTAGAATTAGACTTGGGCTTAACAGGGACAAAGCCATGTGCCACGCCCGTGTGAAGGTGCTCAAGCCATGTTTAATCATGAGTTGGTTTTTAGTTGACACGACCATGCCACACGGGCGTGTAGAATGCCTGTGGGTCTCACATAGGCGTGTGGTTTACCCGTGTGAAAGTGCCTAGCCGTGTGAAATACTAAGATAAGCCCATTTTGTCTGTTTTGGCCCGTTTCTTGCTCTTTTCAACTTCTTATGCTCACCTAAGTATAAAACATAATTTTAAAGGTTTAGTAGCATCAAATTTACTAAATCTTATGATAATTCATCCAAAAATATGCCAAGCATGGGGTAAAAATATGTATATATTATGGTTTCATTTATTGTTTAAAGGTGGAGGTTTTCTTTGGATGGGAAAATGTGTAGTGATTGCGACTAATGGATTGTCATGGCATATGAAGCCTTTTGAAATAATGGCCTTGATTAATTATAGTTCAGTCAATGCATCATATGAAGAAACGTTATATAAATATAATGATGGTTGAAGTAGGTTCCTAAGGCATGTGATGATCTAGTGGAGATACATGGTTTGTAGCTAGTGTTTGTTTTTAATGAAAAAAGGTTTGGCACAAGTGACTTGTGCATGATTTTGAACTCTCTTTGAAAATTTCTATCACTTGTGTTAAGCTTTGGCCTGCAATGCAACATCAAACTAGCATGCAAACTAGCATTGGAGCTAAACCAAATGAAGCAGAATCATTTTGTTTATTTGTAATTTGATTTGGTTGCTTTGTAATTTAACTTTTAAGTTAGTAGGATTTGGTCAAGATTTGAATGTGATAGCTGGTATGTCAGCTACATTTTGTTTGTAATTTTAGCTAAGCTTTTGACAAGCATTTATGGAAGCTATTATGTTAGATAACTGTCAATTTTATTGTAACATATATACTTTTGCTGGATGAAATGAAAAGAAAGGAAAATTCATTTTCTTCCTCAACAATTTGTTTTTACTTCTGTTGTTCTTTCTTACAATTCTCAAGTTTTTGAAGCTCAAGCTTTTTTCATACTTTATTTGGGTTTATTACTTTGTTGCTCTATTTTCAGACAGAGCTTCATATTTTATCTGGATTATTTGGTTTTGTTTTTCTTCCTGTGTGAAAAACCCAACACATGGTATCAAGAGCCTGTCATCTTTGAGGGCCTCTGTTGTTGGTATCTTTCTTTGTGGAGAAAACTTAAAGAGAAAAGAAGCAGAAGCTATTTTTTGTTGGTTTGTTTGGTTGCTGTGAGGATGAGTTTTACACCACCACCACCTGTGTTTGCTGGAGGGAACTACCACATCTTGGTATTAAAGATGAAGACATACCTCTAAGCACACGACTTGTGGAATGTTGTAGAAAATGATGTTGAACCATCTCTATTGAGGGCCAATCCCACCATTGCACAGATAAGGCAACATAGTGAGGATTGTGCCAAGAAGCATAAGGCTATGGCTTGCCTGCGAAATGGAGTATCCGATGTGATTTTTACTAGGATAATGGCTTATGACTCACCAAAGCAAGCATGGGAGAAGCTAAAGGAGGAGTTTATGGGGTCAGAAAAAACAAGACAATAACAACTGATCAACTTTAGGAGAGACTCTAAAAACTTGAAGATGAAAGATTCAGAGACTATCAAGCAGTACTCTGATAGGATAATGGCCATAGTCAACAACATTAGGCTCCTTGGTGATGATTTCAGTGAGAGCAGAGTTGTTGAAAAGGTCATTACAACTTTCCCTAAAAAATTTGAGTCAAAGATATCATCATTGAAGGACTTGAGGGATTTATCAGCCATCTCACTGTCTGAGTTGGTAAATTCCTTGTATGCACTTGAGCAAATGAGGGCCAATAGGCAGGAAGAGCATCCTGAAGGATCTTTTTAAGCAAAGGTCAAAGAAGGCTCAAGTTCAAGTCAAAAAGGGAAGAAATCTTGGCTCGATAAGAGGGAGAAATCAAAGAGAGATATTGGTAATAAGAGGTTTCCACCATGCATTCATTGCAAGAAGATCACACACTTGGAGAAGTTTTACTGGTATAGGCTAGATGTCTAGTGCAGGAAATGTAAACATTTTGGTCATGTTAAGAAAGTGCGTAAGACCAAAGGAAAGGCTCAAACTTAGCAGCAAAACCAAGCTCAAGCTGTTGAGGATGTTCATGCTCAGGAGGAGCATGTGTTCTCTACATCTTGTTATGCAACCTCACGCAAAATCAGCAAGAACTGGTTAGTTGACAGTGGTTGTTCTCACCATATGGCTTCAAATGAAAGGCTGTTCAAGAATCTTGACAGAAGGTTTACTTCCAAAGTTAGAGTTGGAAATGGCAACCTTATTGAGGCCAGAGGCAAAAGAGATGCAGTGATCAGCACACATTCAGGTAATAAAGTTATTTCTGATGTATTTTATGTGCTTGACATAGATCAAAACCTACTTAGTGTTGGTCAGCTAATTGTGAAGGGTTATTCACTGGTTTTCAAGAATAACTCATGCGTTGTTGAGGATTCATTTGGTCAAGTACTGGTTACAGTGCCTATGACTTATAGGTATTTTATGCTGGATGTTAATCAGCTAGAGAAGAAGGCCTATACTAGTGCTACTGACTTAGCTAGTTTATGGCATAAGAGGTTAGGCCATGTCAGTTACAAATCACTTGGTTTGCTTGATAGATTGAATTTGGTTGAAGGCATATCCAAATTGAAGTCAGTAATGATGTTTCTAAAGTTTGACAGCTTGGTAAGCAGGCAAGACTGCCTTTTCCAGTCAATAAGGCATGGAGAGCTCGAGGCAAGCTCGAATTAGTTCACACTGACATTTGTAGACCAATGAGGTCTTCCTCCTTAAATGACAACAAGTATTTTGTGCTGTTCATTAATGATTTCAATAGATTTTGCTGGGTTTATTTTTTAAAGCAACAGTCATAAGTATTTGAGGTATTCAGCAAATTTAAAGCCTTAGTTGAGAATCAATCAGGCTTCTAGATCAAGGCTTTAAGATCAGATAATGGTGCTGAGTATTTTTCTGAGAAGTTTCAGAAGCTGTGTGAGCAAGCTGGAATTCATCATCAGCTAACAACAGTCTATACTCCTCAACAAAATGGAGTATGTGAGAGGAAGAATCGATCAGTGCTTGATATGGCTAGATGCTTACTGTTTGAGAGCAAGCTACCAAGCAAATTCTGGGTTGAGGTTGTCAATACTTCAGTGTATCTGCTCAACAGGCTTCCTACTACTGCTGTGAAGGAAAAGACTCCTTTTGAAGCTTGGCATGATCTCAAACCAGTAGTGTCACACCTAAAGGTGTTTGGTTGTATCTGCTACACTATTATTCCAACTGAAAAGAGAACCAAACTAGATAAAAGTTTTGTGCCTGGGATCTTTGTTGGTTACAGCAGCACCAATAAGGGCTACAGGGTATATGATCCCTCGACAAAGAAGATTTGGTGAGTAGGGATGTTAGATTTGATGAAGAGAATGTTTGGAGCGGGAATGATGCAAATGCAAGGTTGATTGAAGAAGATCAGCTGGACAACAGTTTGGACTAGCTGAAGGAGGGCCAGTTGATGATAATTTTGATGAAGCACCTATGAGAGGGATAAGGACTATTGCTGATATCTACCAAAGATGTGATGTTACAATAGTTGAACCTTCAGGTTTTGAAGAGGCTACCAGGGGAAAATGCTAGAAGAAGGCCATGGAAGCTGAATTAGATATGATCCACAAGAATGACACTTGGGAATTGGTTAACAAACCTGGTCATAAGAAAGTCATAAGTGTCAAGTGGGTGTTTAGAGCCAAATACAATGCTGATGGTTCATTGAACAAGCACAAGGCAAGGCTTGTGGTGAAAGGCTACAGTCAGTAATATGGCATTGATTTCATAGAGACATTTGCTTCACTAGTAAGGCTAGACACAATTAAGCTTCTGTTTGCCTTAGCTGCACAGAAACAATGGAGAATTCACCAGCTCGATGTCAAGTCAACATTCTTAAATGGCTTCCTTAAGGAAGAGATTTTTATTGAACAACTAGAAGGGTTCATGGTTCATGGTGAAGAGGAAAAAGCCTACAGGCTGAAGATGGCCTTGTATGGTCTGAAGCAGGCACCAAGGGCCTGGTATGATAGGGTTGATGAATTCCTGTCTAGGCTCAGGTTCGAGAAAAGTGCTAGTGAACCTACACTTTTTATAAATAAGTCAAAATATGAAACTCTTCTAATTGTCTCACTTTATGTGGATGACTTACTTGTAACTGGAAGCAAGGAAGAGCTGATCAATGAATTTAAAGTACAAATGCAATAATTTTTGAAATGACAGATTTGAGAGTTATGACATACTTCCTTTGGATGGAAATGAACCCATCTGATCAAGGCATCTTCATTAGCCAACATGCCTTTACTTTGAAGATTCACAACAGATTTTGGATGACAAAATGTAAAACAGTCAGCACACCAGTGGCTCAAGGGGAGAAGTTGACTAGTAGTGGGAATCAAGAGAGGGTTGACGAGAAGGAGTATAGAAGATTGGTAGTTTGCTTACTTTACTTAACAGCTACTAGGCCTGTTATCATGTATGCTGTTAGTCTTCTATCCAGGTTTATGCATTGCTACGATGTTGTTCATTTTAAAGCAGCAAAGAGAGTTCTCAGATATGTGAAGGGAACTTTGGATCATGGAGTGAAGTTTGAGAAGGAAAAAGTGCTCAAACTAATAGGGTATTCAGATAGTGATTGGGTAGGGTCCATTGATGACATGAAAAGCACCTCAGGATACTTTCTTACTCTTGGCTCAGAGGTTTTCTGTTGGAGCTCAAAGAAACAACAAATTGTTGCTCAATCAACAACTGAAGCAGAGTATATTGCAGCTGCTGCAGTTGTTAATCAAGCTATTTGGCTTAGAAAGTTGTTGTGTGATTTAAATGAAGAACAAACTCAAGCTACTGAGATCAGAGTTAATAATCAGTCAACAGTTGCTATAGCTAAAAATCCTATTTTTCATGGAAAGACCTAACATTTTAAGATTAAATTTCATTTTGTTCGAGAGGCTGAACAATCAGGGAGGTAAATCTGGTTCATTGCAGCTTAAAAAATTAGTTTGCTAATATTTTAACCAAGTCTCTCGGTGCTACACGATTTGATGCTTTAAGAAGAAAGTTTAGAGTTTGTTGCATACAATCCAATGAGGAGTGTTAAGGTTTGGCCTGCAATGCAATATCAGACCAGCATGCAAACCAACATTGGAGCTGAACCAAATGAAGCAGAATCATTTTGCTTATTTGTAACTTGATTTGATTGCTTTGCAATTTAAATTTTAAGTTAGTCGGATTTGGTCAATATTTGAATGTGATAGTTGGTATGTCAGCTACATTTTGTTTGTAATTTTAGCTAAGCTTTTGACAAGCATTTATGGGAGCTGTTATGTTAGGTAACTGTCAATTTTATTGTAACATATATACTTTTGCTGGATGAAATAAAAAAAAGGAAAATTCATTTTCTTCCTTAACAATTTGTTTTTGCTTCTGTTGTTCTCTTTTGCAATTCTCAAGTCTTTGAAGCTCAATCTTCTTTCATACTTTATCTGATTTTATTACTTTGTTGCTCTATTTTCAGACAGAGCTTCATATTTCATCCGAATTATTTGGTTCTGCTTTTCTTCCTGTGTGAAAAACCTAACAACTTGGTGGCTTAGTTCAATTTCACTACATGTCTCATTTTTTTAATATCCTATATATATATGTGTGTGATTTGTCATAATTTGATATGTTAAATTAGGTCCCTTAATACAATTGAAGAGCTTCTTTTCGAGCAATTTATATGTTTTTGCTGTGTTTTTACTTAGTTTCAATTTTTTGCACAAATAAGTGATTAGTGTGTATTTTATGCTATTTTGAGACCCGAGATAACCAATTGGCAACTTGAGTATCTAACGATATTGGTGGATAATGTAGGGAGCCCATGGTGGCCCAAATGGAGCGAGAACATCATCGAGAAGGGAGGTATCATGATATCGAAGCCTGAAAGTTGTAATACCCCTGATAGTTGAAACAAGGAAACTAAAGCCACCTATAGTGGCATCGCGATACACAAGACTCTTAAAAACCCCCGTTTCAAGACTGAGCTAATATCGGATACCCAGGTATCGCGATATCATTATCGAGGGAGACAAAAAATGACTATAGGGGCAATCCTTATCCAACATGTCCCCCAACCAAAATTAGATATTTAGGGGCAATTTGGTAAACATTTTTGTGCGTGAACTCTGTTGAAATATGCCAAATTGGTTGAAACAAAATATACACTTCTAATTTTTAGGTTTTTTGGATTATGCTCTTCATCTCTTAGGGTTTAGTTTTCTTCTTTATAGTCTAGGGTTTTATTTCTTCCTTATTTTTCTAATGTTTCTTAGTTTCTTGTTGTTAGTTAAGTTAGTTACTATTGTGGCTAGGATCTATTTCCTTATTTATTCCTTCAAAATCTTTTTTAGTTACAATCTAATCCATTAATCGAATGCCATTTTGCTTTATTACATTTTCTTTGTTAAAAATCACTTCTTTAATGCTCTTGTTTACTTTTCTTATTGTCATTGTTGTTGTATCCAAACTTTTGCAAGGAATCTTGGTTTTTTATTTATTTTCTTAGGGTTTAAGTTAATTTCATTTTCATTTGATTCCTTGCTGATTATGGGTTTCACTATGAGTATGAGTAGTTAAATATTTATGGGTTGGTTGATGGAAATGTTAGGTAGATTTGGGGACTAAATTGCAAAATTAAACTAAATCAAATAGACTTAAAAACTTAATATTGACACCCCTAAGGGAAAATCAAGATAAGTAAGATAGAGAGGAGATTTTATTGGGCACCAAAGAGAGGGGATTTTATTGGGCACCAATTTGATGAGTCTCGGGTTAGTCGGTGAGGTCGAGAGATAAAATAGGCACATGACTCTCCTCTAGAAACTTCTTTTGTAGTGGCTTACAGCTTTACTTGAAAATATAATTAAATAAATTCAATATGGACAAGATCCAGTTACCCTGACCAAAGCCCTTAATTACTTTACTTACATTGTAACTAGCACAACAACTTAATGAACTGGCGTACAATACCTTTGGCAATAACCCTCTTTTTACCAAAGTCTCAACACTCTTACCAAACTCTTCTTCTTTACGACTTAATACATTCTAAGAACAATCCTTACATAATATTCTAATATTTACTATGCACTTGACCTACACACCAAGACAACATTTAGACGGATAGGCTCTGCCCCACAGATTACTCTCAGCTACTCGCCAGAATTTAGAACCTGCCAAAACTGGGTGTCACAAATATAGTTAGAAAAAAAACCATTAAGCAGAAAAATAACCTAATATTACTCAAGATATGCATCTCAATATAGCAAGACACTTCCTCGCTTTTAGTCGAAACTTTAGAAAACTCTAGTCTAACTTATTGAAACATGAAATCTAACCTTAGACTCATTTTTAAGACCTTCTAATTACTCAAGACTTACTAGCAACACTAACTCTTACACAAACTTTCTCTAAATTTCTACAAGCTCTCAATAATGGAATATCAAAAAAACCTTAACAAAACTTTATTCTAACTTAAGTCTCAACTACTCCACTCCATTCTAAACTTATTTCTAACAAGATTCAAGCTAAAAAAAAAAGAAGAAAAGAAATGAATGGATCAAAATTTTCTCTTACTAACTTGAAAAGTGCTTAAAATAAAATAAAAATAGATAAAATAAAAAATCAAGATAAAGTGATTTAAAATCATAATTTAAGGTTAGAAAACACATTGCCTTACTAGAAATATCAAAATGTTGCAAAGAAATAAAAAAAAAACTCAACTCATCTATTCTTCTAAAACCTCCAATGTGACTAACAAGAGAAGTAAGAAAATGTTGAAATTTGATCTAGAAATCTTGTTAAAATGAATGGTTGTAATGAAAATCAACTTCCCAAATTTTAAATCTTGAAATATACTCAAATATTGATTAAATTTTGAGGGAAAAGTTAGAGAGAATTTTTTTGCAAGTCTGGAGAAAATGATCATGACAAATCACTCCTCTTAGTCGTTCGCTCTCTTGCAAAGTCAAAAATAGGAATTTTGCTATTAGGGACTTGAGATATTTACAATGTAAAGACCTTTAATACGCTAAACCATATTTTCTAATATTAATAGATTGACCCCACTAGTTTTGCTAACCTTACAATTTAGTCCATAAACATAATTAATTGCTAAGCTCTTTAAATTAGCCTCTTAATAGTCTTATTATTACCTAATTAGTAACTAATGACACCCTAATCCACTATCATACCCATTCCCAAAAATCTCTCGATTTAACTTCCCAAAATGATTGATTTAAGAAATCCAACCCAAAACTTATTTTTTGACACTATTAAACATTAGGTCGCTACACTTGAACTAGCTTATATACAAATTTTCTCTAGTCTCCTTGATGAGAGCTACGTTGATTAGTAGATTGCCATTGTTGATCTGAATAGCAATGTGCTTAGTTACTAAGGTATTGATCTTTATTTCTACCGGTATGACTTATTTTGTGTCATAAACTAGGTTAAGTGGCATATATCTCGAGGCCTATATTGTAGTTTTTTGTAAGGACTAGAAGATGCCTAAAACTTCTTCAAGTGATACTTCTTTAGCCTCATCAAGCCTTTTTCTCTAATGTTGCGAAGATATTTTTGTTGATTGTTTTAGTTTGAATGCTTGTTTTGAGGATGTGCTATAGAAGTGTGTATTAGAGCTAACATGAATATTTTGTAAAACCCTTTAATTGTAGAGGCTAAAAATTGAGTGCATTATTAATGATGAGTGTATGAGGCTTACCAAATTTGCATAGTATGTACTTGATAAACCATAATATATACATATTTTTACCCTATGGTTGGCATATTTTTGGATGAATTATTATAAGATTTAGTGAATTTGATGCTACTAATCCTTTAAAGTCAAGTTTTATACTTAAGTGAGCATAAGAAGGTGAAAAGAGCAAGAAACGAGCTAAAAACAGACAAAATAGGCTTATCTCAGTATTTCACACGGCCTAGGCACTTTCACACGGGTAAACCACAAGCCTGTGTGAAACACACGGGCATGCCACACGCCCGTATAGCATGGTCATGTCGACAAAAAACCAACTCAGAATTACACACGACTTGAGCATCTTCACACGGACGTGGCACACGGCAGTGTCCCGATCGAGCTCAAGTCTAATTCTACTTAGAAAAGTCTAATTTTTAGGGTTTTAAAGCATTCTAAAGTCTATATAAACACCCTAGAAGTGGATCAAAGGGGATACGTAGAGTAGAAGGCAGAAAATACTCAAAGACAACTATCGGAATCAGCTCGGAAGCAGGATCTACTTTAAGACTGAAGATCCATTCAATTTCCTTGGAAGTTCTTTGGGTTTCTTTATGTTTTGTTGTTTTCCCAATTTTGAGATGTTTTCCCCTATCATTATGAACTAAAGTCGTTAAATACCTAGGGGAGATGAAGCCTAAGACAGATCTTATTACTATTTGAATTATATGATAAATACTTGTTCTTATTCTTAATTGTGAGTTTTAATCCTTGTTTTAATATTTCAGGATATTAATTCAGGTTTTGATGTGCTTATTCAGTGGAGCAAAAGTCCCTGTTAAGAGTAGATCTCCCATAATTAAGCGGAGTTGCATGCAATCCTAGAGATAGGATGACATAAATCTGCCGGATTAGAGTCAAATCTAATAAGGGAATCCTTAGATCGAGTTAATGCGACAATAGGGGTTTTAATTAGAAAGAGATTTCAGTTAATCAACCTAGAGTCAGTTGTTTTTAATCTCGAGAGAAATAATAACATAAATCAAGGATTTCTACGGATTAAGTCAAGTGAATAAATCGTCTAATTCAGAAGTAATAAGTGAAGTCTAGGTGGATTCTTCCTTGGATATTGTGTTCTCCATCTGTTTTCCAAAAGTATTTTTCAACTTTCATCTCTGTCGTATTTTTAAGTCAATTAGATAATTCGTCTTAGTTTAAAAACATCCCTTTAATTCTTAGGCTAGATAATAAAAAGATAGTAATTACTAGTACTTTTAGTCCTTTTGGATACGATATTTCTGGTCTCACCATAACTATACTACTATTCGATAGGTGCGCTTGCCTTAGTCGAGTTTTTAGTTAGTTTAACGACCATCAAGTTTTTGGCATCGTTGCCGGGGACTAAGATATTAAGAACACTTAATTTTTATTACCTTAGCCATTTTTATTTTTATTGCAATTTAATTCTGTTTTTATTTTTCCTTACTATTTTTTTATTGCTTCTGGCAAGTTTTTGATAGTTTATGACTAGAAGAAACCCGTCAGGTCCTCTACTTTTTGACAGCGAAATTGAAAGCACAGCTCGTAAAAATTGTAGAAAAATAAGGGGAAGTTTACGGTATATAGTGGAAGAGCATGAGAACGACACCACTAATACCAAGGAGATGACTGAAAACCAAAATAATCCGCTGCCTCCTGTGGTTGCCACAAATCAAGTGAATCAGAATCTAGTGAATTAGAATCTTGCTCCTCGTACTATGTATGACTATGCTAAGCCCAATTGAACAGGAACTGAATTGAGTATAGTTAGACCTACTGTTGCTGCAAATAATTTTGAACTAAAACCTAACACTATTGAAATGATACAACAGTTTGTTTAGTTTGATGGTTTGTAGGACGAGGATCCAAACACTCATTTAGCAAATTTCCTGGGATTCTGCGACACATTTAAGATTAATGGCATTTCTGGCGATGCCATTCGACTTCGGTTGTTTCCCTTTTCATTAAGGAATAAGGCTAAACAATGGTTGAACTCGTTACCACGAGGGTCAATCACTACTTAGGAACAAATGACTGAAAATTTTTTACTTAAATATTTCCCGCTGGCTAAAACAGCTAAATTGAGGAATGCTATCTCTTCTTTTGTGCAGATGGATTTAGAAATTCTATCTGATGCATGGGAGAGATACAAGGACTTATTGAACAGGTGCCCTCACTATGGGTTACCTCTATGGCTACAGGTTCAGACTTTTTACAATGGTGTGAACCCTTCAACAAGGAAACTGATCGATGTAGCCGTCGGTGGAACTTTAAACAACAAAACACCAGACGAGGCTTAGGAATTTATTGAAGATATATCAATGAATAACTATCAGTGGCAAGTCATTAGAACAAAACCAACGAAATCAGCCAGTGTTTTCAACCTAGATGCAGTCACCATGTTATCAAATCAGGTAGAACTCTTAAATAAAAAGATTGATGATTTGTATGGTTCTACTCAGGTACATTTAGTGATGAGGTGTAATTCAATTGGAGGAAGAGTGCACAACATAGATTATCCATCCTTCAACCTTGGCACCTAGGAGGAGCAAATAAATTATATGGGTAATAATCATTGACCTCAAAATAATCATTATAGTAACACTTACATTGCAGGTTGGAGGGATCACCCAAACTTCTCATAGGGAGGCCAAGGAAATCAGAGACCACCCCCTCCAGGCTTTCAGCCAACTTACTAGTAAGAGAAAAAGCCGAACCTTGAAGAGATGCTAACGAAATTTATCTCGATGTCAGAAACACGTTTCTAAAACACCGAAACAACTCTTAAAAATCAGCAAGTGTCAATTCAAGTCCTCGAGACTCAAATAGGTCAGCTTGCTAAGTTGATCTCAGAAAGACTACAATGTAGCTTGCCCAACAATACCGAGGCTAACCCAAAAGAGCAACTTTATGCGATTACTGTTCAATATGAAGAAGGGTTAGTTGGGCTTAAACCAGAACCAAGGTAAGACGCAGTGGTAAGTCAAGAAAAGGTGGATGAAAGCCAGAACAAATAAAAACTAGTAAGTAGAGAATACACATCTCACGTGTCATACCCTAAAGCGACAAAGAAAGACCAAACAAACAAACAATTTGGTAAATTTCTTAACATTTTAAAAAAGTTACATATTAAGTTACCGTTTATTAAAGCTCTTTCGTTGATGCCCAACTCGGTTAAATTTTTAAAGGAGCTTCTGGCGAACAAATAGAAGTTAGATGATTCATCACATGTAGAGTTGAATGCAGTTTGCTCGACCATTTTGCAGAATAAACTACCCAGTAAATTGACGGATCCAGGAAGTTTTACTATTCCTTGTTTAATTGGTAGTTTAGCTGCTAATAATACTTTGGCCGACTTAGGGGCGAGTATTAACGTCATGCCCTATAAAATGTTCAAGAAACTAGGTCTTGGGAAGCCCAACAAACTAGTATGAGTATACTGTTGGCAGATAAAACTATTAGGTTTCCTAGGGGTATTGTTGAAGATGTGCTTGTTAAAATTGACAAATTTATTTTCTTAGCCAATTTTTTTGTCTTAGACATGGATAAGGACAGTGATGTACTCTTAATTCTGGGTAGACCGTTTTTAGCAACTGCTAGAACTATAATTGATGTTTGTACAGGAGAACTAACGTTTCGTGTAGGCGATGACACGATTAAACTTCAAGCTCGTGATTCTGTTAGACTATCTAGTGATCAAAATGAGATTACGAATTCTTTTCATGAGAATAACATCTTGGCTCAATCTTCTGTCTAGGAAATCCCTAGAGATAAAGTGATAGAGCCAAGAACAACTCTTGAGGAACGAAGATTACAAATCGATGAACTAGATGAATGGCGAACAAAAGTTAAGAAGAAATCTAAAATACACGATGAACCAAAGTAATATCATGATAAACTTAAAGGTGAATCGAATCTACTGAAGGTCAGAGACAAAGTACTGTTAGATGAAGCAAACCCTCGTGTTGCCACTTTTGAACCTAATGGAGCAATCCCTTTTGTAGTACTCAACGTTTTCCTAAATGGTACAGTCGAGGTAACTT
Source organism: Gossypium hirsutum (assembly GCF_007990345.1). Lineage (NCBI taxonomy): Eukaryota > Viridiplantae > Streptophyta > Magnoliopsida > Malvales > Malvaceae > Gossypium > Gossypium hirsutum. Next base: position 13,751,661 of record NC_053424.1, on the reverse strand, counting down.
ATTCCAAATTCAGCACTTTTAAGGTAAATAGTACTCGTCTAAAACCTTATTTTGATAAGATTGATAGCAGAAATGAGGAGTTTCAACTCTTCGAACCACCATAACGGTGCAAATATGTTGTAAGTCGAGCTTAGACTATAAATAAGCACTTCTCGGAGGCAACCAGAGCACTAACAACACTAACCTTTTTATTTTATCCATTTTTAGTGTTTTTATGCAAGTACATTGACCCACACGGCCTGGACACACGGGCGTGTCCTTGGTCGTATGAAAACAGGGCTGAAATTTTTTTAAAATAAACACGCACACGGTCTGCGATAAGTCGTATGACCGTAGAAAGTACATGGCCTGGACACACGGGCGTGTCTTAGGTCGTGTGAAACCTGGAGTTTAAAGTTTCAAATTCTAAACAAGTTAGACACATGAGTATGTGGGATATCACACGGGCATGGGAGAAGCGAAGGACATGGCACATGGTCGTGCAACACGGCCATGTGAACCATATGGCCTGACAACACGGGCATGTCCCAGGCCGTGTGATGAATGAGCATTTAATTTTTGCGACAAACACGGGTAAACCATGAGCTACACAGGCGTGTGATATGGCTGTGTGGCCCAACACGGGCCTCACACGACCGTGTCCCATTTAACCCCCCAAAACCTAATCTTACTTTTGTTTTCTTTCTCCTCGCATTCTCCCAACCAGCCACCGCCGCAGCCCTCTACTCAGGCCACCTTTCCCCATCGTTCCATCGTCACCCCACCACCCTTCTCTTCTTCTTTCTTTTCTCTTGTCCCCCTCTTCCTTTCCTTTCTTACCCCTCTCCTCTTCTTCCTCTCCAACCAACCACCCGAATCCCCTTGTTTCCCCTAACCCATTTGCACCAAAACCACCAACACCTCTATCTCACTCACACACGCCCTCTACTAGCCCACACCCTAGCTTGCCCCACCCCGGTGACCTCCCCACTTCCAACCACCGCTTCTTCCACTGCCGATTTTTATACCCTTTTACCCTTTTCTTTTTTCTATGTTATTCCATATTTATTTTATTTTATTTACTTCTTCTTATCATTACTTGTATATTAACTTTCTGTTATTTATTTCTGTTTTACTTATTATTACTTTCAACTACTAGGATAGTTATGCTCTTAGTTTAGTTTCTTAGAATATAGTGCTTACTATTGATTTATGCTTCGTATTAGAATTGATTATTCAAATAATTATTGATGCCTCCAGAACATCATGAATTTGTCTATAGGTCAGAACTTTTCATTTAATTTATTTGCATCACCTTGTTTCTTGATGACTTTGCTTTGGTTGTACATAGTTGGATACTTGTACGCCCTGTTTTGGAGAAATTTTCTATTTAGGAGTACTTTAACTTTTCAAGACTCGATTTTTAGTTACATGTTTGGGTGCTTATTTATTGATGAACTCTTTTATTCTTGCAGGCACACAATGACAAACACTAGTGGAAAATCTAAAGTAGCTGTTCCCGCTTCAGAAAAGCGGAAAGGTCCTAGTACAGCTTCCTCGAACGCCTCAACCGAAGCTCGTCACCCTCTGCTTCGATTTTCCTCAGGCCCACAAGACGACTTGTTTCAGCTTCTTCGAGTACGACCATTAGGTGGGGGTCGTTGTATTGATTGGGCCACCTTGGAGCAGGTCCAACTTGCCCACCTTGTTCGATTCCATCTCGCCACTACCCCGTGGGATTGGTTCTTTACAATTATTGAGCCCATCTATTCGGAGCTTACATTAGAGTTTTGCACTACTTTCCATTTACAGCATGTGATGAATACCCATGACGAGGCCGGTACTATCACTTTTATACTTGGTAGACTCGTAAGACACATGAGTGTATCGGAGTTTGGAGCTACTTTGGGCCTTTACACGGAGGAGTTTATGTCTTTCGAGGTTTTTCTACATCTTCACTGTCACATACACCACTCGCTCTTCTGCTGTTGGACTGACCTTATGGTGAGTACTGTTCCCTATGATGTAAGTCGCTCAAAGTTGACTTCTCTTCCCCCAACACTACGCTACATCCATGCTATCTTGGCTCACACCCTGACTGGGAGGAGAGAGAGTACCGTCGTCGTTAGCACCACCGATGCTTACTTCTTATGGAGCATGGTGACTGGTCATGTATTTGATTTGGCATACTTTATTGCCCTTACTTTTCGCCACCAGACAGACTGCCATAGGCGGGGCACCATCTGCCTTGGCCCCTATATGACTTGTAACAGTCTGATTTTGACCCTAGTCAGAATAGTTATTTTGGGACCAAAAATTCGAGTCTAAAAATATTTTAATATTATTTTCTGTGTTTGTGATATGTGAATTTATATCTGTGAATTTTTTGTGATTTAATTTGTCTGTTTCTGTGCTTAATTATGAAAAATGATTGAATCACGTAAAGTGTAAAAGTTGAGTGCTAAATGTTAAAGAACCTATTTGGTTTGGCTTTTAAAATAAAGGTCCTTGCATGTCAAATTTTCCATTTAAATTAATGGCAGAAAATGATGGACATTAGTTGGTAGAAATTTAATAGTATAAGCCATGAGCAAATTGGTAAAAGGTGAAAAGAAGTTAATTATAATAAAAACAAAACAAAAGGTGGCATTATTATCACCTTGTTCAGCCAAAAATTAAGAGAAAGAAGAAGCCATTGAAGCATTTTGATGTTCGGCTAGTGCATGGTTAAATAGGTGAGCTTGTTTTGCTTGATTTTTGATGATTTTTACGTTTCTGTGATCGTTGCTTTGTGTTCTTCAAAACCCACGTCTGAATTTCTGTTTCTATTAAAGATTTCATGAAATGCCATTATTGATATCATGAGTTTTGTGATGTTTTTGGATGAATTATAAAGGCTTGGTAGATGATTTATAAGTTTTGTCCTTGAATTTTGATAAAATAGAGCTATTTGGGCTAATTTGTGAAAATGAGGTTTTGAAGGACTAAATTGTGAATTAAATATGTTATTTGGGCTGGTATGGAAGCCATGTATATTCGGCCAAGCTATAGTCTTGGTGAATTTTACATATTTGTGATTTTTTGAAAAATGGACTAAATTGTCAAAGTGTGAAAATGTAAGGGCTAAAATGAAAAGTGCCCTAAATATGTGTTCGTGGATTATTTTGAGTGAAATGAATGATTGAATGGTTGAATTTGAATTGTATTAGATCAAGAACAAATAAAATCGGACTTAGATTGAGGGAAGTCCAAAATAGTTGAATAGTCGACTCGTTCCGTCCGAAATTCGTACGAGGTAAGTGAAATTACAATTACGTGTTAAACTGACTAAATTCTGCATATAAAAACTTTAATTTGTATTAGATGGCCTTGAGAGCCTGATGAATACCTTTTGAGTAAATTCTGTTAATATGTTGGTATCCGAAAAGCTCTGTATGCTTTTAAAGGAACGTTGACATCTATCTAAGATATCGTGTAAGACAGTGTTTAGGACACAGGCCTCGATTGATATTTACGTATAAGACTATATGTAGGACATCAGCATCGTATCTGATTTCGTGTAAGACCCTGGCTAGGACAGAGGTATCGATATTGAATTAAATGTAAGACCACGTTAGGGACGTTGGTATTGTACTTGTTTGTGAGTATCGGTATCGTTTCGGAACTGTCTGATGATAGAGTACGAAATACGAGAATGATTATATGAAATGTATGTATAACCTATACAGGTACGTTTGTATCGTATTAAATTTCTGAATATAAAAGACTTTGTCTCTGTGAAATATGTATGGAATTTGGAAATGAGGCATGACATATAAGCAAACAAAGGAGCATGGTTAAGCTTATGACTTATTCTATGAAATAGTTATGAATCTTTATGGTTGAATTGTACTTATAATCTTTAGAAGTTAAACCAATTGTATTTGGCTTACTAAGCTCTTTATAGCTTACTCTGTGTGATTTATGTCTGTTTTACAGTTATAGTAGCTACTGAAGGCTCAGGGATAGTTGAGGATCGTCACCATACTATCAAACTCATTTTGGTACTTTTGAAAGTGTAAACATTTTAAAGTATGGCATGTATAGGCTAGAAGGTTTATGTATTAAGTTTTGATTTGTAAATATATGTTATGCCATGAGAGTTGGCTAGCAAATGGTATGAATGTGTTAAGTTTTGATATGGTTTTGAATGGGTTATTGACTGATGATGATTTAGTTGTAATGAAGCATGTTTTGAGCATGGAATTGGTTGAAAATTGTTGTATGAATGTTGTTTAACATTGCTAGTAGGAAAGACTCATATAGGGGTGGCAAGTTGGCTTAAACCAAGCCTGCATTGTACCACACGGTCAGGGGACACGGGCATGTCATATGTCCATGGGCTCAAGTCAGTAGTTAGCTAAGTATCACACGGCCATAGCACACGGGCGTGCCTATTGGCCGTGGGTGAAAGTCAGTATGGGTGCCTTGTTTTGGCACGGCTGGTTCACATGGGTGTGTCTGATGCCCATGTAAGGCACACGGCCTGGTCACATGGACGTGTGACCTCAACAAAATTGAAAGATTTTTCTATGTTTTGAAATTTTAGAATGGGTTTGGTTTAGTGATGACTATTCTTAAAAGTATATTTCAGGTCTCGTAGACAATCTTAAGAGATGATTGCTTATGAAATGATGTTTTATGATAAATGTGATTCTGAAATGTTCTGTCTATCTGGTAATGCCCCTTACCTATTCCGGCGATTGTTACGGGATAGGGGTGTTACATGACTCGCCTCACTCGACACTTCGGCCTCTTCGACACTCTAGAGATGTTATCAATACTCACACTAGTAGGCCAAATATCTCCTCAGGGAATTTCTAGTATGATCCACATGAGGATGATAGAGCGTCGCCGTGGATTCGAACCCGCTCAGTACAGACTCGTTCACTCTGATGACTAGGATAAGCCCTCCCCCTCACAAGGACCCATACCCACTGCCACCACTGAGTCACCGACCTCCTACAGCTACTTTGACCGATATATCCGATTGACTCACTCACTTCGAGCAACAGTATTTTACGAGGTTCGATAGCATCGAGGCGACTCTGCAGTAGATTTGCCAGCACTTCAACATCTCGCCTCCACCACCACCTCCACCTCAAGATCCATCTACCGATGGGGACTTTTGAGTCCATTTATTTTTTATCTTTTATTTTTTCGCTTTATTTTTATTTTTATTTTTATTTTATGTTTATTTTAAAGACTTGTCGTTTATATTTTTAAACTATGTTTATCTTTATAGTTATTATCGAGTAACCCTTTAATTCTCTTCACAATTGTGTTTATTTTCTTAATAGTAGCTCCAACTCATGCACATTAATGGCCATATCTACGATTTTCACTTTCATTATTCCAAGGATTCCATCCAAAAAAATCAGGGCAGTTTCGCTTCTCTCCCTCTCTTATGATATTATGCGTCTTTTGTTATCTATCTTTGTACATTGAGGACAATGTACATCTTAAGTGTGGGGAGGTTATTTATATGATTCTTTGAAAATCCCTGAATTTTGTCTTGTTCTCAAATAACTCCCTCATATCACTATTAGAATGAATTTTGATTGATTTCTGATTTTTATTGATATGTTTTGAATCAAAACATAGGTAATTGTGCATTGATTGTCTAACTTTAAGGCAATAGAGAATCAAGCATGATAAGTTAAATTTTTTAGAATTAAAATTGCTAGGTTGTTCCTCTGAATTGAGGTATTATCTTAAAGTTCTAAGTTTACAGGATTGACATCAAATACCCATAATTTTTGTGAGATTTTGCGCCTTTTTGAGCATATATCTTCCTTGTTCACTTATTTTATTGATTATGAGTGTGTCAACATTGATTTGCTATTTCTAGAACTTGCTTCGATTATGCATATCAAGACCACACCTTTGATTTGATATACTGAGATGATAAAGGCACTTAGGTTTTAACCCACTTACTCTATAAAAAGCCTACCCATATATTTGACCCTTAGTAAACCCCTTTGAGCCTTAATTATTGTTTCTTGATTTTCTCCTTAATGTTAACCTACAACTTAACCCTTTTTTGATTCATTAAGAATTTTTCCCTTTTTATTAACCCTATTTTTTATCGAGATTTGATTTGATTAGTTACCTAACTATGTCTGTTCATCTCAGTTGCTGAGTTATTTCTTATTATGTACTTTCCATACTTTTCTTATTCTTAAAAAAAACCGTATATTTTTATTCATTCAATTAGATATTGTTTTAAAAAGATTGGATAAGTTAAAGTTATTTTATTGAGGGAAAGCTCACTTCATTTTAGGAAGTTTTAATTCTGGCACTTGTTTGTAATTCAATAATTAGCTTTATTCTTTTAAGTTGGGTAATTTATTAAATTAATTTCAATTCTAACCCTCTTTTTCAGCCTTTATCCACACCTTTAACTCAATCCCCATTACAACCCTGTTAAAGACCTTTTGATTTGTGTATCATCTCATTTATAGTGGTGGAGATTTGATTTTCATGCAAGCCTATGGTAATAACTTTTCATGTTTGACTATGAGTGCTTAATTATTGAACCTTAAAAACTTCGAGTGATTTGAGTGAATCTTTATTGAGGATGTCAACTCTTGTCGATTTAGAATTAAAGGTAATTATTTAGATAAGGGGAGATACCTATGATTTTATGATTAAAATGTTCAACTTGGATTGTTTGAAACTTTGATGTTCTTTTAGTTGAATTCTTAATGTATGATTATTTTTAGATTATTTCGAAACATTATTGATGAGAATTACAAGTTAAGAAAAATTAATTTTAATCGTGAGTTGAGGATTTTTCTTGAGGACAAGCAAATGCTTAAGTGTGGGGATACTTGATAAACCATAATATATACATATTTTTACCCCATGGTTGGCATATTTTTGGATGAATTATCATAAGATTTAATGAATTTGATGCTACTAATCCTTTAAAGTCATGTTTTATACTTAGGTGAGCATAAGAGGGTGAAAAGAGCAAGAAACGGGCTAAAAACAGACAAAATAGGCTTATCTCAGTATTTCACACGGCCTAGGCACTTTCACACGGGTAAACCACACACCCGTGTGAAACACACGGGCATGCCACACGCCCATGTGGCATGGTCGTGTCGACAAAAACCCAACTCAGAATCACACACGGCTTGAGCATCTTCACATGGGCGTGGCACACGGCCGTGTCTGGATCGAGCCCAAGTCTAATTCTACTCAGAAAAGGCTAATTTTTAGGGTTTTGTTGCATTTTAAAGTTTATATAAACACCCTAGAAGAGGATCAAAGGGGATACGCAGAGCAGAAGGCAGAAAATACTAGAAGACATCTATTAGAATCACCTCGGAAGTAGGATCTACTTCAAGATTGAAGATCCATTCAATTTCTTTAGAAGTTCTTTGGGTTTCTTTATGTTTTGTTGTTTTCCCAATTTTGAAATGTTTTCCTCTATCATTATGAACTAAACTCCTTAAATACCTAGGGGAGATGAAGCCTAAGACAGATCTTATTACTATTTGAATTATATGATAAATACTTGTTCTTATTCTTAATTGTGAGTTTTAATCCTTGTTTTAATATTTCAGGATATTAATTCAAGTTTTGATGTGCTTATTCAGTGGAGCAAAAGTCCCTGTTAAGAGTAGATCCCCATAATTAAGCGGAGTTGCATGCAATCCTAGAGATAGGACGACATAAATCTGCCAGATTAGAGTCAAATCTAATAAGGGAATCTATAGATCGAGTTAATGCAAAAATAGGGGCTTTAATTAGAAAGAGATTTCAGTTAATCAACCTAGAGTCAGTTGTTTTTAGTCTTAAGAAAGATAATAACATAAATCAAGGATTTCTACAGATTAAGTCAAGTGAATAAATCGTCTAATTCAGAAGTAATAAGTGAAGTCTAGGTGGATTCTTCCTTGGGTATTGTGTTCTCCATCGGTTTTCGAAAAGTATTTTTCAACTTTCATCTCTGTCGTATTTTTAAGTCAATTAGATAATTCGTCTTAGTTTAAAAACATCCCTTTAATTCTTAGGTTAGATAAAAAAAAGATAGTAATTACTAGTACTTTTAGTCCTTGTGGATACGATATTTCCGGTCTCATCATAAATATACTACTGTTCGATAGGTGCGCTTGCCTTAGTCTAGTTTTTAGTTAGTTTAGCGACCATCAGTACTTCAACAGGAAACTTGTTAGGATTTGTGCCTTTAGTTTAGTGGTTTTGTCATGACTACTTGTAAATTTTCAAATTGATTAACAAAATAAAAGTACCACATTTTTATTTAATGTTATTTTTATGATTGTTCTTAATGGTTTTTGTATGAAAAGAAAAAATGTACAAGCAAATATTAGCTCATTGATTACGCAAGACTTAACTAATATTAAATGGCATTATATGGTCGGGTTATAATGCAAGAAGACAACATATGTTAATAAGTAATCTAAATTACCTATGGTCCATAGAATCATATTGAGCAAATGATTCATGTTAAGACAATTATGTCATCTATAAGTCCAATTAGAGAGATGACTTATCTTGGCTATTGGTGTTGGATTGACTTCTAGAAATAGAGATATAGATGCGATTATCTAGACTGACAATATATTGGATTAGACCCAGATTAAATTTATCCTAAATTTGTTTAAAGATTATTGACTTGTGGCATTCATGACATGATTTACTTAAATCTTGAATAAATGAATAATCACGTGTATATAACTCAAATACTTTAATATATTAAGTTGAATAACATATAATTAAATTGAACAAGAATAGCGAGCTAATGAGTTGTGGCACACAAGGTAAATTATCCATTGGAGTTGCTAGCCATGGGGTGGTAGAAGTCCTAGTTGGACTTGAATTCTTTTAACTAATTATTTTATTACATCAAATATTAGTGCATATGGATGCCAAAAATTATATACAATAAAATACAAGAGAAAGCTCTGATGAAATTTAGTCAGAAGAGATGAAAAATGTTCGCTAAGGAGTGATTTTAAAGTAGTAGAAGGTGAAGGATAAGATACCTTTGGATTTACCTACTTAATATTTTATATCAAGGTTTTCTTGCAATATTTGAGGTTATGCTTTTTATGAGAGTATGTGAGGATTGAGATATCCCTTGCATGTAATTGATTAAAGCATGTGCTGTGGGTTTGACAAGATAATACCTTTAGTCTTTTTTATTGATCCTTTTACTTGACTTTCATCAAGTGCTTCTTTTGGGAATCGATAACTATTTGTTGTTTATTTAGTAGGAGTGATACTTGTTTTCTAGACTAGTATAACATGGATAAGTTGATCGCTATTGCAAGCCATTGCTTTTTTTTTTTCAAGTCACTGCTATTGTTCTCGCTGGTAAAGGTTATTGGTTAAGGGTTTTACTCGATTTCTCAACAATTAACTTTGATTTTGATCGATAGGATTGTTGGTAAGAATTTGTCTTTTTTAAAATGCATTTTAATTTTTTTTAATAAAATTATTTGGCATATGAATATGTCAATGTGTCTGTTACATAAGACAATAAATTGCCACAAAAGAATTATGTCATCATTTATAATGGAACATATTACGTATTGAGCTTAATTTTAATAAATTGAAAATAAAACGATCATATTTTAGCAAATAATAATAGAGAAATCAAATTTTACAAAAAAAAGGAAAATTACAGGATGATGTGTATAATTTGACAAAAAATTAATAAATAAAAATTATCAGATCATTGTCGATTGAGTCTTAACTCGATTGGTATAAGCATTGTTATAAATATAAAAATATATAAATTTGAATGTAATGAAACATATCATCTTTTTATTTATAAATTGGGAAATGTCTATAAATAATTCTAGATATTATACTCACAAAGAATAAATATGATAAAAACTTATAATTATAATATTAAAAGAAAAATCATGATAACATAAAATCCAATCCGTGGGTAATCAACTGTAAAACTATGGGTGATCGAAAGAGAATCAGAAAATTGATATTCAATGAATCCAAAATTGATACCTATAAGTTTTATTAATTATTATTATAAGTCGTATTAAATTGATGAAAAAAAAATAGATATTGTAGTACGGCCGGACCAGTCCAGAACATGAAGATGAAGAAATTTGGGTGTTGTTCAAGCACGCGTCGGCCTTCACTTCACTTCAAACTTGCAAAATTCTAAGGGAAATTTCTTGGAATGAGTTTTGATAAGTTTGCATGTAATATAAAATATTACAAAAGATTATAATAGTTTGTATAATTAGATAATACTTTGTGTAATTTATTTTGTTCAAAACATTACGAATAATTTGTTTAATTAAACAAAAAATTATATGTTTTAATAATTTTTAAAATTAGTTAATGTTATTTATATAATAGAATAATGTTAAATACTATTTTATTATAATCATAAAAAATATTAATTTATGTAATTAAATAAGATTTTACGTAGCTCGTACAAAAATTAACTCTAAAAAGCTGGTTTTATAGAGATAAAGCACTGATGGGGGAATACTCTAATGGGCTTAGGGAATAATACTTTAGTATGCTTTACTTTTAGCACTCCTAGAATAGGCTGCTTTGGAGGAAGACTCTATGTAATATGCCCCTCCCCTAATATGCTTTCCTTCTTTTTGATATAGCAGGTGGCTTTCCTAAAAAGTACTTTTTGATCCTTAACACGTAACCAGTTACGTATGAAGGTCAAAGATGATAGGATATATTTTATTTCTTAAGAAAGATGCATGGAAGTCACGGTGACCAGGGGACAGCACAAAATCAAATGTCCTTCTTGTCCTTTCTTAAGGAGACGCGTCATCGCCCACGTCAGATAAATTTAATTTAAACTTTTAAATAATCCTAGAAATCCTATTATAGTATAGATAATTAGTTTGGTCCGAAGTTCTGTTCAAAAAATAAAGAGTTTGAATAAAAATATATATCCGAAAAATAAGTTTAGATAAAGAAATCCGTTTAGAAGACGAGTTGGGCCTCGAGTAAGGTTTTTTTGACTCAACCTGGCTCGAATATGCAACAAAAAGTACTTATATTTTTATTGTTTTCTTACTTTTTTTTATTGTTTTGTTGCTATTTTTTTGTTATTTTTCTAATATTTTGCTGCCATTTAACTATTATGATGCAACTATTTCGTTGTTATTATTTTAGATATTGTATAACTCTTGTTTTATTGTTAATTTTGTTACTATGTTAGAGGCATTTGCTTGTTAAGTTGCACTTATCTTAGTGTTATTTAAGTATACATATTTTTTAAATTTATTTTCAATTTGTTGGGAAAATTTTATTTTAATGTTTTTAGTATTTTTTATGTATTATATTTTTGAAAAAAATAATAGAAAAAATTAATACGGGTGGGCTGGACCGAGCTCGAGTTTTAGTATTTTTATCCGGGCTGAGCTTGGGCAAAATTTTAAACCTATTTTTTGAGTCGGGGTGGGCCCAAGCCTAGAAACGGGCCTAAAATTTTGGTTCGGCCCGACCCAGCCCATAGACACCTCTAGTGGAAACTACAAATTTAGAATATAAATGAGTGTTTAAATATAATATCCAACAAATAACGAAACGTATAATATGAAACTAATTAATTATAATAACACATAAAATATTAAAAAATAAAGCTTTGGTTGAGTGCTGATAAATTTAAAGTTTTACTAATCCAATTAATGTATGTTCCAATCCTACAATATGCATATTTTTATTGGTTTTTGTTAAAATAAAAAAGATTAAAATACCCTCAAATAATATAACTTATTTTAATTATATAAGGATATTTTCATAATTTTTCTAACCGAGTTAGCGCTCGATTGACTCATGACACCAACTTTGTCAAAAGCTTAAATAATAGTATAGATGTCATCATAAAAATTATTGATATGTATATACATTCTCAATAAATGTTTAAATTGAGAAAATATTGTGAAATTAATTTATTAATTCTATATAAAATTTCATTTACAAATTAAATTTTATTGATACACTGTCAGTGGAGTTTTTAGACTCCACAAATAGGGATGATTACTTATGGAATAAAAAAAGTACATTGATGATGTACCAAATATTAACCCTTCTATTATTTCATTTCAAATAAAAAATTGAAATTTAAAACTTGCGTTATCAAACATTAAAGATGGAAAAATTCGAATTGCATCATGAATTTGAAAGCAATTCGTTCTAAATAGAGAAGATTATTATTATTATTATTATTTTTACAATGAAGGCCTGATAGATTTTTTCATCAACAACCATGCATCATCAAAATACAATTACAAATAAACACTTCAAGTACAAGGTGTTTAAGGCCAATCTCATCAATTTTTGAAATTTAAGAAGGTATGTATTAATTAAAAATAGGCACATAATTGTAATCTCTGATATTATCTAAACTATTATTCTAAACCCTAAAATAGATCTTCTAAATGGACGATTATAGATATTGTGCTCGCTTATGTTTATGCAAGCAAACATAAGATGGAACCTTCATATCACTAAATAAAAGAGTCAACAACATCTTTTCATACTACACATATTCTATATTAAAATGTTAGATGAGGTATCTTCGAGTCTTGAGGTAATGTGAATCCTTTAAGTCGTTGACTAACTTGAAATCAACAAGGAAAAATGTATCTATCAAACATGATGATATCAAATTAGTAACAACTTGATCCTAAGTGTTAGAGCTGTGTGACCCAAATTCTAAGAGATTGTTTGCAAGTCAAGTTAAACAAAATATATTTTCTTTCTAGAAGATTTATTATTTATTAGTATAATATATTTAGCAATTATTAGCATAGTTTATTTGACTTGCTAATTTAGCTTATAAATAGGCTCTTTTACAACATTAGAAAACACACCCATTAGATATTAGAACTCATAACACATTTAGAGAATTTTGTGTTTACGTTTTGAGGGTTCTTTGTTTTCGGGGTTTAGTTTTTTTATCTCCATCTTTTGTACTCTTCGTTCTTTTGCCATTATAGTAAATTTATCTTTGCCCATGGTTTTTATCCTCTTTGGAGGAGTTTTTCTACATTAAATTTGTGTGTTCAATTTCTCAATTTATTCTGCTATTTTTCTTGTTCGTTGCTTAATCGGGTCGATCCTAACACTAAGGACATCTATTCAATGGTTTCATGCCAATACAAAATGTTCAAATGATGATTGGGCATCCTCTTGTTTGGATGAAGCTGGAATCCAATATTAATGGCTAAGTTGACATTTAAAAATTTTGAAAATTATCAAGCCTACAAATGTCAACTTAGTAACCCATTTCCCTAAACCCATCGTTATTCATTTTAAAATAATTTAATGTGCGGAAATGGTTTAAAAGGTACGTAAAACCCTTTGGTTTTTCAAGGTTGGTATGTATATTTAAACCCTCAACTCTAAACCTTAATTCAATCCTTAACCCTTAAACCCTAAGCATTAATATGTAAACTACAAATTTAAAGATTAGGGAAATGGGTTAGGGTTTAAGGTTTGGATGTGGATGTTTGATGTGAGAGAAGGATGTGCCATGGATTATATTTGTAGATTTTTCAAACCATGAACTCGATAAGAATCAATCATGATCGTAGCCTACAAAGTTGGCAACTATAGGTCACAACTTTAATTTTTGAATTGAACTTGACATTTGTGGGTAGTGAGTTTAGTGAGTCACTTGTCAAATGCCTTGAAACCCTAAACGAGATTCCTAAACCATAACTTATTGTATTAAACTTGACATCTATAGGTGTCAAGTTCAAAAAAGTTGCATGTCAGGTCTTCCTTTTGTAGAAATCCTTGATGGGGTTACTATTTGAGAAGATAACTAATTATATAGACCTCGACATTGGTGGATGTCGAGTTTAGTCTTACAATGTAACACCTTCAACCCAACCAGATTCGTCGGGTCCGGATCTCGGATGTTATTATACACAATATGTAATCAAATATCAAACAGTTGACAAATATTCCTTACTTAAAACATTTTACTTATTAATTTAATTGAAAAAATTGAGATATGAGAACAAGGGACAATATTAAAAAAAAATTTAATCCAAACTTGTTACAAGTCATTACAGTATAAAGTTTGTAAAAGATAGACTCTTAGGGCATAACCTTAAACTACACCACTTTCTCCACTGTATGCATAATATTCCACTTCGCCACTATCTTAACATACTCCTAGCACATTCTCTTACCATATATTTGAAACAACAACAAATATTGTAAGTTTAAAAGAACTTACTGAGCTTTATCACAAAAATACCTTTGCGGATAGTTTATAAGATTGGAAAAACATTAATGCGCCAGGTACCATTCTGAAACACTTACTTCCATTTCGAGTGGATATTATTACAGTTTTGACATACACTTCCACGCTAACAATCATACTCTTAACATACTAATTCTTTCTTAACTGTCTAACTGAAGATCCTTCTAGACATTTTTTAAAAACCATAGGTACTTCTCAAAACAATATACCTTTAAAGCCCAATTCATACATATCATCTCTTCACACACAAACTTACTCCAGAACAGTTGTTTACAGATATTAATCATTAGCAAAAACATATACATTTCGCGAATACTTGCGCATATCTAAATACCATCAAACAACTAATCAAATTGTTAAATATGACTCCTATTTTCAGTTAAATTTAAGAAACAATCTTCTAGTTAAACTTTGTTTATTTGTTTCAATTAAACTCTGATTAGTCTAGATTATTTTATTATTATTTGACCTATGAATTTAACCTATAAATAGGCTCTTTTACAACCTTAGAAGAAACACACCCATTAGAGATTAGAACTTATAACACATTTAGATACTTTTATGTTTACGTTTTGAGGGTTCTTTGTTTTCGGGTTTTCAAGGTTTAGTTTTTATCTCTATCTTTTGTACTCTTCGTTCTTTTGCCATTATAGTAAAATTATCTTTGCCCGTGGTATTTTATCCTCTTTGGAGGGGTTTTTCCACGTTAAATTTGTGTGTTCAATTTCTTAATTTATTCCCCCTTTTTTGTTGCTTAATCGGATCGATCCTAACAAGTGGTATCAAAGATAGTTCAATTTTCATAGATCAGCCCATTCAGATATGCAGCAACAAGATTTAAAATTGAGAAGTTCGATGGTGAGACAAATTTCAATCTGTGGTAAGTTCGAATAGTGACAATTCTAGTTCAATCTGGTTTGAAAAAGGTTGTTACCGGGAAAAAGCCTGAGAATCTAAATAAAACAGAATGGGAAGAGCTTCATGAAAAGGCTTTGTCTACAATCCAGTTGTGCCTCGCGAATACGGCATTGTAGGAGGTATTGATGGAGAAGACCTTATCTGCCTTGTGGAAAAGGTTAGAAACTCTTTATGCGACTAAGTCTCTAGCTAACCATTTAGTGTTAAAACAATGTCTATTTACGTTTTGTATGAACGAATGTGAGCCTCTTAGAGATCATATCAGTCAATTCATTACTTTTTTAAATGATTTAAATAATGTTGAGGTTCATATTGATGATGAAAATCAGACTATGCTATTATTGTGCTCTTTACCCCCTTCATACAAGTCTTTCAGGGAGACCCTGATTTATGGCAGAGACAAACTTTCGTTCGAAGATGTGAAGAGTCATCTTTTGAGTTGAGACAAACTCGACAATGAGTTTCATTTGGATAGCAAGAAAGATAGGCAAGCTTCCGTTTTGGTAGCATCAAAGAAATGAGACAAAATGTGTCGCTATTGTAAAAAGTTAAGTCACGTCAAAGCAGATTGTTATAAATTGTGAAATAAAAGAATCGTTGAGAGTAACGAGAAAGATGTATCTAGTGCTATTTGGCTGATGAAAACGGTTATGATTTCTTGTTAGTGTCAACGAGCAATAACTTCAAGCTCATGTTCGAGTGGGTCCTAGATGCGGGATGTTCTTTCTACACGTGTCCCAATAGAGAATGATTCTCTACATATAGTTTGGTTGAAGGTGGAGTTGTGCGCATGGGAAACGATTCATCTAGTAAGGTAATTGGTATTGGTACTATTAAAAATATGATACACGATGGGACGATTATGACACTCTCAGATGTCAACTATGTACCTGATTTATGAAAGAATCTCATCTCATTGAGTATTTTAGACTTGAAAGGATGCAGAATCAACATCAAGTCGAGTGGCATTAAAGTATCTCGTGGAGCTCTTATTTTGTTAAAAGGTAAAAGAACTGACAGTTTTTATATTCTGGAAGGTTCTACAGTGACTGGTGAAATCGGACTTCCCTCATCCGTTATGGAGTCGAAGTCAACTCGTTTGAAGCAGAGGCAACTTGGTCATAGGAGGGAAAAAGGTATGACCGTTTCGTTGAAGAGAGGTTCTCTTTTGGATGCAGGTTTTGAAAAGTTAAGGTACTGTGTTCTTGAAAATCAAACTTGAGTTAGTTTTAATTTGACAGTGTACAAATCGAAGGCTAGAAATCTTCCAATTTCTAAGCACAGATTCGTCTCAATTAATTCCCTGCATAGTTCAAGATAGGCTTGTGGCGGGATTTGGCAAAAATGGCGTTGTGGAAATATGAGTCAAGGTGGAGATTTGTGTAATAGCCCGATTTTAGGCTTAGTCGGAACAGTGGTTTCGGGACCACAAATCCGACGAAAAAAAAAAATGTAATGGCTTGAATTTTCAGAGGTGTCGGAACGGTGATTCGAGATCACTAAATTCGACAAATGGGTAGAAAATATTATTAATTTAGCAAGTATAAGTTAAATATGAAGTTAGGAAAATTTTTGAAATAGTGAATAGTGCACTAGAAATAAATATTAAAATAATTAGAATCGAAATGAGGTATCAAGACCTCGGGGATTTTAAACTGAGCCATAAATATTTTTATAAATATTTATGGAGTGTTAAAAAGTTAGTATTAAAGTTTCGTTAAGAAATTTTAAAGTTCCGATAATTAATTGAACAAAAAGGACTAAATTGTAACAAATGCAAAATTTTGGGAAATGATTAAATAGCTTAAATGATAAAAGGAAGAGGGCTTAAAAGCAAATAGACCCAAGGTCTATTTGGGCTGGACGGCAGAGGCATGAAATCAGCAAGAAAGTAAGGAGAATTAAGGGCAAAATTGGAAAATTGCAAAATTTGCTTAATAAAGTTAGGACCCAAGTGGAATTATCTAGATTTCTCTTCATTTTTCTGAATTCTCATCAGCTAAAACACCATGGAAGGGCTTCTTCAAGCTGGTTCTTCATATTTTTATTACAAGTAAGTTCAATTCTTGGCTATTTCTTGAAATTTTTGTATTTTTATGACTTTTACAACTAGGCCCACTTGTTAAATTCATTAGTTTTTGATTTTATGAAAGAAGTTGAAAGTTGATATGAATATGTGCTGGAAGTATATGATGATTTAGCATGAAATTAGAGCTTTAAATTGTTCATATGCTGATTTTATTGAAAGAATTGAATAGAAAGTGAATGTTTGGGACCTAATAGTAAAAGAGTTTGAAGATAGAGTTATATGTGGCAATTCTGAATTTCAATAGTTGTGTAACAACTTATAATGTCTAGTAAAGTACTAATTGAGAAAATTAGATTAATTGAGGGGTTAATTGAGAAAGGACCGAATTGTATAAACTGTGAAATTTGGGGCAAAATGGAAATCAACATTTTGCACTAAAGCAGTTTTGGACAGCAGCAGTAGTGTAACTTTGAAAAATCACCAAAAATTGTAGAGATTGAATTAGAGGATGAATAAAATATTAAATTAAAGCTTATTGAGTCTAGTTTCTTATAAAAGAAATGATGTGAGCAATGGAATTGTAAATCATGAGATATAATAGATTTTGTGAGACAAGGTCAGAATGA
This sequence comes from Gossypium hirsutum, assembly GCF_007990345.1. Lineage (NCBI taxonomy): Eukaryota > Viridiplantae > Streptophyta > Magnoliopsida > Malvales > Malvaceae > Gossypium > Gossypium hirsutum. The sequence continues at coordinate 13,733,816 of NC_053424.1, read as the reverse complement.
ATTCGGGTTTCCCTGTTCTGACTTTGGAAAATCATTAAAAATTGTACAGAAATGATTATGAGTTATAGTTTATATGGTTAGAATCCTTAATGAGTCTATTTTTAGAAGAAACAAGCTAAAACATCATCCGAATTCTGTACAATGAGATAATTAATTTTTAGTGAAGAGTGGTCGGAACTGTCAGACAGCGAAACAGGGGAAACTTTAAAGAATAAACTGTACTATTTGGCTGAACCAAAAATTATGAAAATTTTATAGTATAAAGATATGTGAGTCTAGTTTCAGGGAAAATTAACGGATCTTAATTTGGAGCTCTGTAGCTCCGGATAAAAATAATTTAGTGACTCTGACTCGGATAAACAGCTTTGAATATACATGTTAGTGAATATTGAAATTATGGTTAATGTTGTTTAAGTGTGTTATACACATTAAGGATGTGGAATGGAGAGGAGGAGGAGGAAAATTGGGAAATATATGAATGATTCGTGTATAAATGGTCATATGTTTGATTATAACTCATAAACGATGAAATATGAATGATGCTTATTTTTGTGCATTATTGGTCATGGTTTAAGCTCATGTGTGAAAATAAAGTTTCATAGTATGTGTGTATGGTATATTCAGTATATGATTTGGCATGAAATAATACCATGAATGGTTTATGAATTAACACATGTTGGTAAGCCTGATATATGAATAAATGATCAAATTGAGCGGAACGCCGGATTTGAGTACTTCTGATCAAGTGATAAAGTGATAAAGTGATAAGTGGTAGCTTTAGCTACACTTATCTGATCAAGTGACAAGTGGAAAGTGATAAGTAATAGCTTCGGCTATACTTATCTGATCAAGTGATAAAGTGATAAGTTATAGCTTCGGCTATACTTATCTGATCAAGTGACAAAGTGATAAGTGATAGCTTCAGCTACACTTATCTGATCAAGTGACAAGTGGAAAGTGATAAGTGATAGCTTCGGCTACACTTATCTGATCAAGTGACAAGTGAAAAGTGATAAGTGATAGCTTCGGCTATACTTATCTGATCAAGAGACAAAGTGATAAGTGATAGCTTTAGCTACACTTATCTGATCAAGAGACAAAGTGATAAGTGGCTACACTTATCTGATCAAGAAACAAAGTGATAAGTGGCTACACTTATCTGATCAAGGGACAAGTGATAAGTGATCATACGTAAGACCATAGTTATACTATGGCAAAGTGAAAGTGAAGTACTCAATTTTCCGTGACCGTTCCCTAATTTGATTAAGGATGGTAAGTGACAAATGGGCCCAAAAGAATTAAAGTAAATGGATAAGTGGTAGTGTATTTATATCAGGACGATGTTGTTATTCAAACTAAAGTGATATTTTCATTGCTAAATTGAGAATTTCATAAATGTGTTATTGAATGGTATAATCAATAAACATTGAGTTAAATGGTAAATACGTATTAGTTTTGAATTTGATGTCATTGAATTGTACGTGAATTAAATGGAAATTTCTAGTGATATGATTTAAATTATGAGCATGAGAAATTGCGAATTGAATGAAATGGAAATGAAGCATTAAATTGCATGAGTATGTATCGGGTCTCGCAGGCCCTAATTATTATGATTATAATATTTTGAGGATATATTGTGAAAAGTTATAGAAACATGTTAATTATTTTTGAAAGTTTTAATTTTGATGAAATTTTATAACTCGGTTAAATACGTTTACAAGTGTATGTGTTTTGGTAATACCTCGTACCCTATTCCGGTGTTGGATACGGGTAAGGGGTGTTACATTTAGTGGTATCAGAGCTACGGTTTAGTCGGTTCTCGGACCAAACGTAGCATATGTGAGCCTAGCTATACATGCCACGTTATTACTCTTGATGATGTGATATCTCCGGGCTCTAACGAAATTGCTTTGTTAAGACATAGATGATTTTCAATCGAGCTATTTTTGATAATGCTAAAAATGATATTGAGATAAATGAAAAATGCTCACGTTATGTTGGAATTTGGAAAGGTAAGTATAAAAATTTGTGATATGGATGTGTTCATGTATGAAAAGAGATGACTATAAGTTAAAAAAAAAAGAAGTTTATGTTGTGATAAGCTCATCCAAGTATGTTGGTGATTATATAATGCTATGTGCTCAACATATTTGATTAAGTGAATATGATAAGCAAATTTACTTAAATAGATGGAACGTGTGTATGTACATCTGCTTGAATAAGTGAAATTAGTATGTTCATATGATAGAATCTTATGTTTAATTGTTAAATTAAAGATAATAAGATATTTTGTTTTATGTCTAAACCATGAATATTATAATAGTATGAAAAATTGAATTGGAAGTCAAATTGAGTAGAACGCAGGAATGAGTACTTTCGTTCAGTGATATGTGATGAATTGACGGAAAAGACCATGGTTTGACCATGGCAACATGTGAACATGTGATTATGTGATTCCGTGTAAGACCATAGCTGGGCTATGGCATCGGTAAGTGATATGTGACTCCGTGTAAGACCATAGCTGGGCTATGGCATCGGTATGTGATTTGTGATTACGTGTAAGACCATAGTTGGACTATGGCATCGAGAAAACGAAGTACTCAATTCCGTAAGACGTTCTCTAATTTGGCAAATGTCGGTAAGTAAAATAGAAGCCAAGTATTGGAATTTAATTAGATATTAACATTGAGCTTGAGTAAGTAAATTCGTTGTGTGAAATTGTGAGTGACAGAAAACATTTGTAATAAATAGATGTGTTAATTTGCTTGGAATGAATTACGTGGTTTTGATGGTATTACATTGATGATGAATACAAAATCATATATATATATATGTATCTATGAGAGCAAGTTGAAAGATTTATGACTTCACCAACACCCCCTTATCAGTATTGTTCTATGACGAAAATTATCTTGATGAGACAGATATGTTTTTCAACTGAGTTAATTCTAATAGTATAGAAATAAATACTAAAATGTTTGAGTGAAAATGTATTAATTATGAGTTGAAACTCATAAAAGTATGGATCAAAGAATAAAACATTTTTTTTATTGATGAATGTTATAATTATACAAGCATATGAGTTATGATATTTGGATTATGATGCTATATAGAAATTTTGATTGTGAATTAGTGATTTGAGTTAGAATTTTGTGTTGAGAACAAAAGTGATTAAAAGCAAATGTTTATTAAATGCTTTGAGAATGTGAACTTAGTAATGAATTGGCTATTTGTGATGGTATGTGTTATGCGCATTTATGTGTAAGATAAATTTGAGGCTTTACTACACTCACCCCCATATTAGTAAAATGTTACAATGAAATTTGTGAGATTCTGGTTGAATAAGCTTACGAGTGTAGTGTTACAGAAGTTCGTGTACGGAAGAATAATAATGTGGTCGGAAAAGTGAATGAATTAGAAAATGAGGACAATATAAAAAGAGAGAAATATTTGATAGTTCTGAAAACTACTCAGATTATCAAAATGGATATCATTCTATATGGATTGTAATTTTTCGATACTTTGTAGCTTCAGATGCTAAAATATCGCTATCCTGATTTTCTTATGAATCTATGTGATTATCTGTAAAAGATATGAAAATCCAAAATCATGTGCGAATTTGAAATATACTGTGGAAGTAAATCATTAACCTACCATCTGGTAAGATTTTCGGGGACGAAAATCCCTAAAGGGGGGGAGAGTTGTAATAGCCCGATTTTAGGCTTAGTCGGAACAGTGGTTTCGGGACCACAAATCCGACGAAAAAAAAAATGTAATGGCTTGAATTTTCAGAGGTGTCGGAACGGTGATTCGAGATCACTAAATTCGACAAATGGGTAGAAAATATTATTAATTTAGCAAGTATAAGTTAAATATGAAGTTAGGAAAATTTTTGAAATAGTGAATAGTGCACTAGAAATAAATATTAAAATAATTAGAATCGAAATGAGGTATCAAGACCTCGGGGATTTTAAACTGAGCCATAAATATTTTTATAAATATTTATGGAGTGTTAAAAAGTTAGTATTAAAGTTTCGTTAAGAAATTTTAAAGTTCCGATAATTAATTGAACAAAAAGGACTAAATTGTAACAAATGCAAAATTTTGGGAAATGATTAAATAGCTTAAATGATAAAAGGAAGAGGGCTTAAAAGCAAATAGACCCAAGGTCTATTTGGGCTGGACGGCAGAGGCATGAAATCAGCAAGAAAGTAAGGAGAATTAAGGGCAAAATTGGAAAATTGCAAAATTTGCTTAATAAAGTTAGGACCCAAGTGGAATTATCTAGATTTCTCTTCATTTTTCTGAATTCTCATCAGCTAAAACACCATGGAAGGGCTTCTTCAAGCTGGTTCTTCATATTTTTATTACAAGTAAGTTCAATTCTTGACTATTTCTTGAAATTTTTGTATTTTTATGACTTTTACAACTAGGCCCACTTGTTAAATTCATTAGTTTTTGATTTTATGAAAGAAGTTGAAAGTTGATATGAATATGTGCTGGAAGTATATGATGATTTAGCATGAAATTAGAGCTTTAAATTGTTCATATGCTGATTTTATTGAAAGAATTGAATAGAAAGTGAATGTTTGGGACCTAATAGTAAAAGAGTTTGAAGATAGAGTTATATGTGGCAATTCTGAATTTCAATAGTTGTGTAACAACTTATAATGTCTAGTAAAGTACTAATTGAGAAAATTAGATTAATTGAGGGGTTAATTGAGAAAGGACCGAATTGTATAAACTGTGAAATTTGGGGCAAAATGGAAATCAACATTTTGCACTAAAGCAGTTTTGGACAGCAGCAGTAGTGTAACTTTGAAAAATCACCAAAAATTGTAGAGATTGAATTAGAGGATGAATAAAATATTAAATTAAAGCTTATTGAGTCTAGTTTCTTATAAAAGAAATGATGTGAGCAATGGAATTGTAAATCATGAGATATAATAGATTTTGTGAGACAAGGTCAGAATGAATTCGGGTTTCCCTGTTCTGACTTTGGAAAATCATTAAAAATTGTACAGAAATGATTATGAGTTATAGTTTATATGGTTAGAATCCTTAATGAGTCTATTTTTAGAAGAAACAAGCTAAAACATCATCCGAATTCTGTACAATGAGATAATTAATTTTTAGTGAAGAGTGGTCGGAACTGTCAGACAGCGAAACAGGGGAAACTTTAAAGAATAAACTGTACTATTTGGCTGAACCAAAAATTATGAAAATTTTATAGTATAAAGATATGTGAGTCTAGTTTCAGGGAAAATTAACGGATCTTAATTTGGAGCTCTGTAGCTCCGGATAAAAATAATTTAGTGACTCTGACTCGGATAAACAGCTTTGAATATACATGTTAGTGAATATTGAAATTATGGTTAATGTTGTTTAAGTGTGTTATACACATTAAGGATGTGGAATGGAGAGGAGGAGGAGGAAAATTGGGAAATATATGAATGATTCGTGTATAAATGGTCATATGTTTGATTATAACTCATAAACGATGAAATATGAATGATGCTTATTTTTGTGCATTATTGGTCATGGTTTAAGCTCATGTGTGAAAATAAAGTTTCATAGTATGTGTGTATGGTATATTCAGTATATGATTGGCATGAAATAATACCATGAATGGTTTATGAATTAACACATGTTGGTAAGCCTGATATATGAATAAATGATCAAATTGAGCGGAACGCCGGATTTGAGTACTTCTGATCAAGTGATAAAGTGATAAAGTGATAAGTGGTAGCTTTAGCTACACTTATCTGATCAAGTGACAAGTGGAAAGTGATAAGTAATAGCTTCGGCTATACTTATCTGATCAAGTGATAAAGTGATAAGTTATAGCTTCGGCTATACTTATCTGATCAAGTGACAAAGTGATAAGTGATAGCTTCAGCTACACTTATCTGATCAAGTGACAAGTGGAAAGTGATAAGTGATAGCTTCGGCTACACTTATCTGATCAAGTGACAAGTGAAAAGTGATAAGTGATAGCTTCGGCTATACTTATCTGATCAAGAGACAAAGTGATAAGTGATAGCTTTAGCTACACTTATCTGATCAAGAGACAAAGTGATAAGTGGCTACACTTATCTGATCAAGAAACAAAGTGATAAGTGGCTACACTTATCTGATCAAGGGACAAGTGATAAGTGATCATACGTAAGACCATAGTTATACTATGGCAAAGTGAAAGTGAAGTACTCAATTTTCCGTGACCGTTCCCTAATTTGATTAAGGATGGTAAGTGACAAATGGGCCCAAAAGAATTAAAGTAAATGGATAAGTGGTAGTGTATTTATATCAGGACGATGTTGTTATTCAAACTAAAGTGATATTTTCATTGCTAAATTGAGAATTTCATAAATGTGTTATTGAATGGTATAATAAATAAACATTGAGTTAAATGGTAAATACGTATTAGTTTTGAATTTGATGTCATTGAATTGTACGTGAATTAAATGGAAATTTCTAGTGATATGATTTAAATTATGAGCATGAGAAATTGCGAATTGAATGAAATGGAAATGAAGCATTAAATTGCATGAGTATGTATCGGGTCTCGCAGGCCCTAATTATTATGATTATAATATTTTGAGGATATATTGTGAAAAGTTATAGAAACATGTTAATTATTTTTGAAAGTTTTAATTTTGATGAAATTTTATAACTCGGTTAAATACGTTTACAAGTGTATGTGTTTTGGTAATACCTCGTACCCTATTCCGGTGTTGGATACGGGTAAGGGGTGTTACAATTTGTTAAATACGACTCCTATTTTCAGTCAAATTTAAGAAATAATCTTCTAGTTAAACTCTGTTTCTAGATTATTTTATTATTATTTGACCTATGAATTTAGCCTATAAATATGCTCTTTTACAACTTTAGAAGAAACACATCCATTAGAGATTAGAACTCATAATACATTTACAGAATTTTGTGTTTACGTTTTGAGGGTTATTTGTTTTCGAGTTTTCAGAGTTTAGTTTTTATCTCCATCTTTTGTACTATTCGTTCTTTTTTCATTATAGTAAAATTATCTTTCCCCGTGGTTTTTTATCTTTGTTAGAGGGATTTTTCCACGTGAAATTTGTGTATTCAATTTCTCAATTTATTCTGCTTTTTTTTGTTTCTTACTAGGGTGGGTCCTAACACAAATCATACCTTGGTTTGATACCATTAAAACTCTCACTGATAATGTACTACACAGATCATTCAGATGAATTCCACAACAATTTATTTCGGAATCACAGATACTCAGGATAACGATAATTCAGATTCTATATGATTTCAGAAGAAGCCATTATACAACTTAAATATAGCAGATCCCAAATAACTTAGATTTAACCATTATCTAACTCAGACGAACTTGAATTGAAAATTTCTTATGTCTTTCATAACCATGAATATACCCACTTTTAAAACTAATAGATTACCATGGTAGATACGCTTTTTAACATACAAATACACACTTCCTTTCATAACTTCCTTTATCTAATTCAACCAAATTAACCTTATACATTTCATAACCTTTTTATAGAATTATCTATCATAGAACAATCAAAATTTACCAAGAACTTACCAGAAGGGCAAATAAGCATATCTTATCAAATAGACTTAGCAAAGTGCACCATAAGATATAAACAAAAATATGCCATAAAGGCATCATATAGATTTCTGTGTTTATTGTCCCAACAAACTTTCACAGAAAGTGCTATGGGTGTCTCTCTCATGGACTTAACAAATTTCATGTATCATGATCTGTCAATTCAATTTACACATTATCGAATGCTACACCATGAACATACATAAAGACATGTCTTTCCATGGGTCTTAGCCACATGGATTTATACACATTCATGTATCATGATCTGCCATCCAGTCTTCAATTTACTAGAGGCTGCACCATGATTCCATGGGTCTTAACTTCATGGTCTTACACTTAATTTCATATCGTGATCTGCCAATTTAGTTAGCAATATAACTCTCGTACTAGAGGCTTCATAAATGAACACTTGCTCAACATTTACTTACCTAGATTTATTCGCTTTCTAGACTGAACTCATACTTTCTGTTTATCAAACTTTACCTGTATTCTTACCCTTCAACATTCTTTTTCAATAGAACTTTATACATATCATTATTATCCATATCTCATCTTTACTATACTTATACACTTACCGAATTTCATAGATACCATCATCTTTTATATATATGTTTCTACTGTAACAATTTACATAAGAGAGTCAATATAGAGACTCACTTGATATTGACCTACTCCAGTTCTAAGCTCCAGGCTTAGACATCCTTCTTGAAGTAGCAAAAAAACTTCTTACAGAACATAGGACCACCATTAAAACTTATTTATATACAAATTACTATTATCTTAATCACTGATAACCCCCATGCAAAACCTTATACTTACAACTTACTGTTCAAATACCACATACAGACTTACTCATTCAAAACGTGACATACAAAGCTGTAATATTTACCCAGAGATGGAATGATCATTAATTAAACCAAGAATCCTTAACTTTCAGCTTAAGAGGAAAAGATACCATTGTATTTAAAGAACAGAATCAGAAAGTAGCATTGAAAGAAGAAAAATAACCCCTTTTAGAACCTTTCACACACACATACACATACATATGACCCATCTTACATAGTGGACCTTAAAAAGTTTCATAACTTTAGAATTTATCCTTCTTAATAGCACATAGTTTTAGAGAGAAACATAAATGAGAATTTTGTATTATAGATATCAAACTAGTCTATCCAGTTGGTTCCTAACCAGATTACTTTACAACCTAACTAGCACAGTACTTCAAACAAACAAGGCGTACTGTATCTTTGGTGTTAACCCATATCGTGATTACCTTTTCACTTGAGCAAATATTTCTCTTTAAATAACATAATAATCTAAAATAAAAATCTACATTTACTCACATGACGATTACTATATGCCCACGCTTATGTGCTAAAAGAAATATATAGGCGGATTACACTTCGCCAAACAAATTATTTTTCCATTGTAAGCCAAAATCTTAGATCCGCCAAACTTGGGGTGTGACATACTAGGTCACCACTCATGGTTGGCGAGTTTATCCATAAGTGTATCCTATAAATATCCTACACATGCTTATTCATTATAGATTCATTACAAATGTTAGTGTTTACAATGTAGGGAAATGGGTTAAGGGTTATTAGTACTTTGAAATTATTGCCGAGTGAAAAAAAATTACTAACTACAATGTACCATTACTTTACACCTTTAATCACTTTAAGGTTTAGAGAAATAGGATAAGGTTTTTTTACAAACCAATAATTTTTTGTGGGTTTATTCTACCATGGGAGCAATTTCACAAAAGTTGCTCACTTTCAAGAATAATAATACCTAGTCGCTTAGCTAAATAGGCAACATATTATAGCTTTTGGTGGGCAATGATTGTTGGGATCAACAAATATCAGTGAGCAATCAAATGTTGAGATTAAGGAAATAGGTTAAGGTTTCCATACACCTATGCTCTAGCATTTTTAAGCAAAGTGGTATGGACAATACAAGAATCATGCATAGGCATTTATATTAGTCGCTTGAATCAATTATTGGGAATGGATCTTTTCCTAAGTTGGATGCTTGATATTCATATCATAATAAATCCATTTTGTGCCTTAATGGTTCTCTAGCGTTTTACTAAAATTGAAAGCAAATGAATCAAAATGAATTATGGGAACTAAATTCAAGTAAATCCATAACAAAAATACATAAAATTATTTAGTTTAAGTAATACAACAGAATAACAAAAAAATCATTACGTTTATGATCAATGCATTTGATCTCCATCTATTATTTAGGTAAATCCAGGATTGATCTCTATTTCTGCAAAGTCTAATCCTTCGTCAGGTTCATCAGATATGAAAGCCAAGGCGTCTTCGGTAGGAACATCTTTACCTCGACCTCGACATTGAGCTCCACATTTGCCTCGACCATAACCATTTCCCCTAGCTCCAATAGCTTTATTGATAGGAACACTTATGCCATGATGCAGTCATAAATTTCTCCCTCCTATGTCTTGACCTCCTTCGAAAGGTTGGGCTTTTGCTTTCATGTTTTTCCTCTGATGTTGCGAAATTGTACGTTGAATACGATATATTAAATCTTGTCTTGACATATATACATAGTTTATCGTAGGTTGTAAATTGTTTCGTGTAAATCTTAAATGCAGAAAAATTACCATTTTTTTTATCAATACAACTTGTAGCCTATGTTTAAGACAATTGGTCAATTGCTTGACATGCCAAATAAATCTAATACAAATCTATGAAGATGATAGTCATCCATAATGTGTAGAAATTTTTTAGATCACCCTAAATTATCTTAATACTCAATTGGATTGATAACACTCAAGAAAACATAAAAGCAAATAAAAGATAGAATAGCAAAAATGGATATTTTTATTGTATCAAAAGGTATTAGAAAAAAGCTCTTCAAATTTAAATATGAAAGTTGATACCATTCAAAAATTAGACATTTAAATTATTTATCATTACTAAAGAAAAGAAAAGAAAAAATTGTAACAAGTAAAGGTAGGACCACGATTTGACACCAGAGGTGGATCAGGACAATGCTACACCACATTTGGATCAAGTGGATTCCATCCTCATCTTTTTCATATTCAATTTTTAGTGGATTTAAAAAAAAATTGTATATTTTACAAGTAAATTTGAAGATTGATATTTGATTTATTTGTATAAAAGTTAGTTTTATTTTTTAAATATACGTGCCAATGTATTGAGGGATTATAAAATTTCACTATAAAAATAGGTAATTTATCTAATTGTTAATTGGGGTAAAACAAGAAAATTTTTTAAGAGTCAAAATTAAATTGTAATATTTACGATAGTAAAAATATAATTTTATTATTTTAATAGTTTATATCTTTATAATTTTTAAATGATTAAATCAATTTTTTTATCATTTTTAAAAGATTAAAGTATAATTTTATCTTTTTTAAAGAAATTCGAGTAATCCTAATTTCAGTTTTGGTTTCTAATTAGCTAGGTTAATACTATTGAAAAATATTATAAGTAATATCATTTTACATTTGACTAATTTTAAAAAAGGATTTAGCTTAAAAAATTCAACTCAAAGCAATGAAAATATCACCAATTCTAGTATAAATCATATATATAATATATATATTATTTATTTTTTGAGATAAAAAGAAGCAAAATTGTAGTTTGATCGCTCTTATCAAATAATGTGCAGCAAAGGCCAAAATTCCCGGCGCAACCACACGAATATTTTATTTATAAAATATTTTATAGTATATATTTTTCTCTTAGCCTCTTTCTCTTCTATAAATAATTTACAGACCAAAGCCAAATTTCTGAGGAAATCCCAGTTTCCATGAAAATTCTTGGGACATCTCGACCTTTGCCTCTCCCTTTATATAACAATTCTCCTCCTTTCTCTCATCCACACTTTTCTCCTTCAATTTTCCCATCAACCCATTATTCTCACAAGTTTTCGCAATCCATGGCTGCTTGCATTGACATCTCAAGAACAACAGACTCTTCCCAACTTTCCCAACGTCCAAACATTTCTCAACCTGATGAAGTTCTTTACAAGTATGGAAGTTTCTGCAGATCCACTTTCCCAAATAATGTTTCGAGCGTACCCTTGAATAAAAACCACACAAAAACCATCCCTACAAGAAAATCTGTTGATTTTTCTTTAGAAGAAAAAGAAGAGGTTGGTGCTTTATGGCTGAAAATGAAAGAAGAAGCAAGGTTAGATGCTGAGCAAGAACCCATCTTATCCAATTATTATTATAGCTCAATCTTTTCTCATAATTCATTTGAAAGTGCTTTAGCCAATCATTTGTCTATCAAATTAGGCAATCCAAGTCTTCCTAGCAGTACTTTATTTGATATTATCATGGCCGTGCTTGTGGAAGATCAAGGAATCATGATAGCTATTAAGGAAGATTTGAAAGCTGCTAAAGAAAGAGACCCTGCATGTATAAGTTATGTACATTGCTTTTTGAATTTTAAAGGGTTCCTAGCATGTCAATCACATAGGGTAGCCCATAATTTATGGTGTCAAGGGAGGAAAGTTTTGGCCTTGCTGATACAAAATAGGGTGTCTCAGGTTTTTGATGTGGATATTCATCCTGGAGCCAAGATTGGGAGTGGGATATTGTTTGATCATGCTACTGGAGTTATTGTTGGAGAGACAGCAGTGATTGGAAACAATGTGTCAATTTTACATAATGTAACATTAGGAGGAACTGGTAAGGCTTCTGGTGGTAGACATCCAAAGGTTGGAGATGGGGTTCTGATTGGTGCCGGTACTTGTATTTTAGGGAATATTAAGATTGGTGATGGAGCTAAGATAGGTGCTGGTTCGGTGGTGTTAAAGGACGTGCCTCCAAGGACTACTGCGGTGGGGAATCCGGCTAGATTGGTAGGAGGGAGGGAGAACCCTATAAAGCTTGACAAGATTCCAAGTTTTACCATGGATCATACTTCACACATTGCTGAGTGGTCTGATTATGTCATTTAGAGGGACTACTAATTTTACTTTCCTAAGTTTTGGAATTTTAGCCTCTTTGGTTTGGACTTTGCAGACTTTTATTTGTGTTATAAGGGCGAATGGATAGAAGTTATGATCCAAATGATGCTACACTTTTTTGTGTTGGCCGCTTGTAATATGTTATTGTATTGGCCGCTTTGTTGTAAGTACAATATAACACGTGCTTTTGTGGGAATTATGATTTCCATTATTGCCAGAATGCATTGCAGTAGTACTTTTTCATATTTATGATCCATGTTTTTTCAACAGGTATGGATTCAGAGTCTTGCTATTTCCTTTTTCAGGGGACATGAGAGCTCTGTTTTGTTTTAATAGCTGAGTAACCAATAAAGTTTAGTTTTAAATATAGTATTGATATTTAAAAAGAATGGTTAGTGTTGTATCCTTTTGGATCAAAGCCTTAACTAGTTTCCAATGAGTCGATTGAACATACCTTAGTTCAAGTTTTCAGTTGACACAAGTCCTGCACGAGTCACGGAAAAAACTATTTTACATAGATTTTTTAGGAAAGTATGACCAGAAAATGAGGTACTTAGAGAGTGACATTACTACACAGTGCAGAGGCAGGGTAGGATTAGAAGAAGGATGATAAAAGTTATGATGGCATATCTTTATGTCCATTTATTCTGTTGGTACTGGGTGGCAAATGCGTAGATGTTATGATCCAAATGATGCTACACTTTGTAGCATAAGCCAAAGAGGTTTCTTTATTGTTCAGAATAGAAAAAGGTTCTATTTTGTCATTATCTAGTGCTGTAAGGATTGCACTAGAATAGTGCTTAATTCTGAGCTGTTGAGTTTTTACTATTCGATTGTTTATAGATGGGATTTTATGTTCAATGCCTCACTTGGAAAATCTTTACTCGAAAATGAGTTTCTCCTTCATTTTAGAGGTTGAGTATTGTCCTATATGGTTGTTTCTGCGTGATGTATTTTTCTCTCTTTTATTTATTTATTTTTTAATACCTATCTCCAATCTTATTGAAAGAAAACTGTATTGTCCCCAAGATTAGATTCTAGTTTCTTTAGGGTAGTTTTCTTAGCATAAAGGAGTTCAAGTATCTAGGCTGATAGAGATTCTGTATATCATTATAAATCTCTGCTACAAATATTTAAATCAAGTTCCATTAACTAAGGCACGTGAAGATGTTGATAGGATTCTACATGGCTATGCCTGTTTACTCCATTGATGTTTTTCGGTAAGATATTCCAAGATTATAGCCATAAAAGAAGTTAAAATTTTCCATGTGCTGGTCAGAAAGGTTAAGTTTATTAAATGCATCCATACAGAAATGTCAATTTTGACAGGCAAGCAGGAGGTATCAAGACCTGCAAAACCTGCATAAATTAAGAAGAAATGAAAATTTTTCAGCAATACCTGCACAGTTTTCCCTTTAGTCTTGTGTAGTTTTACAATGGATACTTGCTCCCACTGTCCTTCACCTTCCTTGTGTTCATTTTCATGGTGTTCGAGCTATGGATGAGATCCAAAATAAAGGACTCACCCAAAAATCTACCCCTGCAGCATAGAAGCTACCTTTTATAGGGCACTTTCACTTTTTAATTTTCTCTCTTCCCCATCACCGCTTGACAGAATTAGCCAAAAGACATGGTTCCTTGATGCACCTAAACTTGGTGAATTATCACATATTGTTCTTTCTTCTCCAGAGGCTGCTAGAGAAGTGAAGAAAACACATGACATCAATTTTGCTAACAGGCCCTTTCTCCTAGATGCTGAAATCATAATGTACCATTTTTCAGATATTGCTTTTGCATCATATGGAGGCTATTGGAGGCAGCTTCGAAAGGTTTGCACATTGGAGCTGTTAAGTACGAAATGTGTACAATCATTCCGATCAGAGGAAAGCAGGTATCAAGTTTAATTAGATCCATCTATTCTAATACTGGACTGGAAATCAACAGTGGAGAATTGTTTTGCAGCTTATCATATAGCATCACTATAAGGACGGGTTTTTCCGGAAGATGCAAGCAACACGAAGCATTCATTTCAATTCTGAGGAAACTTGTGGAAGCTGCAGCTGGTTTTAGTATTGCTGATCTGTTTCCTTCCATCAAATTGCTTCATGTGATCAGTGGAATGGGAGCTAAATTTGAGAGGTTTCACCATGATTTAGACGTGATGCTTGAAAGCATCATTGAATAACATAGAGATAGAAATGCGCATCCGAAGAAAAGTGATGATGAAATAGATGATCAAGTTAGTGCTCTTTTGAATCTTCAGGATCATGGAGGCCTTGAATTTCCCTTAACAACTGACAACGTCAAAGCTGTTATCCTGTTTAGTAATTTGATGTCCCATATCTTGCATGTTTTTATGTGTTTATATGGTCCTATAAATTTAACATGCTCAAAGATCAGATAACTTCAAGCTTCAGATTGATATCTTTGGAAAGGAACATTTATTTAGTGTTCAAATATATGAGACCTTGCTTTCTTTAGTTGCTTGAAAACTGTAAAAAAATGTTTTGTACTGCAAGTAGAACTTTTCAGGACATTCTCATTGGTGGAACTGAGACATCTCCAACTATAGCTGAATGGGTGATGTAGGAAATGATGAAAAATCCTAGAATCCTTGAAAAAGAACAAGCCGAGGTGAGGCAAGCCTATGATAGAACAGGGGATGTCAGCGAGTCAGACCTTCATGAATTGACGTACTTGAAGTTAGTTATAAAGGAAACTCTAAGATTACACCCTCCTCCACCTTTGCTACTTCCAAGAGAAAGTATGGAGAGATGTGAAATTAATGGATATGAGATACCAGCCAAGACCAAATTGGTTTTTAATGCATGAACCATTGGAAGAGATTCCAACTACTGGAATGAAGCCGAGAGGTTCAATCCAGAGAGATTCATCAATAGTTGTTTTTTTTTTTTGAAAGCAAATTCATCAGTAGTTCAGTTGACTACAAAGGGGCTAACTTCGAATTTATTTCCTTTGGTGCTGGAAGGAGAATCTGTCTTGGCATCTCAATTTACGGTATGGCTGTTCTCGAGACTCCCTAATGGACTGGAAAATGAGGATCTAGACATGACTGAGGCTTTTGGTGCTTCTGTTAGAAGAAAAAGTGATATGTACTTGATTCCCATTCCTTACCACCCGCTATGTGTTCAGTAGTTAGAAATATATACATAAATATCAGGGATGATCTCTTTGTAAAACCAGTGTGAAGATTGTGAAATCCCATTTCACATGGCAGCTGTTGCTTCCTATTCCCAATATTTGGGTTCAAAATTCTATTATATTCCCAATACTATAGCAACAAAATTATTCAATTTTGTCATGTTCTGGTGACGAAGGATAAGTTTGTTTAAAGCACCCATACCCGGAGTCAGTTTTGACAGGCAAGCATGTTTCAAGATCAGAAACCTGCATAAACTAAAAAAATAAACGAAATTTTCTCATCAATTCATGAACAGTTTATCCTTTAGTCTTGCATATGTTTACCATGGATAAGTTGCTCCCTTTGTCCTTCACCTTCTTTGTGTTCATTTTCATGGTTCTTAAGTTATGGATGAGATCCAAAATAAAGGAGACACCCAAAAATCTACCTCCTTCACCATGGAAACTACCAATTATAGGTCACTTGCATCTTTTGATCTTTGCTCTTCCCCATCGACGCTTGATGGAATTAGCCAAAAGACACGGTTCCGTCATGCAGCTACAACTTGGTGAATTATCACACATTGTTGTTTCTTCTCCAGAGGCTGCTAAAGAAGTGATGATAACACATGATATCAATTTTGCTAACAGGCCTTTTCTCTTTGCTGCAGAAATGATTTTATATAATTCTTCAGATATTGCTTTTGCACCATATGGGGGCTATTGGAGGCAACTTCGAACGGTTTGCACATTGGAGCTGTTAAGTACAAAACGTGTACAATCATTCCGATCAATCAGAGAAGAGAATGTATCAAGTTTAATTAGATCCATCTATTCTAATACAGGACTGGAAATCAACCTTGGAGAAATGTTATGCAACTTATCATATAACATCACTTTAAGGACTGCTTTCGCTGGAAGATGCAACCAACACAAAGCATTCATTTCATTTGTGAAGAAATTTGTGGAATCATTAGCCGGTTTTAGTATGGCTGATCTATTTCCTTCCATCAAATTGCTTCATGTGATCAGTGGGATGAGAGCCAAACTTGAGAGGTTTCATCATGATCTAGACTCGATGCTTGAAAGCATCATTGAAGAACATAGAGCTAGCAATGCAAATCTGGAAAACAGTGATGAAAAACCAGATGATCTACTTGATGTTCTTTTGAATCTCCAGGGTCACGGAGGCCTTGAATTTCCCTTAACAACTGACAACATCAAAGCTGTTATCCTGGTTAGTAGTTTGATGTCTCATGTCTTGCTTGTTTATATACATGTTTGTATACTCCTATAAATTTAACTTGCTCAAAGATCAAATAACTTGTTGGGTTTTTGACACACTTTAACCGGGTAAAATAAGAATTTCAAACAGAGCACCAGCAACAACGTATTATACCCGGATAAAATATGAAGGAAAAATGCTTGAAGTTCAAGCTTTTAGCTATTGTTGGGGATTTTTTACAACAGAGGAACGGAGCAGAGGAAGAAATACAGGACAGAACAAGGCAGTATTTTTACTTGCTCACAAATGTGCAGCAAGGGAGCTATGGCTTCAGCTCGTTTAGCTCATTCATTCAATTAGAAAAACAATACATTTATAGATAAAACACATTACCAAATACTACCTACTCCCACTTAGTAGCCTAGGGACTTGCTAAGCATTACTTGTACACATCAATAAGCTGAATTATCAGCTCAATCATCACCTAAACCCATCAAAACATCAATAACTAAGTTCATTTTCAACCAAACTAAACTAAATTGCAACTACAACAGTCAACATGTTGCTGCAGCATGCAGCATGCATACAAGCCGTATGCACTCAACAAAAACATAACAGTAGCATGGATGGCCAATTTCCAACACTCCTCCTTGGACTCCATGCTGCAAATGTCATTCATTCATCAAGTTTTTGAACTTGGCAGTCCTTAGATGCTTTCTTTCAAGCTGACCCTGCACAAGCACTTCATTTTCAACCTTGGCAAATGGAGTCTTCTCCTCCTTCACAGCCTTGGTTGACAACACATCTTGCCTTGTTCCCTATTACAGTCCTGCTTCTTCTTGCATAAACAACTTGCAAGTATAGTTTGCTTGCCTTCAATCTGCCATTTTTGGCTTGCACCCACTCGGGCTTGCATTTTGCTGCTCGCAACTATACACCTTTGACAGGCTCGCTTTTTTGCTTACTGTCTTCAACAGGTGTCTTCAACTTTGCTGCTTGCAACCATACACCTTTGACAGGCTCGCACTTTGGCTTACTGTCTTTAGTTGGTGTCTTCAATAGGCTCGCAACTATCACTTCTTGCTAAGCTTGCAGCTTGCACATTGGAAAGCTCACATTCTTTCCTTGAAACTCCTCCTTCAGTCTATCCCAGGCTTGTTTTGGTGTCTTCATTTTAACCACCCATATGTAATAGCCTTCTCCATTGGAGATTGGTGGTGCAGCTGGTGAGAAGCTTGATGAAGCCATCGTTTTTTTTTTTAAGTTTGCTAGAACAGGTCCCTTAAGAATGCAGCTCTAGATACCAATTGTTGGGTTTTTGACACACTTTAACCGGGTAAAGTAAGAATTTCAAACAGAGCACCAGCAGCAACGTATTATACCCGGATAAAATATGAAGGAAAAATGCTTGAAGTTCAAGCTTTTAGCTATTGTTGGGGATTTTTGACAGCAGAGGAACGGAGCAGAGGAAGAAATACAGGACAGAACAAGACAGTATTTTTACTTGCTCACAAATGTGCAGCAAGGGAGCTATGGCTTCAGCTCATTTAGCTCATTCATTCAATTAGAAAAACAATACATTTATAGATAAAACACATTACCAAATACTACCTACTCCCACTTAGTAGCCTAGGGACTTGCTAAGCATTACTTGTACACATCAATAAGCTGAATTATCAGCTCAATCATCACCTAAACCCATCAAAACATCAATAACTAAGTTCATTTTCAACCAAACTAAACTAAATTGCAACTACAACAGTCAACATGTTGCTGCAGCATGCAGCATGCATACAAGCCGTATGCACTCAACAAAAACATAACAGCAGCATGGATGGCCAATTTCCAACATAACTCAAGGTCTAATTCCTTGCCCAACATACATGAGACCTCACTTTCTTCAATTACTAAAACAAACATGTTTTGTACTTCAACTAAGTTGAGGTGAGGCAAGTCTATGACATAACAGGGGATGTCAATGAATCAGACCTTCATGAATTAAAGTACTTGAAGTTGGTTATCAAAGAAACTCTAAGATTACACCCTCCTGTACCTATGCTACTTCAAAGAGAAAATACTGAGAGATGTGAAATTAATGGATACGAGATACCAGCCAAGACCAAAGTGATTGTCAATGCATGGGCCATTGGAAGAGATTCCAACTACTGGAATGAAGCCGAGAGGTTCAATCCAGAGAGATTCATCAATTGTTCAGTTGACTATAAAGGGGCTAACTTCGAATTTATTCCCTTTGGTGCTGGAAGGAGGATGTGTCCTGGAATGTCATATGGTATGGCTGTCGTAGAGCTTTCCCTTGCACAACTACTGTACCATTTTGATTGGAAACTCCCTAATGGAATGAAAACTGAGGATCTAGACATGACTGATGCCTTCGGTGTTACTGTTAGAAGAAAACGAGATCTGTACCTGATTCCCACTCCTTACCACCCAGCACCATCCATTCAGTAGTTTGAATACAAAGAGACCTTCTTTTTAAAAGTCAGTGAGAAGACTGTCGAATCACATTTCACTTGGCAGCAGTTGTTTCCTATTCTTAATTTGTGTTTAAATATGTTCACTTTAATTGTACCCTGTGATTGCTCCATGTTAAAAAGATTAGTCAAGTCTAATGTTATTTAGCTGACAGGGAACTCCATTGTTTGAGTTGAAACATTCTCTTGGTCCTCTTCATTAGTATGGAGATTGTTAACTATGGCCTGGAATTTATATTTAGCACAACACCCCTCAAAGTTCCAAATATTGGGAAGTGTTTTTTTTCAACTTATAAATACAATATGGAAATCCTAATTACGCTGTTTGAGCAAACAACTTTACAGTATCAACAATAAACAAGCTCTTATTTGTTCTTTATGGAAAATGAATTGTAAAAGTAGCTTTGTGTTTTGGCTAAAATATGGATATGAAAAGCCAGAAAAGAAAAATCTGCAGTAATTTTAAGGGAAAGGGATGTATAGCAGTACCAAGTGTGAGGTTGGGGGAGTATGCAAGTGTAGAAAGGCTAGTACCTTCCAACAGGCAATTGTGAAAAGTAGTCAAAGACATAAGACATTCTATCATGATGTGCCGGTGACATCAATAAGCTCATTTCCCAATCACATGTTCTCTGATCTAGATCTATGCACTGACAGAATGTTTTTCTTGAAAATAGCCTAAATCGAAACTAATTTGGTCTCAGAGTTTTAGCTTCTACTTTGGCTTAAACAACACAAATGACCTAATTAAGAAGTATTTGAAAAGTGGATGGAAATGGAACTTCAGTGACAAACGCCATAGTTCTCTTCAGTACTCTAAATTCATGGAGCACCAATTCTTCTCCTCTCCTATACTCTTTACATTCATTATCTTTGTTTTGATGCTGGTGAAACTAGGGAAGAGATTCAGAGCCAACAACTTGACTCCAAATCTACCACCACGGCCATGGAAGTTGCCTGTCATAGGAGGCCTGCACCACCTTGCTGCTGTCCCTCTACCACATAAAACATTAAGAAACACGGCCAAGAGATTGTTGGTGTAGTTTTTGTTACAAAGAGAGGAAGATAAGAGGAGAGAAGAAAAACAAAATTTTTGAGAATAATAGAGAAACTGTCTGTTCACCTTCACACACACACACGTTCTTTTAAAAAACATAAAGTAAAAGAAACTAAACTCAAAATACTACTGATCTTACAGCAGAAAAACTAAACTTAAAACAAGTACCAGTTACTATTGAAGGCCTAAAGCAATTGGCACACAAAACATATATTTGATATCAAACTCAGAAAACAAAATTCCATCTTGATTAGCATCACACGAATAGCATGAAACTTCACATTGATGTGCTTTGTTCTACCATGCTGAACTGGGTTTTTAGCAATGGCAATAGTTGACTTAATGTGACACAAAAGAACAGTGACACTTTCTTGCTCAAAACCAAGACCAGAAAGCAAATTTCTCAACCAAATTCCTTGGTTTGCAGCAGCAGCAGCAACAACAACAATATGTTCTGCTTCTGTAGTTGATTGACCCACAACTTGTTGCTTCTTGGAACTCCAACAGATTGCACCTAAGCGAAAGTCAAAAACATACCCGGATGTACTCTTCATGTCATCCAAACTCCCTGTCTAATCTCTGTTAGAGTACCCAGTCAACTTCAGACTTCCTACCCTTTAATAATTCAGCCTTTCACTTGTTGTGCCCTTCACATACCTACGAACCCTCTTGGCAACTCCCAAATGAACATCAGGAGGTGAACTCATAAACCTTGAAAACAATGTTGTAGGGAACATTAAAGTAAACTTCCAACTATGCTTCTGTAAATAGAAAGATCACAAAATTTCTCACCATCATTTTTTGAAAACTTCAAGTTTAGAGGCATTGGTGAGTCAACTCTGCAAAATTTCAGCTTAAATTTCTTTAGAACATTTAAGACGTACTTATGTTGTGAGATGAAGATACCAATTTTCCTTTGATTAATTTCCATCCCAAGAAAGTAGCTAGTAAGTTTCGCGCATGAGTTTTTCTAAATAACAATATAGGAGTTTTTTCAAAAATTAATATTTTTAAATCACGTGATTACTAAAGCTAAAGTGAAATTTCTAAAAGTTTTCGTTGTTTTTATAAGTAAATGTTTAAAGATCATGCAGTGAAATAGGTGTTTTCAAACTTGAGAATTTTCTGAAACTCATATGAGTTTAGCTAAATTAAGATTTTAGATCACACAGTTTCTAAGCAAGATTTTAGTTTTTCAAACGAGTTGATGTGACTTCTCCATATTCGACCATAACGTCTAAGTCAAGTTTGGGTGTTACATTTAGTGGTATCAAAGTCAGGTTGCATAACTCGGGCTATGGTTTCTGGGTTTAAAAATTTTATGCATAATGTGTTTTGAAATTTCTGATTTTTAATTTCTTTTTTTGGAAATATAATGTGAGTGAATTTATGAAAAAAATTACTAAAATTCTGAAAATGTGAATTCGAAACTTCGATGCCGATCCAAGTAAGTTAGTTGTACTTTGGTTATTCATACTTTAGTTAAACTGATGAACTTTAGGGATTATTGAATAAAACATTCTCTACTTTAAGATAACTAAGCACTTCTGCAAAACATTAGACTTAGGATTTTTAAAAACCTAAGTTAAACTTTAGACTTTTGAACTGAAGAGAAGTAAAATGAATTTACACAATATCTGTAGTCGCGGTGTGTGAGGATGTGGTGAATGTTGTCAAGTGATTCACGCTGAGTCCTCTTCTCAGAGTAGTATGCCCACTCTAGAAATTAGCAATAATGTAGAGACGTTCAGTTCTGATGCTAGTAATCAGGAAACAAAGGACGATGTTATGTCCCAAGAGTTTCCAAGATATTTACATAGGGTCGTTGGGGCCCAATCTGTATCTGTGAGTTGAGGGTCTGTGACTGAGCGACTTTGGTCGAATGAGACTAAGTTAGCGGAAAAGATTAATCGCTTAGAAATCAAGGAAAAGGAAAGGAATAAGTGCGGAATAAGAGGAGTTTTGGTTCTGTTGGCTTAAATCCGTGACCTAGGAAATGAGTCAGAATAGTTAGACCTTAGTCGGTTGAGAAAATTGTGAGTGTAGGTTAAGTTCTGATTTGTGCTTTCAGTGGTAGGCGTCATCCAAGCAAGTGTTGGAGGGAAATGAGGGTGTGTTTTAGATGTGGATCCATTGAGCATAGTGTTAGGGATTGTCCATGACATTCTCTTAGTCGGATGCAAGCTTCGTCTCAAAGAGGGAATCGAAGACTGATTAGTGCTACTAGGCGTCGAGAGGATCATGACATTTGCGATCTATGTCAGTTGTACCCTGCATTAACTAGGTGTTTGGTTGTACTCAAGTGTTTGATTGTTATTAGAGTTTTTGAGACTTTAGGATTGCGAAAAAATTAGTGATATTTCTGTAAATTTTTTTATAGAGGATCTGAGTTAGTGAATAAGAATTTCATTAGAAATATTGTTTGGATCGGTTTGCATGGGAATTAGAGTTGTGCAGCGATAGTGTGGTGGCTAGTTGGGAATAAGGAAATTCAAATTTTATGGTTAATTGAGTGGTGTGGCAGTGAAAATTTCGAGGACGAAATTACTTTGAGGAAGGGAAAGTTGTCACATTTCAAAAATCGAGTTAGAAGAAATTTCGTAAATGAAACCAAGAGTGGCCACGTCATATTTTTGAGTAAAGGTTGTGGGAATCATGACAAGTGAAATGATCTGGTTCAATGGTTAAATGTTGTGTGGTGTGTGGGAGGTTCTGGGTTTGATTCATTCTCTCTGAATTTTTTGCTATTTTTTGTCCCTATCTTTATCTCTAAACATTTAACTTAAATTTAATTTTCGCACAAGTTTTAGTGAGAATGAGCTTGCTGGTTCAATGGTAAATTATTAACTTACTTTTTGGTTTTGTGTTCGAATCCATGCAAATGGGTATTATTTTTGCTAATATTCATGTGTGTCGCCCATCTAGTGGTATTTGGATTAGATTTGGACTTTAGAAAATTCTATTTGGGTGAGGGTTAGATTAGTGGGGAAGTAGTTAGTTATGATTTGGATTGTATTTTTATTATTTATTTTATTTTATTTTTCCCAAAATTTTCTCTTAATTCTATTATCATGTCTCTCACTCCCTTTCTTGGTTTTTTCCATTTGATTTTCTTTTTTTTTTCAATTAATTTCTTTGCTTTGTTTTTATTCCTGTTAAACTTTTGTCCTTTTGTTCTACCTTTCACCAAATTACTTTTTGTCTTTAGCTTACTTTTTTTTTCCTTTTGATTCAAATCTTGTGTAGGCGTGGTGTAAATTCTTTGCTCATAACTCTCTCAGGTATTCCAATCTTGGTTGGGTAAGAGAATAATTTTTTTATTATTACTATGATAATTTTTGGTTGTTGAGTTCGACGAATATGAGTGATTTTTGCATTGGGTTTTTAGTTTTAATTATTTCAATGTGTTTCTAGGAGAAGGTTGAGGGGCGTTTGGTGTTCTTCCAGCAATTTAGTTATCGATTTATTGCTAATTTCTTTTGGATAAGTGTTCTAATGTCTTTTGAAAGCTAAACCAGGGCATATGTGATCGGAATCTTGATATATTTTCGTGTGTTGTTACTAAAATTACTTGTGAAAATGCTATTTTTAGGTTCTGAAAATCTTGTGGTTGAATTCATATTAGAAAATATTCAAGTGTGTAACGAAAAACCCGAAAAACAACGAACGACTTAAAGTTGAAAACCATTCTGTTGATGTCACACGGTCGTGTGGTCGGCCATGTGGCGGCTTGTGTAGGTCACATAGGCATGTTAGGCCGTGTGGGCCATACAAACTGGGCTGGTTAGGTTCTGTGGGTCTTACGGCCGTGTGGGACCATTTTTTTGGAAATTCTCACTTAGGCCCGTTTGACTTCAAAACTCGTAATTAAATCTTTCGTGGGGTCCGTTTGGCTTAAATAAGACTTGAAATGTAACATCTGTTGATATGTGTTTGTATGCTATATAGGTAAAGTATGTGAAAAATATATGTACGCGTGTTATGATAACTTCAAAAACATGATTACGTATGAAAATTATGCATGACATTTGTTTATGGAATATATGTGTTAGTTTAGTTATGCATGTGCATCGGGATAGTTTATTTGTGCATGTGCATCGGGATGAGCTTGGTATGGATGGAGGAAGTGTATTTTGACAGTATTATTGTAATTTCAGTGGTTAAACGGTAATATCTATTTGGTAGCTCATCTGCACCTTTTTAAGTGGCATACCACCATGACCCAGTGTGATTGGATGGATGGACTCTTGTAGTCCTAATTGATATGATAGGTTGGATAGAGCTGGTGTGTAGTGGATGGGGGTATGATCTGTGTCTGTATTTGTATCTGAATCTGAATACGCATTTGTATCTGATTATGAAAATACATTTGAATTTGTATATGAGAATATGTTTGAATCTGTATATGAAAATGTATATGTTTATTTATGTATATTTGATTTGTTGCTTGGAATGTGTTACACACTGAGCTCGTAGAGCTCACTATTTGTTTGTTATTCTCTCAGGTAATCAGCAAGTTTAGGATTGGACAGTGTGCTAGAGCTCGGATTGGTTTTCCACATAAGATGGTTCGAATTATTTTAATTAAGATTTCTGGACTTTTGATTTTTGGACTAAGTTTTCGGATTTTGTTTTGTTTTTGGATTTTTGATCTGGTCGATGGTTTTTGGGTGTTCTTAAACGTAAAACTGCAAAATCATACGAATTTGACAAATAGGAATTCAATTTTCAAAACATAAAAACTCTAAAAATATCCAGTGCAAAATTGTTTGATACTTAACTTTTGAAAATTGAATTCCTATTTATCAGCCACATGGTCTGCTACAAGGCCGTTTGACCTACACAGTCTGTCACACGGCCGTGTGACGTCGATAAAATGATTTTTGGCTTTACGTTGTTCGTTGTTTTTTGAGTTTTTCGTTACACACCTAGATATTTTATTATACGAATTCAACCACGAGATTTCCATAACCTAAAAACAACACACGAAAATTAAATCAAGATTTCGACATATACGCCCTCATTCATCTCTTAAAAGACATTAGAACTCTTACCCAAGAGAAATTAGTAATAAACCAATGACTAAATTTTTGGAAAAATGCCAAACGCCCCTCAATCTTCTTCTAGAAGGACATCGAAATAATTAAAACTAAAAACCCAATGCAAAAATCACTCATATCGATTGAACTCAACAACTAAAAATTACAATAGTAACAATAGAAAAATTATTCTCTTACTTAACCAAGATTGGAATACCCAAGAGAGTTCCAAGCAAATAATTCACACCATACCTACGCAAGATTTGAATCAAAAGAAGAAGAAGAAGAAAAAAGTAAGCCATAGACAAGAAGCAAATTGGAGAAAGGTAGCACAAGAGGATAGAAGTTTAACAAGAAGAAAAACAAGCAAAGAAATTAATTGAAATAAAAAAGAAGAAAATCAAATGGAATAGACCAAGAAGGGGAGTGAGAGACGTGAGAGTAGAATTAAGAGAAAATTTTAGGAAAAAATTAAATACAATTAAAATAAATAATAAAAATACAATCCAAATTATAACTAACTACTTCCCCACTAAACAATCCAAATCATAACTAACTACTTCCCCACTAATCTAACACTCACTTAAACAAAATTTTCTAAAGTCCAAATCTAATCCAAACACTACTAGATGGGTGACACGCATGAATATTAGCAAAAATAATGCCCATTTATACATGTAGGGATTCAAACACAAGACCAAAGGGCAAGCCGACACCTTACCACTGAACCAACAAGCTCATTCTTGTTAAAACTTGCACGGAAATTAAATTTAAGTCGGATGTTCAGGGATCAAGATAGGGACAAAAAAGAGCAAAAAATTTAGAGAGGAGAAACCAAACCTAGAACCTCCCATACACCAATAAAACATTTAACCACTAAACCAGATCACATCACTTGTCATAATTCCCACAACCTTTACTCAAAAACATGATGTGGCCACTCTTGGTTTCACTAACCCAATTTCTTCTAACCCAGTTTTTAGGATGTGACATCTTCAACATTGCTTTTATTACCAACAAATCATCAAAATAAAAAGAAACAACAAGCAAGTTAGGATTCATAACTTTCTTAAGATACAAAGTAACTTCATTAATGCTCCTCTGAAAACCCAACTTCTGCAAATAAGAATCAATTCTGCAATACCAGCCCCTTAGTGTCTGTTTTAGACCGTAAAGAGCCTTTTTAAACTTATACACTTGATATTCATTTGCAACAACCAAAAAACCTTCAGGTTGACAAACTAGATATCTTCTTCAAGCTCTCTATTCAAGAAAACTAATTTTACATCCAAATGAAACACATTCCTGCCCAATTGACTTGTAATAACAATAAGTAAATTGATGGTATCGTATCTAGAAACTGGTGCAAAAGTGTCATCGTAGTCAACTCCACATATCTGTGCATATCCCTTTACGACCAATCTAGCCTTATGCTTGAACACAGTGTCATCAGGATTGAACTTAGTCCTATACACCCACTCTCACTTATAACATGTTTACCACTAGGTAGATCAGTCAAGAACTAGGTATCATTTTTCTCAATTGCAGAAATTTCTGCCTCTATTGCATCAATCTATTCAGGTACCTTTGTAGCTTCATCGAAACTTGCTGGTTCAACAAATACAAAATTGCACCTCTCATACGCATTTACTAAGGATTTAGTTTTGATAACCTTAGCATCAGTTGTATTAGCTACACCAAATTTATTACCAGTCACACCATGTTCATCATAATCAGTTATATTAGCCTCTTCAGGCATTAACCTACAATCGTGCTTCTGCACATCATTATTCTCCCAACTCTAGTAAGAATATTTATAAAAAATGACATTTTTACTTACCACAATCTTCTTGTTTTTCAGATTAAAGACTCTATAACGAACAAAGATTCCTTTCCAAGCCCTTTCATCTAACTTGGTTATCATATTAGCAGGTATATAGCTAAAAAAATAGAACCAAACCCTCTAAGGTGTTTCACAAAAGGCTTAGAACCAGACCAGGCTTCAAGATGAGTTGATAAGCCATAAAAGTAACTTATTTTTAATCCCATTCTTGATGCATTTTTGGATGATTTATTATGTAAATTAGTGAATCCGATGCTCCCAATCCTTTAAATTCATATTTCTATGTTTAGGTGAGCATAGAGGAGTGAAAGGAGAGAAAAACAAGCAAAAATAAGACAAAAAGAGCCGTTTTTAGGATCCACATGGCCTGGGCATTTCCACAAGGCCTGGGCACACGCCCGTGTGAGCCACACGGGCTTGGCACACGCCCATGTGCTAGCCCGTGTCGATTTCACAACCTGCTTCCCAGATATACGAAAAAAATCTAATTTTTAGGCTTTTTGGGCATTCTAAAGTCTATAAATACCAATTAGAAGAAGACTTAAGGGGACAAAGAGAGAAGATCAAAGAAAAGACTCGAAGAACGCCATAGGAATCAACTCAGAAGTGGATCTCCCTCAAGATCGAAGATCTTCATTTAATTTCTTTCGAAGTTTTATTGAGTTTCTTTATATCTTGTGGTTATTCTAACTTTGAGATGTTTTTATTCAGGATTATGAACTAAAATCCCTAGATACCTAGGAAGGATGAAACCTATGATGAATCTTATTATTTAATTTCTTTTTTTACGTGATAAATACTTGATTCTTGTTCTCAATTATGTATGCTTATTTCGTGTTTTAATATTTTTGGGATATTAATTCATGTTTAATGTGCTTATTTTAGTGGAGCAAAAGTCCCAGTTTAATAGTAGATCTAGCATAATTGAGTGGAGTTGCATGTAATCCTAGAAATAAGACGACATAAATCTACTAGATTAGAGTCAAATCTAATGGAGGAATCCATAGATAGAGTTAATGTGACAATAGAGGTTTTAATTAGAAAGAGATTTCAATTAATCAACCTAGAGTCAGTTGTTCTTACTCTCGAAAGAGATATTAACATAATTTAGAGATTTCTACGGATTAAGACACAAGTGAATAAATCGTTTAATTCATATTCATAATAATAGGTGAAGTCTAGGTGGATTCTTTCCTGGGTATTGTCTATCTCATTGGTTATCTTCGATTATTTTCCTATTTCATTCTCTTTGCGTTCTTAGATAAATTAGATTAGTAATTTTAGATTAAAAGCAATCACTTCAAATTGTAGGCTAAATAATAGAAAAATGATAATTACTAGTACTTTTAGTCATTGTGGATATGATATTCCCTACTCACCATAACTATACTATTGTTTGATAGGTGCACTTGCCTTAGTCGTGTTTATAGTTAGTTTAGTGACCATCAAGTTTTTGGCGCCATTGCCGGGGACTAAAATATTAGGAACACTTTATTTTTATTAATTTAGCCATTTTTTTATTTTACTGTTGCTTTAGTTTAATTTTTACAGTCAAATTTTTCTTTAATTTTTCTTCTAGCAGGTTTCTTTATTACTGAGGAGATGGATGGTAATCAAAATAATCAGTTACCTCTTGCAGTGGCAGCGAATCTTGTAGATCCCGTTCTCATTCCTCGTACTATGTAAGATTATGCGAAGCCCACTCTAACTGGGGCTGAACCGAGTATTGTGAGACCTATTATAACTGCAAATAGTTTTGAAGTAACACAAAACATTATTCAGATGATTCAACAGTTTGTTCAATTCAATGGTTTGCAAGACGAGGACCCATATATTTATTTGGCCAGCTTTTTGGAAATTTGTGATACTTTCATAATTACTGGCATCATTGAAGATGCCATTCGCCTACGATTATTCCCATGCTCATTGTGGAATAAAGCTAAGCAGTGATTGTACTCTTTACCATGAGGTTCCAACACTACATGGGATCAAATGACTGAGAACTTCCTACTGAAGTACTTCCCTTTGGCTAAGATAGCCAAGTTTAGGATCAACATCTCTTCCTTTGTGCATGTTAAGTTAGAGACATTATATGATGCATGGGAGATGCATAATGATTTATTGAGAAGGTGCCCTCACCATGGTTCACCCCTATGGCTGCAAGTTCAAACCTTTTACAATGGTTTGAACCCATCAACTAGGCAACTAATCGACACAGTAGCCAATGGAACTCTGAACAATAAAACACCCGAAGTGGCTTATGATTTTATTGAGGAGATGTCATTGAATAATCATCAGTGGCAAGTCACGAGCACGAAATCAATGAAAACAACTGGTGTTTTTAATTTAGATGCGATCACCATATTATTAAACCAGGTAGAAATATTAAATAGAAAATTTGATGATTTATATCTTTCTATGTAGGTAAATCAAGTAACACAATGTGATGCAATTGGAGGTGGAATAAGTAATCTAAAATATTGACCCTTCGGTCCTAGCACGGAGAATGAGCATATCAATTATATGGGTAATAATTCTAGAACAAAAATAACTGTTATAGTAAAAACTATAATGCAGGTTGGAGAAACCACCCAAACTTCGCATGGGGTGATCAAGGAAACCAAGGATCACAACTTCTTCCGGGATTACAACAACCTTATCAGCCAGAAAAGAAGTAAAATTTTGAACAGATGTTAGCAAAATTTATTTCAGCGTCGGAGACTAGTTTTCAAAACACCGAGACAACTTTAAAAAATCAACAAGCATCAATTTTTAGGCTAAAAAATCAGGTTGAACGATTTCCTAAATTGGTTTAAAAAAGGAAACAAGGTAGTTCACCCAATAACATCGAACCTAACCCAAAAAAGCACATGAAAGCAATTACATTAAGGAATGGAAAAGTGTTGGCTGAACCCGAAAAGAGTCTACAACAGGAAAATGATAAGGCAAATGATGAGGGGGTAAAACCCAAAGAAATTTAGACACCAGTGGATAAAGAATATAAACCACCGATCCCGTATCCGACCAAGTTGAAGAAAGACTGCATGGATGAATAATTTGGTAAATTTCTTAAACTTTTTAAACAATTACATATCAACTTACCTATCGTTGAAGCTATTTCGCAGATCCCTACATATGTAAAATTCTTAAAACAACTATTAACAAATAAAAGGAAGTTTGAGGAACTATCCACTGTGAAACTCTATAATGACCCGATAGTCAGGTAATCAGAAAGTGCATTTTTTGGGTCTCCCTTTTCGTGAAACGGATTCGTAAATATTTATTAAAAATATTTAAGAAGTTAGTAGTGTAGTTAATTAGGTTTTTGGTTAGGTGAATTTGTTTGAATTAATGTTAATTAGGTATAAGGATTAAATTGAATAAAGTGTGAAAGTTGAATTATAGAATGGAGAAAAGTGAAGGGACTAAATTAATAATTAAACCATAACAAGTGTATGGTAATAAATGAATTCATATGTACTAATAATATACTCATGTATAAAAAAATAATAAATAAGTATTACTTAGTATTTAAGTATAAATATATATGTTATATTATATTATATTATAATAGTTTAATAATAAAATAAACAAATAAAGTAAATAAAATAAATAAAATAATAGAAACTGAAATAGAAAGAAATATTGAAAACAAAACAGAAAAGGAAAAAGGGGAAAGAAAAAGAGAAAGAAAAGAAAAAGAGAAATTAGGGTTTAAGGTTCAAGCTTAATTTGGTAAGTCAATTTAATCCATTTTTTTTATGTTTTTAGAATCCTAGAACAAAATATTACTTGATTTATGTTGAAATTTTAGAAGTTAGTGAATTTTTAGATGTTGTTCATATTGAATAAATTGAAGAATTAGGGGTTAAGTTGATAGAATTTCAAGTTAGAATTGAGAAAATGATTGAATTGTAAAATAAATCATAAGTTTTGAGTAATAGGGACTAAAGTGAGAGAATTTAAAAATTAGGGATTTATTGAACATACCTTACCCATATCCAAGGGCGGAACAGGGTACGAGGCATTACGAGACTTAACCATACACATGGATGAAAACCGGGCCATAAAATTTCATTTAATTCAAAACTTTCGAACACATGCATAGACTCATATTTAAAGACATATAATGTGGCATAAATGAGTACTTACACATCCATAATCATGCAATAACATGTTATTCACTTTAAACATATTTGCTTACCATCCTGTATATAATATACATTCTTACACTAACTAGACCTAGACATGCTAAATCTTACTCTCATTTTATACCATCATAATGTAGTTACCAATTTGTCCATTAAACATCCATATTCAAGGAAAAATTACTCATTTCCATTTAATTCATGATCCACTGGCCTGCATTTAACTTACCTGATGTATTACCAATCATGCATAACAAATAAAGCTAACTATATCATCACGTCAAAACATAGGACATGTCATGATTAATTAAACTTACAAAACATAATGGATAAGGACCACATCCCATGATTATATATGATGACTCAATGCAGACCGATACATATGGTCAAAGTCATAATAATAATACATATCACAAACCAACTTCCTATACATGCCACTCACTTGATATTTCTAATATTTGAATTAATTCTCCCAAAAATGAGAGCTTGATAGTGTGATTTTGCCTCTGACAATCTCCAACCCCGAGCTGACCTGTCAAAACTGAAGAAATAGAGAGGAGGGGTAAGCTTGACGCTAAGTAAGTCCATATGAAGTTAATAAGCAATTACCCACATTTTTTTTAAAGTGAAACATCATAATCGTACAATTTACTCTTATTTAGGTTAAGCTATTTTACTGAGTTATAGTTACTAATTCATTTATATCTAGAGCTAAAAGACTCAAAATTAAGTTTTGTTAATTTTCCTTGAAACTAGACTCATATACCTTTCTCCCATAAAATTTTCAGAATTTTTGGTTTAGCCAATTAGTACAGTTTATTCATTAAAATTTCCCTTGTTTTGTTGTCCAATAGTTCTGACATCTCTTCACTAAAAATTATTTTTCTCATAGTAAAGAATTTTAATAATGCTCTAATCTATCTTTCTAGAGAATAGACTCATTAAGGATTTTAATAGTATAAATTAAAACCCATAATTATTTTTATAAAATTTTTAATGACTTTCTCAAATCGGAACAGGGGATCACGAAGTCATTCAGACTCTGTCTCACAACAATTTAAATATCTCATAATAAAAATTTCGATTGCATATACTGTTTCTTCTATGTGAAACTAGACTCATTGTGATTTAACCTCATATTTTATTCAGCCCCTAATTCAATTTCCAAAATTTGTGGTGAATTTCCAAAGTTGCACCACTGCAGTAACCCAAAACTGCCAAGGCTAAATTTACTCATTCATTACTATTATTCACCAAACCCATACAATATCATTTCATTCATAATGGTAAGAACATATAATTATGGTTCATAAGCATAAATCCATAATCTCAATGTTATCAAGTATCAAGGACTTATTCCAAATCATGTCATTTTCATAATATTCACCAAATACTATATACATCATAGATCATCACATGTCAAGGCATCACACATAAGTTTAGTGTACATACCTGTACAACTTGTAACATAACTCAAAGACATACTCACCAATGGGTTATCTCATTGGGATCATCAACAAATACTTCACCAAATTACCTGTTGAACACTTGAAATATAATCGAATACACGGAATGCATGCACATAAGTGCCATGCCCACAGCTAGACAAACTCAATAGCCTGCGGAATATATGTGTAGCCAAGCTACCATGTAACCCACCTATAAGTGAACTTGGACTCAACTCAACAAGCTCGAGTGTGCGCATCCATAAGTGAACTCGGACTCAACTCAATGAGTTCGGATGCCTAGTTATATCTCATGAACTCGGACTCAACTCAACGAGTTCGGAACTCAAATATTCTAGTGACATGTCACTTGTATCCTAATCTATTCCCAAGGTTCAAACGGGATTTTCCTTAATCACACATCTTTGCCGTCTTCCACAGAATTTCAGAACTGATACTTGGTAGCATTTCATATTTATCAAGTAGCTCACATAATTTGCATATTACTAAATAATAATCCACAAAGCATAATATTTCATGATAATAATCATCATATCTTATAAATAACATTAAATTACTTAAAATGACAATTATGTTACCAACATTTACACATGAACTTACATCTCATTTAATATCAAGGAAATAACATTAAATTACACATTGCATTATAAAAAAAATCATATGAACTTACCTCATATACGAAAATGGCCATTTTTACCATTTTGTCCATAACCTGATATTTTTTGATTTTAGCCCGAATTTTGATTTTTTCTTGCTCTATCATTTCAAATATAGCCTAATTAGGACTCAAATTATTCAAATTAACCCAAAATCATATTTTGGGAAAATTACAAATTTGCCCCTAAACTTTGTCAAAATTACATTTTTTCCCCTAGACTCGTAAATTAAACTTCATCCTATTTCCTTATGTTTTGTGATATGATGATCATTTTTTCCTTCTATAGCAACATCAAATTCGCACTCCAACATGTACTTATGAACATTAGGTATTTTTACCGATTATGTCGTTTTACTCGTTTTCAAGTAAAATCGCTTAGTAAAAGTTGTTTAACACAATTTCAAGCTTCATATTCTACCATAAAACATCAAAATAAACACATTTCACCTATGGGTATTTTTCCAAATATAAAAGAACTTTGAAAACGGGGCTAGAGAGCACTTACAATCGAGCTTGGGAGTTTGAGCAAACCTTAACCATGGCTGCTGCTGGTAGAAACGGTTGAATGAAGAAAATTATAGCTAATTTGACTTATTTCCCTTTTTAATTCTTTTAATTATTAGTTTACCAAAATACCCTAAACTTAAAAATATTTTATTACACCCATTTCATGTATATTTTTGTCCAGCAATAACCAATGGTCTAATTACCATTTAAGTACCCTGAATTTAAAATCTCATAACAATTGGACACCTCTAGTATGTAGAAATCAACTTTTGCACTTTTTACGATTTAGTCCTTTTGACTAAATTAAGTGCCCGAACGTCAAAATTTTCAAATGAAATTTTTACAAAATTATGTCGTGAAATCATAGACCAGAAAAATATAATAAAAATAAAATTTTCATCGTCAGATTTGTGGTCCTGAAACCACTATTCCAGCTAGGCCCAAAATCAGTGTGTTACATTTATGGTGAAATTAGAGAGTTAAATTTAGTTTTAAGTTATAATTGAATGTAAATATAGAATAAATTGTGAAGAAAATAAAGTTAGTCTTGGTTAGGGACTAAATTGGAATTTAAGTAAAAATTGAGTATAAATTGAAAAATTCAATGTGAAATTGTGTGTATTGATGATTTTAAATTGTTTCAATTTTTGTAGCTAACGTTGAGCTGGAGACCTCAGCTAGGAAAGGAAAAGACAAAGTCAACGAAGATTAGCTCAAAAATTACGGTTTGTATTTCTATAATCCGAATCTAGTAATATTAATTGTTGTACTTTGATTAATATGTATGGTAAGTGAAATAAGGTGAGTATTGATATTATGATATTGAATTGAATTGAATTGATTATGTGAGTATATGTAATTATTTGAATTGAAATAAATGTTGTTTGAAATTGAAAAGTGAATGAAACCCTATTAATTGTATCAGACTGAGTCAGATATAGTTAGCATGCCATAGAATTGGAAGAGTTCAGGGATACTTCGACCATGAGTCGATGAGACACTGGGTGTGAAACTATTACTTCGGATAAATTCGATGAGGTACTGGTTACCAATGTACTTCGGTTTAACCGATGAGACACTGGGTGTCAACTTATTACTTCGAATTGTCCGATGAGGCACTGGGTACCAAACTAGTGTGTTTTGGTTGGATCATCCGAGTTTGAGTCATGTTAATAGGGGTAAATAAATGAATTGGAAAAAAGATTGATATTGAATGGTATTGAATGTGAATTTGAAATTGGATATTGAATTGAATTGTACAAATGAAATGCATAAACCAAGAGTTCATGAAAAGAGTATTGTTATTGCTAAATGATATGTGAATCAAAGTGAGAAAAGTTATTTGAATTAGCTATTGATGATAAATGAAGGTTAAATGTATAAAATGAATCATTGATTGGCTAATGTTTATATTTGTTAAAAGTGTATGTTTTATAATGTTATTTCTTTTGAAGTATTCAGATGATAGAAATACCACTGAGTTTATACTCAGCGTACGGTTTGTTTCTGTGCGCAGGTTAGGTTAAAGTCAAATCGTTGAATAGCATCCAAAGCCGATCCTGAACTCAAAGTGGTGAAGTAAATTTCTTTTTGGTAATGGCATGTGCCTAGGATGTTTTATGTTGGCCATTTTGGGAAAATGATTGTAAATGATATTATAATTTGATTTTGGTTGGATATATATATATGAACATATGTGTTATGCTAAGGTTATAAAATGGTAGGTTTGGATTAACGAATGAATGAATATAACATAGGCAAATTTTGGTAAAATTTGGCACGATTTTAAAATTGGTCTCTTATGGTAGATGATGGATTGTTTCGTAATAAATATTTAAAGTGTTTATAAGGTATATTGGTTAATTCATTAGATTTATTATTTTGACATGTTTTAGATGTATACAATTGTATTTTGGATTGGTTGAATGATTGGTTTATTATGTTGCTTGAGGTTCAAGATTTGCAGGGTTGGTAAACTTGATGTTTAAGGCTCATTTTGAGTCCACACGGCCTGGCGCATGGGTGTGTGACTAGAATGTGTGAGACACATGGCTTATACATGGGCATGTGGATAGGCCGTGTGTCCCCTTCATTTTAAAATTTTCAAATTAGAATGCCCAAGAATCTCCACATTGGCAGAGACACGGGTGTGTGTCTCAGCCGTGTGAGGCAGACGACCTAACACACGGGCATGTGTTTCGGCTGTGTGAAAACTGCATATAATTTTTGTTTAAGTCAGAGAGTTATGCGGGGTTAGACACGGCATGAAAAACGGGCGTGTTTAGGGTCACACGGGCGTGTCCCTAGACCACACGGGCGTATGAGCCCTGTATTTAGGAAAAATTTTGAAATTTCATGAAAAGTTTTGAAATTTCACGAAAAATTTTGAAATTTCACAAAAAATTTCCTGAACTTCCGATTAAGCCCTGATTTGTTTCTAACACGTAGTTTGGGCCTCGAGGTCTCAATAAAGGGACATTATGATTAAATTATGATGTGTATGATAAATTATTATGTGATTGTTCATATTCATTCTGTTACGTTTGGTAATGCCTCGTAACCCTGTTTTGGCGACGGATAAGGGTTAGAGGGTGTTACAAACTCAACGAGGAATGTTCAGCTATCCTCCAAAATTAAATACCAACTAAGCTGAAAGATCCAGGAAGTTTTACTATTCCTTGTTTTATTGGTAGTTTAAATATTAAGAAAGCATTAGCTGATTTGGGTGCTAGTATGAAAGTGATGCCTTATAAAATGTTCAAGCAACGTAGTCTTGGGGAACCTAAACCCACTAGGATGAGTATTCAATTAGCTTGTACATTTGTTAAATATCCTATGGGTATTATTGAATATGTGCTTGTAAAGGTAGGTAAATTCATATTCCTTGTTGATTTTGTTGTGCTTGACATGGATGAGGGTAGTGAGGTACCTTTAATTTTAGGTTGCCCTTTTTTAGCCACTGTTAAGGCTGTCATTAATGTAGGTGATGGTAAACTTGTGCTTAGGGTAGGTGATAAAGATATCACTTTTAAAATTTATGATGCCATGCGATTCTCTAGAGAACAAGATGATTCCTATTATTTTATTGACTCTATTGACCACGTTATTCAAGATTCATTAAAGGGAATTGTTCACAAGGGCACGTTGGAATTGTGTCCTGCTTAAGGAGAGGAGGTAGATGACAATACTATTGTGATAAGTGAGACAAAAATTGATTTAGATTCTAATGAGTCTTCACTGAGACAGAAGAATTATGAGGGCATTGAGGTAAATGATGAATTAAAATTAAAACCCTCCGTTGAAGAACCTCCCCAATTGAAACTGACGCAATTACCAAATCAATGCATTTCTTGGAGACAATTCTACATTACCAATGATTATTGCTTCAGATTTGAAGCCAAATGAGAAAGATGAGTTATTGCAAGTATAAAAGGAACATAAAAGAGCCATAGCCTAGAAGATTTTCGACATCAGAGGGATCAGTCATTCTTTTTGCACCCATAAAATTTTAATGGAAGATGAGTATAAACCATGTGTGCAAGCTCAAAGAACGTTAAATCCTAACATGAAGGAAGTTGTTAAAATTGAGGTAATTAAACTTCTAGATGATAGAGTTGTTTATCCTATTTTTGATAGTACTTGGTTGAGTCCTGTGCTGGTTGTTCCTAAGAAAGGAGGCATGACTGTTGTAGCCAACAAGAAAAACAAGTTGATTCCAACGAGAACAGTAATAGGATGGAGAGTTTGTATTAACTATAGAAAGTTGCATGAAGCTACAAGGAAAGATCATTTTCCTCTACCATTCATATATCAAATGTTGGAGAGATTATCTGGTTACATGTATTATTGCTTCCTAGATGGACTTTCTGGTTAATTCCAAATCCCGATAGCTACATGTCCATATGATACGTTTTCTTATCGAAGAATGCCTTTTAGATTGTGTAATGCTCTTGCTATTTTCCAACGTTGCATGCTAGCAATCTTTGATGAACTTGTAGAAGACATTATGAAGGTATTTATGGACGACTTCTCAGTATTCAGTAATTCTTTCCACCTTTGTCTTAAAAATTTAAAACAAGTTTTAATGAGATGCGAGGAAACAAATCTTGTGCTTAATTGGGAAAAATGTCACTTCATGGTTCGAGAAGGGATTGTGTTGGGCCATAAAATTTCTAGTAAAGGGATTAAGGTTGATAGAGAGAAAATTGAAACTATCGAAAAACTACCTCCCCCTAGTTTAGTTAAGGCTATTCGAAGCTTTTTAGGACATGCTAGATTTTATAGAAGGTTTATCAAAGATTTCTTTAAAATAACTAAGCCTTTAACTAATTTTCTAGAAAAAGATGTGACATTCAATTTTAATCAGGAACGTGTAGAAGCATTTAATACTCTTAAGGAAAAATTAATTAATGGCTCGATTGTGGTTGCAGCTGATTGGAATTTACCTTTTGAACTGATGTGTGATGTGAGTGATTTTGTAGTTCGTGCAATTCTTGGACAGTGAAGACACAACCATTTCCATCCAATCTATTATGCTAGCAAGACTTTGACAGATGCACAAGAAAATTACACTACTACAGAAAAAGAATTGCTAGTTGGGGTTTTTGCATTCAATAAATTTAGACCATATTTAATATTGTCTAAAGTTGTTGTTTACATTGACCATTCTGCTATTCGCTATCTTCTAACTAAATCAGATGCAAAACCTCGACTTATAAGGTGGATTTTATTATTACAGGCGTTCAATTTGGAAATCCAAGATAAGAAGAGAGTTGAAAATCTTGCAGCAGATCACCTTTCATGACTAGAGAATCCCATCTTAAGGCGGTTAATGAGAATGAGATAAATGACTTGTTTCCTGAGGAACAACTCATGGTTATAACCGATTCTGAAGTTCCTTGGTTTGCAGATATCGCGAATTACCTGGCTGCTAACATCATACCAAAAGGGTTGACACATCACCAAAAGAAGCGGTTCTTTGCCGATGTGAAAAATTATTTTTGGGAGGACCCTTTTCTTTTTCGTGTATATACAGATCAAGTAATTTGAAGGTTTGTTACAAAATCAGAAGTGAATAATATATTGGAACACTGCCTGTAACACCCCTAACCCGTATCCGTCGCCGGAATGGGGTTACGAGGTATTACCAGATGAGACACAAATTTCAAACAATCATATGCATACATATGCAAAAAATTTTAAACCAATCAAATATTATTATAAATAACTGATTTAATTTCTTTGTGAATCATTTCTATAAAGAAAGTCAAAATTTATATACAAATAATTTCAATGCTACTCTTGTTTGACCGAAGAATAAACTTCTAAATCAATCAGCTTATGACCAACATTTAAGGACTAATCTAAACACTACTCAACATCTATTTTTAACTAAGTAGGACATTTATACATCACATAAAACTCATATAATCTTCATGATTTACTAATGCACAAATCACTATTCATTTGGTCATTTTTTTTCAATGCATTAATCTAATACAAATATGCTTAACAAATATGATTTAACCATTATCCACTTTCAACTTTATTAAATTATTTTACAAGTCTATGCATTTCAAAGAACTAAGCCAATATATCAGAGTTTTTCTAACTATTTAACATATCATAACCGAATATAAACATGCTAATATTACCTATCAAGCAATATAACAAAGAGCATATTCATAACAAATTCAAAGATCATATATTTGGCTAAGTACATAAATATACATATTACTAAGATTTATGTCATATTCAAGCTTATCACAAATATATCTCAACTAATGTATAAATATTAAACCATTACATCATATACCTATATATATATGCCGAATCATTTTAACCATGAATTACATAACAAGCTTAAAACATACTTATGGATATACTATGGCCGATTCAATTAAATCAATCCAAAATCACCCACCATTTTCAATACACAAAACACACATAGACTTGACTAAAATTTCAGATATTAACATAACATATTAGCCATTTTTGCATGGCTTAATATATATATACATTAACAAAAAATCCAGCATTTCAAACTATAATCTAGCCTATACATGCCATAAGTTTAAAATTTAGCTTATAAAGTACCGAAACAGTCGATAGTATGATAAACTTTGCTGACAGTCCCTGAGCTCGTAACTAGATCTCGAAATCTATAAAACAGAGGCAAACATAACACACAGTAAGCTATTAAAGCTTAGTAAGTCATAAGAAAATAATTAACTCAATGTTAATATCAACTTAACTTAACCAAACTAAATTATGCTATCATAATCACATTTATTCTTGAGCTTACAATTACATATAAAATATATACTTTCACATATAAACTTTATTTTGGACGAATTTTCATATATATATATTAACAAAGTATCATTCAATTTCAAAGCCAAAATATCATTACATAACCAAATATATTTTCACAGATATACATATACTCATGAATCAAAGTATAATATCACATGCATATACATAACATATGGCTGAATATATTTCACAAAAGCACATATGTTCATATTGGTAACTTATATAATTTGCATCACATATTAAATGGCCAACTTACCTTATTTTCAAATAGGTAATCAACTAACTTATACCTGATCGTTTTAGTTCACTTTACACCTTTGTTCACAACTTATCATTGCCCGTTGAACCATTCGGAATTGAATAGAATACTCGGATAATCACATATATCATACAATCCCAACATCCCAGACGTGGTCTTACATGCTATCTCATATCGATGCCACTGTCCCAGAAAGGGTCTTACACGAATTAAATATGATGCCGATGTCCCAAATATGGTCTTACACGTAACCATATATATTGATGCCAATGTCCCAGACGTGGTCTTACACGAGAACACATATAGGAAATCCTATGTCATTACATATGTATCCTAGCTATTCCTAAGGTTCGTACGGGGCTTTCAGATGTCGTAACTCGATCGAAAAGAATTCGTAAACATAGCTTCCAAGCTTATTTACATTCGGATAACACATTTATATTTCCACATATTTCATTTCAGCATATAAAACTCATATTTATTTAAAATAAACAATATCTATTTGTTTAATAACTTACCTTGAACAATGAAAATCGGAACGGGACGACTAGTCGACAACTTTGGTTTTCCCCCGATCCAAATCCAATTTCTTTGGTTCTTGATCTAAACATATTCGAATTAAACTCATTCAAACATATTTTCACTCAATTTAGTCCAAAAACACATAAAAGGGAAAATTACCATTTTACCTTTGACATTTCACACTTCTTACAATTTAGTCCAAATTACACAAAACACAAAACATGCAAAATTTGCAGATACCATGCTTGGGCCGAATACTACCCATGTTCATACAAATCCATACATTTCCTTTATTTTACATTTTAGTCCCTCAATTTATTTTTTTTTCAATTTAGCCCTAATTACTCAATATCATAAAAAATTCTAATACAAAACATGTTAATCTAAAATATATATTTCATATTTCATCAACTAACATCACAAAACTCAAATATTCATCAATGGCATAACTCAAAGTATTCATCAAAATCAGAAATTCAAGCATGGGCTTTGTACATTACACTGCAACGATCTTAAAAACGTAAAAATGATCAAAAACCAAGCTAGTTACATACCTTGATTGAGCTATCAAATGGCTGAACCCTTAAAGGCTTTCTTTTCTTTTACTTTTCTTTAGTTTCAGTCACCAAGAACAAAATAGGAATGCATTATAATTATTTTATGTTTTATGATATATTCACATATTAATAAATTTACATATATAACCTTTATTAATTAATATAAAACCATTATATAATAAGGTCATGACCATCCATATCATTATATCATGGGAAAATTGAAACATAAATACATCATGCAATGAAAACATCATCAATTCGACCCTTTTAATATTAACCATCAAATTTTTATTTTACGCGATTAAGCCCTTTTATTTAATCTGAGACTCAAACGACAAAATTAAATTATAGAAATTTCACAGATATAGATTTACACATAATAAAGATAAAAAATAATTTTAAAAATATTTTTCTAACTCAGATTCGTGGTCCCGAAACCACCGTTCCTAATAGGGTCTAAATCGGGCTGTTACATTGCCACTCAGGACTGACAGGAGGACATTACAGTGGAATTAGGACAACACATAAAATGCTTGAATTAGGTTTTTATTGGCCCACACTATTCAAGGATGCTAACAGGTTTGTTGTTTCTTGTGATAGATGCCAAAGAACATGTAATATCTCTAAATGTGATGAAATGTCTCAAACTTATATGCTTTCATGTGAAATTTTTGACGTGTGGGGCATTGATTTCATGGGTCCATTCCCTAGCTCTTTTGGTAATAAATACATTCTATTAATAGTTGATTATATGTCAAAATGGGTAGAAGCTCAAGCTTTACCTACTAATGATGCTAGAGTGATAGTTCGATTTCTTAAGAAGCTCTTTTCTATATTTGGAACACCTAAAGCAATTATTAGTGATAGGGGTACACATTTTTGTAATGCTCAATTTGATAAAGTCCTTAAAAAGTATAGGGTGCATCATAGAACAACTACTCTTATTATCCTCAAACTAGTGGCCAAGTTGAAGTTGAAAATCAAGAACTCAAACGCATCCTAGAAATAAACTATAGAGTCAAATAGAAAAGATTGAGCGATAAAAGTAGATGATACTTTATGGGCTTATAGGACTGCATATAAGACACCCATAAGAACATCTCCTTACAGACTTGTATATAGAAAGAGCTGTCATTTACCACTTGAACTCAAACATAAAGCATTTTGGGCAATAAAATTTCTAAAATATGACTTAAACTTACAGGTGAGAAAAGATTGATGTAGCTAAATGAGTTAGGCGAGTGGCGAATTAATGCTTACAAGAACTCGAGACTATATAAAGAAGTAACAAAGCGACGCCATGACGCTCGTTTGAAGCAGCCTAAACAATTCACAGTTGGGGATCGTGTCCTTTTATACAATTCAAAGCTCAAACTATTTCTTGGGAAATTAAAATCAAGATGGTTAGGTCCATTCGTGGTACAAACCATTTTTGCATACGGTACGATAGAGGTAACACATCCGGCATATGACACAGTTATGGTAAATGGACATCGACTCAAATTTTATAGTGGTGATGATTTTAGAAATGATAGAGAGGAGCGTCGGCTCCAGAACCATCGTGATGGTGCGAATACAAGGTAAGTAGAGCTTAAACTCTATATAAGCGCTTCTCGGGAGGCAACCCAAATTTTTAAATTTTTCTAATGCTTTTAATCTCATTTCATGCTAATTTAAAATCTTAAAAAAGAAAGTGTTTTTGACCCACAAAGCCTGGACACACAGGCGTGTGGAACACACGCCCTAGACACATGGGCGTGTCAGAGGCCGTGTTTGAAATGGGGTAACTGACAGTGAGTTACACAGCCTGGGACATGGTCACACGACCTGGCCACACGGGCATATGGGATCTCACATGGGCGAGGGAGAAGCAAAGGAAAACAAACACGGTTGAAGGCACGGTCGTGTGGCACAGATGATCTGGACACACTGGCGTGTCCTAGGCCATGTGAAACCTGAAGCTAATTTGTTCAATTTTAAATCAAGTCAGAGAGTTACACGGGTAAGGCACACGATTGTGTGTGAGATGCGGTCGGACCCCACAGGTGTGTGGGAGTCCGTACGAGCATGGGAGAAGTAAAGGAGATCACACATAGCCTAGACACATGGTCGCATGTGTCACACGGGCGTGTCCAAGGCCATGTGAAAACTGGGTTAATTTTTAATTGCACACGGGTTGAAAATACTCCACACGACCGTGTCACACGGTGGTGTGGCCGAAACCCTAGATTTCCTTTCTCAACTTGTCTTTTTCTTCTTCCCCAACCAAGCCACCCCCTTTTATTTTATTTATTTATTATTTTACTAATTATTTTATTTTATTTTATTT
This sequence comes from Gossypium hirsutum, assembly GCF_007990345.1. Lineage (NCBI taxonomy): Eukaryota > Viridiplantae > Streptophyta > Magnoliopsida > Malvales > Malvaceae > Gossypium > Gossypium hirsutum. The sequence continues at coordinate 13,689,678 of NC_053424.1, read as the reverse complement.
ATTATTCTTATACTTAGATTTTAAATTTATTTTAACTTTATGCTATTTCTATTATTTTTAGTTTTTTTTACTATATTATTACAATTACCTTTAAATTTATTAGTATCATTGAGTTTATTATTTATTTATTTATCTTTCTTTTTAATCTTGTTTTAGTTTTTTTTTTATTTTCTTAAACTTATTTTAATCATTATCTTTTGAAATATATTTTTATGGTTGTTTCTATTTGAGTTATAACCCCTTAATCTTCTCTATTATTTGTGTTTATTTTCTTTTTAGTTTGCTCGAAATCATGTACTACATTTAGATTTGACTATAATTCTGCTTTTCACTATTTTGGGGATTTCATCCAATATTTAAGGCAGTTTCAGTTTTCTCAATCTCTTATTATATTTTGTTTATATTGTGATTATATCTGTTTGTACATTGAGGACAATGTACATCTTAAGTGTGGGGAGGTTATTTATATAATTATTAGAAAATCCCTAAATTATGTCTTGCGTTTAAGTAATTTTCTCATACTTCTATTAGAATGAATTTTTATCGATTTGTGATTTTTATTGATGTGTTTCAGGTTAAATTCATAGATATTTGTGCATGATAAGTTTATTTTCAGAATTAAAAAATTTTAGGTTGTTTTCTTGAATTGAGGTATTTTCTTGAAGTTTTAAATTTACAAGTTTGACATCAAAAACCATAATTTAGGTTTTAACCACTTATCCCATAAAAGCCTACCTTTTTAATTAACCCTTAGTGAACCCGTTGAGCCTAACACACCGTTTCTTAATTTACCCATTAATTTTAACCCATAACTCATTTTTTTTTCATTGAGAATTTTTCTCGTTTTATTGATTCCCTTTTTGTTGAGATTTGATTTGATTAGTTGTCAAACTGTGCTCTTTTGTTTGATTTGCTGAATTATTTCTTATTCTTAAAAAAAGAAAAAAAAGAAAACAAAAATAAAAAAAGTTATTATTATTTAGTTCTATGATTGAGTTGGAACAGTTAAATTAATATTTTGAGAAGAAGCCCGTTTTCTTATTCTTGAATAGTTATTAATTTATTCACTTGCTTTTAATTCAAAATTTGTTTATCTTTCTTGTAATGACCCAATAGTCACGGGAATCGGAAAGTGTATTTTTGGGTCTTCGTTTTCGTAAAACGGATTCATAAATATTTTTAATAAATATTTATGAAGTTAGTTGTATGGTTAATTAGGTTTTTTTAGGTGAATTAGCTTGAATTAAGGTTAATTAAGTATAATTATTGAATTGAATAAAGAGTAAAAGTTGAATTATAGAGTAGAGAAAAGTGAAGGGACTAAATAAGTAATTAAACCAAATCTTGACAATTGTATGGTATTTTAGTGACATGTGTAATATTTATATACATGTATTTATAATAATTATGTAATTACTTATTATATAAGTATTTTATATTATTATATTATTATATTATATTATTAAAATTTAAAGTAAATAAAAGAAATAGAGAAAATAAAGATAGAAAAAGAGGCAAAGGGTGGAATGAAACAGGGAAGGAAGAAAAGAAAAGAAAAGAAAAGAAAAGAAAAGAAAAGAAAGAAAGAAAGAAATGAAAATTAGGGTTTTAAGGTTTGAAGTTTAATTGGTAAGTCAATTTAACCCCTTTTCTTGTAATTTTGATGTTTTTAGAGTCTTAGAACAAAATACTACTTGATTTATGTTGAAATTTTAGAAGTTAGTGGATTTTTAGATGTTGATCATGTTAAATAAATTGAAGTGTTAGGGGTTAAATTGATAGAATTTTAAGTTAGAAAAGAAAAAAGGATTGAGTTGTAGAATAAATCATAAGTTTTGAGTAATAAGGACTAAATTATGAAATTTTAAAATTAGGGTTTATGGTGAAATTAGAGAGTTAAAATTAGTCTAAAGTAGAAATTGAATAAGATATGGAATTAGTTTTGGAAGAAATAGAGTTAGTCTTGATTTAAGGACTAAATTAGAATTTATGCAAAAGTTAAATATAAATTGAAATATTCAATGTGAATTTGTGTGTATTAATGATTTTAAATTGTTTTAATTTTCGTACCTAACGTCGTGTCGAAAACATAAGATAAGAAAGGAACTATATCTACAATGACATCTGCTTCTACTACCTGACGAGCCCCGATTAAAGAATTGCGTAAGTATGGTGTGACTGAATTTTAGGGTTTAAAAGGAGTTGATCCATCTACAGTTTAAAATTGGATAGAATCTACAAAAAGAATTTTGCTGCAACTTGAGTATACTCCCCGAGAAAGTTTATTATGTGTTGTTTCTTTACTGCATGGAGAAGCACATGTTTGGTGGGAATCAGTAACACGACATGTACTGGCAGAATATGTAAACTTAGATATTTTTTCAAAGAGAATTTCAAAAGAAATATATGGGCGAGTTGTACATTGAGGACAGAAAACAAGAGTTCTTAATGTTAAAACAAAGTGAGATGTCAATAGTTGATTATGAACAGGAATTCTCCAGACTCGGTAGATATGCAGCTGAATTTGTGCCAACTGAAGCTAACAATTGCAAGCGATTTTCACAAGGTTTACGTGATGAGTTACGTGTGCAACTGGTATCCCACAGAATCACTGAATTTGTAGATTTGGTTGAGAGGGCAAAGATGGTTGAACAAGTACTGGGTCTTGACAAAATGCCTGAAAATACTTGTTCAATTGGGAAACATTCTAGAGCTATTAGTTCAAATCCGCAACCCAAAAGATTAAAAGAATCTCGTGGTAGTTGGAGATCGAGTTTCAAATCAGACAGAGGTGATAGACACAGTGGAAGACAAATGACAATTTCTACTGGTAGTGTACGAGGTCCATCTCAGGATACTGAAATACCGGATTGTGAACATTGTGGGAAAAAGCATCGAGATGAGTGTTGGAAATTAACACGAGGTTGTTTTCGTTACGGATCTTTAGAGAATTTTGTTAAGGATTGCCCGAAGAATGAAAATGCTACACCTGTTACTTGTCAAAGATATATGCCTACTTCTAAAGGTTATGGATTAGGTCGAAGTGGTTCATTTTCCAGGGGTAGTGCTAGAAAAGGAAGTGATGTTGCTATTCAACAATCAGAAGCCAGAGTACCAGGTCGAGCATATGTTGTATGGAGCCGTGAAGAGGGTGATGAACATGATGTGGTGACAGGTATATTTTTATTGCATTCAGAACCTGTTTATGCTTTAATAGATCAAGGATCTTCACACTTATTTGTTAATACAAAATTAGTTGAGTCAGGAAGTTTAAAATCTGAAATGTCTAGAGTATCAATAGTGGTGTCTAGTTCGTTGGGGCAAATTATGGTAGTGGATCAAGTATGTCGAAGATGTCTGTTAATGATACAAAAAAGAATTGTAATAGCCCTAATTTGACCCTAGTCGGGAAGTGGTTTCGGGACCACAAAACCGAGTCATGAAAATAATTAAATGTTAAATTTCATGTCTATTATATGAGATAATGCATGTGTGAAAAATTGATGCAATGATTTTTATCATTTGAATGTGAAATCATTAAATAGGACTTAAGTTAGAAACTTAGAAAATGTGCTTGGTTAAATTTTTTTTAATGGCTAAACATTATATGATTTAATAGATGAGGATTTGCATGTCAATTTTGCCATTTCCAAATTAGTGGCCGACCATGTTGATTGCTTGAGTTAAATATATGTATTTTATATATATATTATTAAATGAAATGAATTTAAAACATGAAAACAAAATTAAATAAAAGGAAAAAGGGTGACAAAAAAAATAATGTTTTCCATATTCCTTCTTCCATTGCCGTAAGTGAAAGAAAGGTTCAAGCTAAGCATTCGGTCCTTTAAATATCTTGAATTAAGGTGTGTTCCATGAGTTTGCTTTTAAAATTTTAGTGAATTTGAGATAGTTGCTAAGTCTTTTGCTTAACCCATGTGTAAATTTTAAGTTTGGTGTTGTCATGTATATTCGGCCATGAAAGTTTTCTACTTCATGGATAGTGTGTTAATGTTTTGAAATAGATATGGTAGAAGGATAAGGTTTGAGCTTGTTAATTCTTGAATTGGTTGAGTTTGATAAAATTTAATATTTGTGGCTTAATTGTTTAATGACAATCGGCTATGTTGAAATGCTAAATTAGTGCTAAATTGTAAGTATTTAATTGAGTGTTAGCCGAAATTGAGCTTATGATAGTAATTAGAATTTGTGAAATTTATGCATTTTGTGGTCCAAGTGTGATAAGAACCATACGGTTATGGCATGTAAGCATGAAGATTAGATGATGGATAATTTTAAATGTGAGATGGTTAGAAGTTGATTTAAAGGCTTAATAAGTTAGTTTAAGGTGAAGTCATTAGCTTATGATATTCAGTTTTGGCTACTATGTGTTGGATCTTGAATATTTTAATGTTTTGAATTAGTAATGGATGAAAGATAATGTTTGAGTTTGCTAAATATTGAAATTAAAAGTTAATTATTTATTTGTTGTGTAAGAGCCGAAAGTGAACTTAGGAGATGAATTGAGGAAAATTGTTGTTATATGTTAAATGGTTGAGGTTTTGTTGTCATGTAGTGAAGGAGGGTTAAAATATTTAATATGTGAATTGAGTGAAATGTTAATGTATGAAATCTCATATTAGTTGATAGAAGAGGATGCTTAAATTGTTAAAAATTTATTTTAACATAGCCGAATGTGTTCATGAATGAAAGAATTATATTGGTTTTGAAATTTATGTGCTGCCGAATGCATTTTTAAGTAATAGTTGAAATTCTTGTTATGAGCGAATTATAATATAACCGAATAAAAGGCATGATTAATGAATTAGTGACAAGTGAATTTGTTTAATCTAGCTCAAGAGCTTAAGGAGCCTAATTCGGATAAGGGAAAAAGCTAACTAACCGAATAGCATATCCGTAGTCATTCGACGACAGTCAAGGTAAGTCTTTGAGTAATGAAACTTAGCTTATGATTTGATAAAATCATGGTATATAAGCATAATAAATAAATTGTGACCTATGGGTTCTACTTGAATTACGTAGTGGGATAAATAATTTGTGCATATGGCTTGTAGCCGAATGGTTATAGAAATCATGTTGGATAGCGAAACGAAATCGTGTTCTTTGTATATGGATATTGAGCCGAAAGTGGAATGGTTGATAAGCATGTTGTGCTTGTGTTCAAGTAATGTAAATGAAATGCTAATGTGTTATGATATATATATGTGTGCATGATAATGGAGAATTATATCCGGGCTAAGTCCTGAAGGCATTCGTGCTGGTGTTATATCCGGGCTAAGTCCCGAAGGCATTCGTGCTGGTGTTGTAACACCCCAAACCTGAGGCCGTCGCTGGAGTCGAACACGAGGTGTTAACAGACTTCAAACCACTTAAAAAAAATTTCCCAGACAAGCTGCCAGTCTGCGTACTAGTTGCTTTAAAAATCATATCTTGAGTTCTGAAACTCGAAATCTAGTTCCGTAAATTTTCCCTGAAACTAGACTCATATTCCCATATACATATTTTTTTCTAGAATTTTTGGTCAAGCCAATTAGTACAGTTTATTAGTCAAAGTCTCCCATGTTACAGGGATCGACTACACTGACCTTTGCACATTACGACTTGGATATCTCCCTGCACAGAGCTTCAACACTGATGCAGTTTGTTTCTATAGAAACTAGACTCAAAGAGGAATCTATAAATATATGGCATGACTCCTAATTATCTCTGTTTAATTTATAATGAATTTCCAAAGTCGGAACAGGGAATCCAGAAACCGTTCTGGCCCTGTCTCACGAGAACCTAAATATCTCTTAACATACTGTCCATATGATCGTTTCGTTACTTTCCTATGAAAATAGATTCATCAAGGTTCGTTTACATAATTTATTCATTATATAATTCCAATCCTACTATTTTTAGTGATTTTCCCAAATCTACATCACTGCTGCTGCCAGCATCTGCCTTTAAGGTAGACTTTACCTATTTCATAGTTTCCATGATTCAACTAGCCCTTTTAGCATAAATAGCACAAATTATGATAGTGATTAACCATTCCATACCAAATGATTATAACATTATGCTCAAACATATGTAAGCCATTTTCGCATGGCTATATACATTAACCAAAATATTCTTCCGCCACTAGTCTATTTTATACATGCCATAAGATAATCCAAAACATAGCAGTACCAAACAGTGGATAGTGATAGTATGACTAGTTGCTGACGATCCCCGAGCCTGTAGCTTCGCAATGAGATCTATAAAACAGAGGAAACAGAGTAAACGGAGTAAGCATTACAATGCTTAGTAAGTTTTAAGCAGTGTCAATAGATAACAATCAAATTATAACGTAGTTGTTCGTATTTTTATTTCACTCTTCCTTCGGGCATACCATCCCTTTACCGAATGTGCACATCTCATCATATACAATAGGCAGATAAACTTTCACATAAAAGTGAGCTCATGTGACATAGATATATCGTATGATTTCACATCACCTCTCACACTGATCCGATGTCACAAAATCATAGGAATAGTCTCATAGATTGCTCTCGTATGCATCACATAACTACCTTATGATTTAATGCAAATCAAGCTCACATATAAACTTGGAGTACATACCTGTTTAACCTTTCGCATTGAATATATTTATAAGCAATTCTTATTACGAAGTCTTACCCGGACATAATCTCCACACGAAGTTATCGGGTCTTACCCGGACAAAATTCCCACACGTAGTCATCGGGTCTTTAGAGCTCGGATATAGTACGAGCACGAAGCTTACGGACATTAATCAGTGATAATATTCTCGCATAAAGCCTGCGGGGTTTTAACCCGGATATAGTACTGACACAAATGCCCTTCGGGACTTATCACATTTATGCACTTTCACATCCATCACGTTGGCCTCTTGGCCCCGTCACATATATACACTTTCACATTCATCACATCGGCCATTAGGCCTTATTACATATATACACTTTCACATTCATCACATCGGCCATTAGGCCTTATCACATATATACACTTTCACATTCATCACATCGGCCATTAGGCCTTATCACATATATACACTTTCACATTCATCACAACGGCTATTAGGCCTTATCACACATATACACTTTCACATTCATCACATCGGCCATTAGGCCTTATCACATATATATACACTTTCACATTCATCACATCGGCCATTAGGCCTTATCACATATATACACTTTCACATTCATCACATCGGCCATTAGGCCTTACTATCATTTCATATTCGAATACTCATAAACTTACAATATCATGATTTAGAATTCAAGTATGGGTTTAATCAATAGCTTATGAGCAACTAAAACAAGTTTATCAAGGTTCACAACATAATCTCAAATTCAGCACAAGCTGTTTTTCCTGAGCAATAGTCACTAAATTATTTATAACTGGAGCTACAAAACTCCAAATCACTTTCTGTTAATTTTTCCTGAATATAGACTCATATATCTTCCATCCATAAAATTTCAAGAATTTTAGGTTTGGCCAGTCAATACCAGATTTTTCTTAAAGTTTCCCCTGTTTCACTGTTTGACTAATCTGACCACTCTTCACTACGAATCAAATTCCTCATTTTACTGAATTCAAAATGTGTTGTATTTGATTTCATTTGAAACTAGACTCATTAAGGAGTCTAAGCATATAAATTTTATCTTATAACCATTTTTGTACAATTTATAATGATTTTCTAAAAACAGAACAGAGGATTACAGTGTCATTCTGCGCTGTCTCACACAACTTTAAGTATCTCATTATCGGAAATTCCTTTGCTTACACGGTTTCTTTTATAAGAAACTAGACTCATTAAGCTTTAATTTCATGTCTCATTCAGCCTCTAATTCAAATCCATAAATTTATGGTGATTTTCTAAAGTCACGTTACTGCTGCTGTCCTAAGCAGACTATTTCAAATTACCCTTGAATTCCCAAGCTCAAACACTTAAGAACTTACCATTTGAGCTTAGAACATATCATGGCCACATCATATCTTATTAAATCAACTCATCATGTCCTATTATAATTGAATTTACTCAACGTTTAATCACTTAAAACTTACCTCGGATGTGGTCGAACAATTTCGGCGGCTATTCGATCACTTTTTCCTTTCCCTTGTTGGACGCCTCTCCTTTAGAGTCTTGAGCTTAAACAAATAAATTAACTCATTTAACTGCTTTGCTACATATATTGGTATCCACATTTTAATGATTTTATGACATACGAAACGACATGGTAAAATTTTCATCTTGCTACTTTATGTTCTTAGCTATTCGGCTAATAACCTCATGCAATTACCATACTATCAATAATCTAATCACACATGCATATGCATACTTGGACATTCGGTAATCACCTTTGCTAATTTTAAACTCAACATCACATAAGCTCCCAAGTGATGGCCGAATGTTTCATTTGTTACCCAACTAACCATTCAACAACCTCAGCCTCATTACCACCCTTTTATGCCTAATTATCTAAGTCAAGATAAGATCATCAACATGCCTAACTATAGCCGAATGTGCAACATTAATCTATCATTTCTATCTCATTTAACACTTAACATTTACCACATATCGATTCACCAAACTCTCCATCTATTCATGCTCTCATATTCGGTCACCCATACCCATACTAACCATATAACTAATTAATCCTAGGGTTAAACACAAGTGCAATATTGAAGCACCATGGCCGAACCTTCATGAAGTTGCTAAGACCCCTCATTTCTACTCCTCACACACTCTCACATCCAAACCTTTTTATTAAACACTCAAGCTCAATCATCTTCATGCCTCATCACCACAACATCAAAACACCAACCAAGAAAGACAACACCCATGGCCGAATATCATCTCCATCACATAGCAAGATTTAGACCATGGGCTAGGTAGAACTCAAACTAACAACTAAAACATGCATGCATCTCATGGAACATCATCAAACATACCTTAGTCTAGTTACAGCAAATGGGGGGGGGGATGGATGAGACAACTTTGTTTTCATCACCCCTCCCTTTTCATTACTTATTTACTAACCCTTTATTTATTCTTTCTAACATAACACACTAAGCCAACATGTTCCCAACATGTTTCCACCCATAGCATGGCCGACCACTAGCTCAAATTTTGGGTAATTTGACATGCAAACCCATCATTTTCATAACATGCATTAATTGGCCACTTCACATTTGCCTAGCACATTTCTAAATTTTCTCACATAAGTCCTATTTAATAAAATTCACTTACAATTAACAAAATTCAAACATGAAATTTTCACACATGCATATATACATATAATAGACATAAAATATTATATTCAATTATTTCTGCAACTCGGTTTAGCGGTCCCGAAACCACTTCCCGACTAGGGTCAAATTAGGGGTGTCACAACTCTTCCCCCCTTTAGGGATTTTCGTCCCCGAAAATTTCTACCGATGCATAGTTTAGGATAACGTCCTCTTATTGAATTATATTCATATAAACATTAGCTCATCGATGGCAATTGTAATTCATTATTGATTTCGCATCGATCTGTAAAATCATTTTCTTATCTTAAAACAAATACATAAACATTTCTACAAGTATGCACATATATCTCATTTTCTTGATTTCATAAGTAATAATCACTTAATTTAATTCACAATTGCATCTCAAACACATATTAAGCACATATTAATATGTATAATTCACATCATCAACCCACATATTTGTAACCCATGTTTTCATTCATAAATAAGCTGTAACCTAACCGAAAGTACACATATACTCAAACATCCCAATAAATATCATTTATAACTTTATCACATCTCAATATTCAACTTAACTCATTTCCAAAAGAAAAGTCAACTTCCACGTACCTGAACATTTAGTTCATTTAGCACATTCAATCATAGTTAACGTTACCCGTATACAGTCGAATAGGCATAAAGCCTAATATAATACTCTGGCATGAGATTTATTCTAGCGCATAACTCGTATATCCAAAATTATCAACATTCATCAAAAATTCTTTCAAACTTTCGAATGTCGAAACTTAATCAAAATAATTTCTTGAACAAGATTAACAAAATAGTGTCCATTCAGCAATAGCACATATAGCTCTTACAATGCCATATCCTAGATATGGTCCTACATATTCTCACATATCGAGCCGATGCCATGTCCCAGACATGGTCTTACACACTATCTCAAATCAATGCCTTCGTCCCAAACGAGGTCTTACATGAATTCCACTTCACACACTTAGTGCCCACTGACCGATCTCGCACTCATAGTGCTCGGTTAAAGGAATTCGCACACACACAGTGCCTCTAATTATTCACATACATAGTGCTCTTATTCATTCGTTAATACACATTGATGTGACTTAACCAAGTCTATAAACATCATGTATGTACACTTTTAAACATATCATCTCATTTAAATTTGAATTCGTATAGTAATGAATACTTAAACTTTGCTCAAATTACCGGCACGAAGCCTACTAGGCACGAAGGCCCGAATACACGTCACCAGCATGATTGCTCTTCGGGATTTAGCACGGATATATCACTAGCACGAATGCTCTTCGGAACTTAGCCCGGATACATCACTAGCATGAATGCTCTTCGGGACTTAGCCCGGATTTAGTAACTCGCATCAATGCCTTCGGATCTTAGTCCGGATATGGTCACTTAGCACAAAGCCTTCGGGACTTAGCCCGGACATCATTCGAATAACCATGCACATTTAACAATAAATCATAACACATTCGTATTTCATTTTCATTAGCAAAACTCAAACACAAGACACTTATCATTCTTGCAATTTTGGCTCAATAGCCACACACAAAGAGCATGATTTTGATTTGCTTAAAACATGATCTAATCAAATCATAATTTAAGCTCTATTACTCAAGAACTTACCCCTTTCCGCTGTCCGAAATCGACTTGGTAAGGTCGCACCCTTAATATAAATAATTGATAGAAAATATATATATATAGTGGGCTCGCACACATAGTGCTTAATAATCAACCACGCACACTTAGTGCCATGTACTTTAAACTCGCACACTTAGTGCCATGCATTTCAAGCCCGCACACTTAGTGCCAATCTCACAACCGTGAACACTTATTGCCCGCACACTTAGTGCCAATCTCACAACCGTGAACACTTATTGCCCGCACACTTAGTGCTGAAAACCAACCACTCTATACGCTTCACTGCCTTTTTACATTCGACAATTTCGTCTCTACATACATATACACATATAGCAATACACATTAGTATATCATTTACATTACTTGAATACAAACACAACATGCTTATCGACCATTCAACTTCCAGTTCCATAGCCACATACAAAAATCACATTTATAGTCATAACACTCCTTCAAAATTGCATCACTTATACCCTTATAATCCAATCCAAATCGAAATTCAAATACGAGTACATGATACGTACCTGATCAACTTAATAATTTAGGCATATCTAAATGAAGTTATATCGCAAATTCTCATAGTCAGAAGCTTGCTACAGCTCGATCGGGATCAAGATTCATTACAATACAGCAAACACATTTTAATAGCCAAAAATCATCACACTATCATTTTATCACTTTATGGCATGTATAAATAGACTCACGCGTGCTACGTTAGTCCTAGAATCGACTAAACCGTAGCTCTGATACCAATCAAATGTAACACCCCGAACCCGAGGCCGTCGCTGGAGTCGAACACGAGGTGTTAACAGACTTCAAACCACTTAAAAAAAATTTCCCAGACAAGCTGCCAGTCTGCGTACTAGTCACTTTAAAAATCATATCTTGAGTTCTAAAACTCGAAATCCAGTTCCGTAAATTTTCCCTGAAACTAGACTCATATGCCCATCTACATATTTTTTTCTAGAATTTTTGGTCAGGTCAATTAGTACAGTTTATTAGTCAAAGTCTCCCATGTTACAGGGATCGACTACACTGACCTTTGCGCATTACGACTTGGATATCTCCCTGCACAGAGCTTCAATACTGATGCCGTTTGTTTCTATAGAAACTAGACTCAGAGAGGAATCTATACATATATGGCATGACTCCTAATTATCTCTGTTTAATTTATAATGAATTTCCAAAGTCGGAACAGGGAATCCAGAAACCGTTCTGGCCCTGTCTCACGAGAACCTAAATATATCTTAACATACTGTCCATATGATCATTTCGTTACTTTCCTATGAAAATAGATTCATCAAGGTTCGTTTACATAATTTATTCATTATTTAATTCCAATCCTACTATTTTTAGTGATTTTCCCAAATCTACATCACTGCTGCTGCCAGCATCTGCCTTTAAGGTAGACTTTACCTATGTCATAGTTTCCATGATTCAACTAGCCCTTTTAGCATAAATAGCACAAATTATGATAGTGATTAACCATTCCATACCAAATGATTATAACATTATGCTCAAATATATATAAGCCATTTTCGCATGGCTATATACATTAACCAAAATATTCTTCCGCCACTAGTCTATTTTATACATGCCATAAGATAATCCAAAACATAGCAGTACCAAACAGTGGATAGTGATAGTATGACTAGTTGCTGACGATCCCCGAGCCTGTAGCTTCGCAATGAGATCTATAAAACAGAGGAAACAGAGTAAACGGAGTAAGCATTACAATGCTTAGTAAGTTTTAAGCAGTGTCAACAGATAACAATCAAATTATAACGTAGTTGTTCGTATTTTTATTTCACTCTTCCTTCGGGCATACCATCCCTTTACCGAATGTGCACATCTCATCATATACAATAGGCAGATAAACTTTCACATAAAAGTGGGCTCATGTGACATAGATATATCGTATGATTTCACATCACCTCTCACACTGATCCGATGTCACAAAATCATAGGAATAGTCTCATAGATTGCTCTCGTATGCATCACATAACTATCTTATGATTTAATGCAAATCAAGCTCACATATAAACTTGGAGTACATACCTGTTTAACCTTTCGCATTGAATATATTTATAAGCAATTCTTATTACGAAGTCTTACCCGGACATAATCTCCACACGAAGTTATCGGGTCTTACCCGGACAAAATTCCCACACGTAGTCATCGGGTCTTTAGAGCTCGGATATAGTACGAGCACGAAGCTTACGGACATTAATCAGTGATAATATTCTCGCATAAAGCCTGCGGGGTTTTAACCCGGATATAGTACTGACACAAATGCCCTTCGGGACTTATCACATTTATGCACTTTCACATCCATCATGTTGGCCTCTCGGCCCCGTCGCATATATACACTTTCACATTCATCACATCGGCCATTAGGCCTTATCACATATAAACACTTTCACATTCATCACATCGGCCATTAGGCCTTATTACATATATACACTTTCACATTCATCACATCGGCCATTAGGCCTTATCACATATATACACTTTCACATTCATCACATCGGCTATTAGGCCTTATCACATATATACATTTTCACATTCATCACATCGGCTATTAGGCCTTATCATACATATACACTTTCACATTCATCACATCGGCCATTAGGCCTTATCACATATATATACACTTTCACATTCATCACATCGGCCATTAGGCCTTATCACATATATACACTTTCACATTCATCACATCGGCCATTAGGCCTTACTATCATTTCATATTCGAATACTCATAAACTTACAATATCACAATTTAGAATTCAAGTATGGGTTTAATCAATAGCTTATGAGCAACTAAAACAAGTTTATCAAGGTTCACAACATAATCTCAAATTCAGCACAAGCTGTTTTCCTGAGCAATAGTCACTAAATTATTTATAACTGGAGCTACAAAACTCCAAATCACTTTCCGTTAATTTTTCCTGAATATAGACTCGTATATATTCCATCCATAAAATTTCAAGAATTTTAGGTTTGGCCAATCAATACCAGATTTTTCTTAAAGTTTCGCCTGTTTCACTGTTTGACTAATCTGACCACTCTTCACTACGAATCAAATTCCTCATTTTACTGAATTCAAAATGTGTTGTATTTGATTTCATTTGAAACTAGACTCATTAAGGAGTCTAATCATATAAATTTTATCTTATAACCATTTTTGTACAATTTATAATGATTTTCTAAAAACAGAACAGAGGATTACAGTGTCATTCTGTGCTGTCTCACACAACTTTAAGTATCTCATTATCGGAAATTCCTTTGCTTACACGGTTTCTTTTATAAGAAACTAGACTCATTAAGCTTTAATTTCATGTCTCATTCAGCCTCTAATTCAAATCCATAAATTTATGGTGATTTTCTAAAGTCACGTTACTGCTGCTGTCCTAAGCAGACTATTTCAAATTACCCTTGAATTCCCAAGCTCAAACACTTAAGAACTTACCATTTGAGCTTAGAACATATCATGGCCACATCATATCTTATTAAATCAACTCATCATGTCCTATTATAATTGAATTTACTCAACGTTTAATCACTTAAAACTTACCTCGGATGTGGTCGAACAATTTCGGCGGCTATTCGATCACTTTTTCCTTTCCCTTGTTGGACGCCTCTCCTTTAGAGTCTTGAGCTTAAACAAATAAATTAACTCATTTAACCACTTTGCTACATATATTGGTATCCACATTTTAATGATTTTATGACATACGAAACGACATGGTAAAATTTTCATCTTGCTACTTTATGTTCTTAGCTATTCGGCTAACAACCTCATGCAATTACCATACTATCAATAATCTAATCACACATGCATATGCATACTTGGACATTCGGTAATCACCTTTGCTAATTTTAAACTCAACATCACATAAGCTCCCAAGTGATGGCCGAATGCTTCATTTGTTACCCAACTAACCATTCAACAACCTCAACCTCATTACCACCCTTTTATGCCTAATTATCTAAGTCAAGATAAGATCATCAACATGCCTAACTATAGCCGAATGTGCAACATTAATCTATCATTTCTATCTCATTTAACACTTAACATTTACCACATATCGATTCACCAAACTCTCCATCTATTCATGCTCTCATATTCGGTCACCCATACCCATACTAACCATATAACTAATTAATCCTAGGGTTAAACACAAGTGCAATATTGAAGCACCATGGCCGAACCTTCATGAAGTTGCTAAGACCCCTCATTTCTACTCCTCACACACTCTCACATCCAAACCTTTTTATTAAACACTCAAGCTCAATCATCTTCATGCCTCATCACCACAACATCAAAACACCAACCAAGAAAGACAACACCCATGGCCGAATATCATCTCCATCACATAGCAAGATTTAGACCATGGGCTAGGTAGAACTCAAACTAACAACTAAAACATGCATGCATCTCATGGAACATCATCAAACATACCTTAGTCTAGTTATAGCAAATGGGGGGGGGGATGGATGAGACAACTTTGTTTTCATCACCCCTCCCTTTTCATTACTTAATTACTAACCCTTTATTTATTCTTTCTAACATAACACACTAAGCCAACATGTTCCCAACATGTTTCCACCCATAGCATGGCCGACCACTAGCTCAAATTTTGGGTAATTTGACATGCAAACCCATCATTTTCATAACATGCATTAATAGGCCACTTCACATTTGCCTAGCACATTTCTAAATTTTCTCACATAAGTCCTATTTAATAAAATTCACTTACAATTAACAAAATTCAAACATGAAATTTTCACACATGCATATATACATATAATAGACAAAATATTATATTCAATTATTTCTGCAACTCGGTTTAGCGGTCCCGAAACCACTTCCCGACTAGGGTCAAATTAGGGGTGTCACAGGTGTTATATCCGGGCTAAGTCCCGAAGGCATTCGTGCTGGTGTTATATCCGGGCTAAAGTCCCGCAGGCTTTGTGCTGGTATTATATCCGGGCTTAAAGTCCCGCATGCTTTGTGGTGGTGATTGGATTTGGTTTTTAAACCTAGCAGATTTAATGCCGATGATTGGAGTAAGATTATGATTTCGAATGTTCGTAGTAAACTACCATTGAATATGTTCAATACATTAAGTTGGTCAGGTATGTATTATATACTTTTATATGTTAGATTGATCGGAATTGAATCATGAATGCGAAATGAGAAGTATATGTGAAAATCTCATATGTGTATGTGTGTATTCGGTTATAGTGAAAGGTTATATGAGATTGATTTGGTGATACACATGTTAAATAATATGAATGCAAAGAATGGGTAATAAATCTGCTTGAGATAGCAGCAGTAATGTGGTTTCGAAAAATCACCATAAATTGTGGAAGTTGAGTTAGAGGCTGAATAAATTATGTCATGAAATATTAATGAGTCTAGTTTCTTATAAAAGAAACCGTGTAAGCAAAAGAATTTCCAATAATGAGATATTTGAAGTGGCGTGGAACAGAGTCAAAATGACTTCGAGGTCCCCTGTTCTGTTTTCAGAAAATCATTATAAATGGTACAAAAATGGTTATAAGATAAAATTTATATTCTTAGACTCCTTAATGAGTCTAGTTTCAAATGAAATAGACGATAACATATTTATATTTCTTTATAATGAGAAATTTGATTCGTAGTGAAGAGTGGTCAGATTAGTCAAACAGTGAAATAGGGGAAACTTCAATAAAAATATGGTATTGATTGGTCAAACCAAAAATTCTGAAAATTTTATGGATGGAAGATATATGAGTCTATTTTCAGGGAAAATTAACGGTACTTGATTTGGAGTTTCTTATATCCAGTTATAAATAATTTAGTGACTGTTGCTCAGGAAGACAGCTTGTAGTGAATTTGTGATTTTGTTGCAAACATGGTTAAAACTTGTTAAGGAGATGCTTTTTGAGTTCTTATGATCTTATTTGTAATTTAAATATTTGGTTTTAATTGAGTTCAGATTCAAGTGAGGCGAATTTGCTTAATATGCATTATGTTCATGGATACTTGTCCAACATGGCAATTATCTAGGAATGATTTCTTGAAAATTTGAATAATCGATCTATAAGTAAATTAATTGTTTGCATTGCTTAAAACTTACTAAGCATTGAAGCTTACTCCGTGTTCTCTTTTCCATTTCTTATAAGTATATACTTTAGCTCGAGTTGGAAGGGCCGGAGATATCATCACACTATCGAGTCATTATGTGAGTTGAGAAGATTGTATATCATCATGGTTTAAGGCATGTATAGGATAGACTATAGGTAGAATGATATTTCGACTTTGTATACATTATAGCCATGCGAAGATGGCTTGCTCATTTTTTTTAGAGAATCCTTATAATTGAACTAATGTGGTGAAATGTTTTAGTTATAACTTGATAGTAGTTAATTTGTTATTAGATATTCGGTTATGTTTTGATAGTGAGTCATTTTGGAAATTTATAAGAGCTCTTATGGAAAATCAATGAGACATGTTTGCATTGTTGATAATTTATGTCTGGTAAGTATCTTTGACCTTATAGAAGTTTTGTTCAGTCAATTAATACCTCATACCCTTATTCCGGCAACGGATACAGGTTAGGAGTGTTACAAGAATCTTTTCTGTTGATTTGTTGATAATGTCGTTTGGTGATTTTGATATAATTCTAGGAATGGATTGGCTTTCCGAGCAAGGGGTGATTTTAGACTGTTGTAAAAAGAAGTTTATTGTTCAAAGTGAATGGAGATATGATTGAAGTAAATGGTATTCGAACCAGTGGGTCAACCCATATCATTTCAGTGATTCTAGCTAATAGGCTTCTTCATCAGGGTTGTGTAGCCTTTCTAGCTTATGTTATCAATCAGATTCTGTTGAAAGTCAATGCAGTAAAATCTGAACTGTTTGTGAATTTCCTGATGTATTTCCTAAAGAATTACTGGGATTACCACCAGATCGGGAGGTCAAATTTGTAATTGAAGTATATCCTGGTACAGCTTCAGTGTTAATACCCCCTTACCATATGTCGCATACAGAGTTAAAAGAATTGAAAGTACAATTGCAAGACTTATTGGACCATGGTTTTATTCATCCTAGTACATAACTTTGGGAAGCTCCAGTTCTATTTGTTAAAAAGAAAGACGGTTCAATGCGATTGTGTATTGATTATCGGCAATTGAATAAGGTAACAATCAAGAATCGATATTTGTTACCCCGTATTAATGATCTATTTGACCAGTTGAAAAGAGCTACTGTCTAATCAAGAAGATTGAAGCAATTGTTTAGTGGAATGCACCAAGAAATGTATCAGAGGTTCATAGTTTCCTTGGACTAGCTGGTTACTACCGAAGATTTGTAAACGGATTTTGAAAAATAGCTTTACTGATGACAATGTTACTACATAAAAATGTTCTGTTTGTTTAGGATGATCATTGCCAAGAAAGTTTTGAGAAGTTAAAGCAAATGTTGACTGAAGCACCAGTTTTGACATTACCTAAATTGGGAAAAGCTTTTGTTATTTACAGTGATGCTTCCTTGAATGGTCTCAGCTGTGTTTTGATGCAAGATGGAAAAGTGATAGCTTATGCATCTCGACAATTGAAACCACATGAAAGTAATTATCCGGCGCATGACTTTGAGCTAGCTGTTGTGATTTTTGTTTTAAAAATATGGCGGCACTACTTATATAGTGAGAAATGCTATATTTATATGGATCATAACAGTCTCAAGTATCCTTTATCTCAAAAAAAGTTAAATTTGAGACAACGTCAGTGGATAGAACTTTTAAAAGACTATGATTGTGTTATTGATTATCACCCAGGAAAGGGAAACATTGTAGTTGATGCATTGAGTAGAAAAGCAGCAATTGAATTACGAGCAATGTTTGCATAGATGAATATTAGTGATGATGGAAGTCTTTTGGTTGAATTGAGAATTAAACCAGTGATGTTTGATCGAATTAAGTCAGCATAGCTAGAAGATGACAAGTTAGTAAAGAAGAAAGAAATGGTTCAGAATGGCATGATAAAGAATTTTAGCATTGATGAGCATGGCTGTTTGAGATTTTGTAATCGGATTTGTGTCCCGAATGTTTTTGAATTAAAAGAGTTGATACTTTGAGAAGCTTATGATAGTCTTTTTGCTTTGCACCCTAGAGGAACAAAAATGTATCGAAATTTGCGAGAATCATATTGGTGGCCAGGAATGAAAAGAGATATAGTTGAGTATGTAGCTAAATGTTTAACTTGTCAATGAGTAAAGGCAGAGCATCAAGTTCCTACTGGACTACTTCAACCTATTAACATTCCTAAATGAAAATGGGATTGTATTACAATGGATTTTGTAACGGGGTTACCATTGTCGGCAAGTAAGAAAAATGCTATTTGGGTGATTGTTGACTGGCTTACAAAAACAGCTTATTTTATAGCAGTTAGAACTGATTGGTCACTCCAAAAACTTGCTAAAATCTACATTCGGGAAATTGTGAGATTGCATGGTATTCCTATATCGATAATCTCTGATCGGGATCCGTAATTTACATCGAGATTTTGGAGGTAGTTGCATGAATTACTTGGTACTCGACTCAATTTTAGTACAGCTTTCCATCCGCAGACTGATGGGAAATCTGAGCGAGCTATTCAGATTTTGGAAGTTATGGTTCGAGCTTGTGTTATTGATTTTGAATCAGGTTGGGAACTTTTTTTACCATTGGCTGAATTTGTATACAATAGTATTTTCTAATCAAGTATTCAAATGGCTTCGTATGAAGCTCTATATAGTCGTAAATGTCAATCACATGTGTGTTGGATGAAATTGAATGAAAGAAAAATAATTGGGCCAGAGTTAATTCAAGAAACGGAGTTTTCGACAGACAGAAATCAAATGCAGACTTGAAATGTCGGGATATTGAGTATTCTGTCAGCAATAAAGTATTTCCTAAAGTATCGCCTTGGAAGAAAATTTTGAGATTTGGTCGAAAGGGAAAATTGAGTCCTCGTTTTATTGGGCCGTATGAGATTGTAGAAAAAGTTGGGCCAGTTGCCTACCGTTTAGCCTTGCCTCCGGAATTACAAAAAATTCATGATGTTTTTCATGTTTCCATGCTCAGAAGATACAGATCAGATCCCTCTCATGTTATTTTGACAAAGGATATTGAAATTCGACCTGATTTGTCATATAAAGAAGAACCAGTCGAGATATTAGCTTGAGAAGTGAAAGAGTTATGTAGTAAATGAGTTCCATTAGTGAAAGTATTGTGGCGAAGTCATAGTATTAAAGAAGCAACTTGGGAACCGGAAGAAACTATGAAATCTCAGTACCCCCACCTCTTTTCAGGTAAATTTCGAGGATGAAATTTATTAAGGGGGAGAATTGTAATGGCCCGATAGTCACGGGAATCAAAAAGTGTATTTTTGGGTCTCCGTTTTCGTAAAACAGATTCATAAATAGTTATTAGAAATATTTACGAAGTTAGTTGAATGGTTAATTAGGTTTTGGTTAGGTGAATTAGCTTGAATTAAGGTTAATTAAGTACAAGGATTGAATTGAATAAAGAGTAAAAATTGAATTATAGATTAGAGAAAAGTGAAGGGACAAAATAAGTAATTAAACCAAATCTTGACAAGTGTATGGTATTTTTAGTGACATGTGTAATATTTATATACATGTATTTATAATAATTATGTATTTACTTATTATATAAGTAAGTATTATATATTATTATATTATTATATTATATTAGTGAAATTTAAAGTAAATAAAAGAAATAAAGAAAATAAAGATAGAAAAAGAGAAAAAGGGTGGAACCAAACAGGGAAGGAAGAAAAGAAAAGAAAAGAAAGGAAAGAAAGAAAGAAAGAAAAATTAGGGTTTTAAGGTTTGAAGTTTATTTAGTAAGTCAATTTAGCCCCTTTTCTTGTAATTTTGATATTTTTAGAGTCCTAGAACAAAATACTACTTGACTTATGTTGAAATTTTAAAAGTTATTGGATTTTTAGATGTTGTTCATGTTGAATAAATTGAAGTGTTGGGGGTTAAATTGATAGAATTTTAAGTTAGAAATGAAAAAGGGATTGAGTTGTAGAATAAATCATAAGTTTTGAGCAATAATGACTAAATTGTGAAATTTCGAAATTAAGGTTTTATGATAAATTTAGAGAGTTGAAATTAGTCTAAAGTGGAAATTGAATATGATATGGAATTAGTTTTGGAAAAAATAGAGTTAGCCTTGATTTAAGGACTAAATTAGAATTTGTGCAAAAGTTGAATATAAATTGAAATATTCAATATGAAATTGTGTGTATTAATGATTTTAAATTGTTTTAATTTCTATAGCTAACGTTGTGCTGAAAACATCGGCAAAGAAAGAAAAGGAAAAAGTCGACGAAGAGTGACTCGGAAATTACGATTTGTATTTCTATAATCCGAATTTGATTTTTAATTGTTGTATTTTGATTTAGTGTTTATGGTAAGTGATTGAGGTGAGTATATGACATTTTGATATTGAATTAAATTGAATTCATCGTACATGTGATTATGTGAAAAAGTGAAATTTGATATTGATTGATATTGAATTGTGAAATTGAAACCCTATTAACTGTATCGGGCTAAGTCGGATATAGTTGGCATGCCATAGGATTGGAAGTTTTCAGGGATACTTTGACTTCGATTTGATGAGACACTGGGTGTCAAATTTGTACTTCGGATAAATTCGATGAGGTACTAGGTACCAACTTACTTCAGTATGGCCGATGAGACACTGGGTGCCAACTTATTGCTTCGAATTATTTGATGAGGCACTGGGTGCCAAATTGGTGTGTTTTGGTTGGATCCGTATATCCATCAGAGTCTGAGTCATGTTAATAAGGGAAACTAATGGAAAATATGCTATGATTGGTATTGAAAAACATTGAATGTGAAATGAAAATGAATTGTGTATCATATTGAGAAAAGCTATTTGGATAGCATTTATGAGATTGAAATAGCAAGAGATGAGAATTGAAAGTGTTATGAATGATATGTTTATGGAATTGATTATTTGTTTGAATGATCTTTGTTATGTGAGACTAGATGTATAAATATTATAAATTCTTGCTTTAAAAGTATTCAGATTATAGAAATACCACTGAGTTTATACTCAGCGTACGGTTTGTTTTCCGTGCACAGGTTAGGTACTTAAAGTTGATCGTCAAATCAGCATCCATAACAATCCCGAACTCAAAATGTAGTGATGTATATTTCTTTTTGAAATTGACATGTACTTGTCATTTTGGGAAGTGTTTGTAAATAATTTTATAAGATGATACTGGTTGTTTATATATAAACATATGTGTTAAGTTGAAGTTATAAATTGGTATGTTAACGCTATTGCAAAGTATGAATGAATAGGAAAAATTTGGGTTAAATTGGTATGATTTAGAAATTGGTTTGATTGATGATTAGTTGGATTGTTTTAATAATATAAGTAAGGTATCTATGAGGGTTCAATGATTAGGCACTTAGGATGGCTATATTGACAAGTTTTAGAGGTGTTTAATCATGTTTTGAAGTGGATGAATGATTGGCTTTTGAGTTGCTTGTTGTTTAATTTTGCAGGGTTGGTAAAATTGATGTTAAAGGTTCATTTTAAGTCCACACAGCCAGAGACACCGGCGTGTGATTGGACCGTGTTAGACACACAACTAGCACACGGGCATGTGCTCTTGTAGTGTGAAAACTGCACCTAATTTTTGAAAAATAAATTGACCACACGGCTTAGCACACGGCATGTGACTTGGCCATGTAAGGTAAACCAGATAGTCACATAGGATAGGATTCGGTTTGAAGCACGGGCATTCCATAGGGTCACACGGGCGTGTCCCTTGGCCACACAGGCATGTGTGCCCTGCACCTAGGAAAAAAATTGAAATTTTGCCAAAAATTCTCAAAGAACCCGAATTAGTCCCGATTTGTTTCTCATACATATTTAAGGTCTCGAGGGCCCATAAAAGGGACAATATGATTACTCTATGAAGCGCATGTTTATTGATTTGTTGAATGTTCGTATTTGATCTAAAAAGTCCAATAATGCTCTGTAACCCTGTTCTGGCGACGAATAAGGGTTAGGGGTGTTACATTTCTAGTTTTGTAATTTATCAATTCGATCACGATTTTAACCAACCTTTTCAACCTTTCTCCACACCCTTAACCTAAGCCCCATTACAACCTCTTAAAGACCTTTTGATTTGTGCATCATATCATTTTATAATAGTGGAGATTTGATTTTAATGCAAGCCTATGGTAATGACTTTTATTGTTTGACTATTGAGTGCTTACTTTTGAACCTTAAACGCTTCGAGTAATTTGAGTGAACCTTTAGTCAGGATGTCGATTCTTGTTGATTTTGAAATAAAAGTAATTACTTAGATAAGGGGAAATACCTATGTTTTCATGCTTTAAAAATGTTCGACTTGGATTGTTTTTAATCTTTAGTGCTCTTTTTGTTGAATTATCAATGTATGGTTATTTGTGAACTATGTCAAAACATTATTGATGAGAATTATAAGTTGAGAAAGATTAATTTTAATTGTGAGTTGAGGATTTTGCTTGAGGACAAGCAAACGCTTAAGTGTGAGGATATTTGATAAGCCATAAAAGTAACATATTTTTAACCCATTATGTAAATTAGTGAATTCAATGCTCCTAATCGTTTAAATTCATGTTTCTATCTTAGGTGAGCATAGGGAGTGAAAGGAGTGAAAAATAAGCCAAAATCAGACAAAAAGAGTTGTTTTCAGGATCCACACAGCTCGGGCATTTCCACACGGCCTAGGCACACGCTCGTGTGAGACACACGAGCTGGACACATGCCCATGTGCCAGCCCGTGTCGATTCGCAACTTGCTTCCTAGATACGTGAAAAAAACCCAAATTTTAGGCTTCCTGAGCATTTTAAAGTCTATAAATACCAATTAGAAAAAGATGATCTAAGGGGACTCAAAAAGAAGATCAAAGAAAAAACTCGAAGAACGGAATCAGAATCAACTTGGAAGCGAATCTCCCTCAAGATCAAAGATCTCTATTTAATTTCTTTCGATGTTTTATTGAGTTTCTTTATGTCTTGTAAGATGTTTCATTCAGGATTATGAACTAAATCCCTAGATATCTAGGGAGGATAAAACCTATGATGAATCTTATTATTTAATTTATGTTTTTACGCGATAAATACTTGATTCTTGTTCTCAATTATGTATGCTTATTTCATGTTTTAATATTTTTGAGATATTAATTCATGTTTAATGTGCTTATTTCAATGAAGCAAAAGTCCTTGTTTAAGAATAGATCTAGTATAATTGAGTGGAGTTTCATGCAATTTTAGAAATAGGATGACATAAATCTACTGGATTAGAGTCAAATCTAATAGGGGAATCCATAAATCGAGTTTATGCGACAATATAGGTTTTAATTAGAAAGAGGTTTCAATTAATCAACCTAAATTTAGTTGTTCTTACTCTCGAAAGAGATATTAGCATAATTTAGGGATTTCTACGGATCAAGACATAAGTGAATAAATCATTTAATTCATATTCATAATAATAGGTGAAGTCTAGGTGGATTCTTTCCTGGGTATTGTCTATCTTATTGGTTATCTTCGATTATTTTCTTCTTTCATTCTCTATTGCATTAGATAAATCAGATTAGTAATTTTAGATTAAAAACAATCACTCCAATTTGTCGGCTAAATAATAGAAAAATGGTAATTCTAGTACTTTTAGTCCTCATGGATACGATATTCCCTACTTACCATAACTATACTATTGTTCGATAGGTGTGCTTGCCTTAGTCATATTTATAGTTAGTTTTTAGTGACCATCAAGAGTTTTCCCATCTATAGCCTTAGTTTTTAACCTGTTCAACAAGTACACATATGTTGATACAGCTTCTGCCCAGAACAAATTTGTAAGATGTTTTTCAAACAACACACATCTTGACATCTCTAAAATAGTTTTATTTCTCCTTTCACAAACTCCAATCTGTTGAGGAGTGTAAAGAACAGTGAGCTAATGATGAATCTTAGAGTCTTTGCAAAAATCATTGAAATCTTTGGACACGTACTCTCCACCATTATTTGTTCTTAAGATCTTCAACTTACAATCACACCGATTTTCATAGAGTTTCTTGAATTCTTTAAATGTTGACAATACATTCATCTTGGACTTTAAGATATACACCCAATACATCATTATCAAATTATCTATAAGCAATATAATATATTTGCTACCATTCAAAGAAAATGTTTGCATTGGACCATACAAATCAAAGTGAACTAACTCTAATTTCATAATTTCTCTCTTCACACCAACATGAGAAAATGACAGCATATGTGACTTCCCAATTTGGCAACTGTCACATTTATCATCACACACATCCAGTTCAGGCATATCTGTTGCAAAACCATTTGATTGCATATATTTCAAGTTCTAAGATTAAAATTCCCTATCCTTTTATGCCAAAGAGGATTGACATCATCCTTAGCAAAGCACACACGTTCACAATCAACATCAAGCTTCAAATAAAAACTATTATTTTCATTTTCAGATCAGCAAACTTAGAACCATAAACATAAAATATGTTATAGAAATTACCCTTAAACTAAACACTAAAACCATTTTTAATCATTTGAGGAATGCTCAAAAGACATTAGTCTAAATCAGGAATAAAAAGAAGATTATAGGTTGTCATTTTACCTTGTAAAGTATTTACAAAAATTGAACCTATTCCTTGAACCTGAATCGTAACACCATTTTCCAGCTTCACTTTTGTCTTAAAGGACTTACCAAGTGAGTTAAAGTATGCAGCCACAGGTGTCATATGACTGGTTTAACAACATGAGAAACCATAAACAGATGCTCACCTTGCTCTTGGTTCTCTTCAGCTGCATTTGGTTGCTGTTAATCTTGATTTTTTTGCTTACTTCTCCTTGGCCCAACAAAACTTTTTAGTATGTCTAGAATTTTGGAAAAAAATAAACTAAAATTTGGACTTGTCTTTTCCTTTGAATCGATAATTCTTTTCAGCATGATTTGTCTTCTTATAAATAGAACACGGTGGAAACTTTCTATTCTGGCCACTGATGGAAGAAACAACAACTTTGCCCTTACTTGAGGTTTCAAATTTCTTCCCAAAGTTGTTGAACTTTACTTCTCTGTGAGCAGCAAGAAAAACACCTTCACTTGCCTCATGGGCTAGCATATATGTAACAACTCGATTTTTAGTGGTGATGGAATAGTGGTTTCGGGACTAAAAATTTCTATTGTTTTGAATCATAAATATTATTTATAGAATATTTATGGAGTCATTAGATTCGTATTAAAATTTGGTTAAGAAATTTTAACGTTTAGATAGTTAATTAAAGAAAAATGACTAAATTGTAAAAGGTGCAAAACTTAGTAACTATTGCTTTAGATGATTTAATAGCTTAACTAATAAATGTGGAAGGGCCAATAAGGCAATTAAACCTTATTTGTTGATAGTGGACGGTTTTGGAGTGAATTTTAAAGAAAAACTGAAATTAAATTAAGTATAATGGCAATTTTGTAATTAAAACAAAATCAAAACAAAATTAAGTAAAGAAATAAGTCTTTCTTCTTCATTTGCCTTCCTCCATGGCTGAAAATACAAAAAAAACCTAGCTTGGAGAATCAGCCAAACTTATTGCCTTGCATGTGAGTGATTTTTATACCCGTTTCTTGTAGTTTTTATGTTTTTGATATCGTTGCAACTAGGTCCAACTAGCCCGTACCTTTGTTTTTGAATCTGTTAAAAATTTTAGATGTTTCCATCGATGAATCTTGAATGTTGTTGATGATAACTATGTATTTGAAGCTTTGATCGTGGTATTTGGTAGTTTTGTGAAGTGATTTTTGTTAGATTTTGATTTAAAGATTAAATTGTGAAAATGTCAAAATTACAAGGTTTGATAGTGAATTTTATGTTTAGCAGGGATTTTTTAAGGGCCTAGAATATTCGGCTATAATGTTGAGTTGAGAAAAATGGCTAATTTGATGATTTTTGGGTTAAGGGACTAAATTGCAAAAGTTGCAAAAGTTGAAAAAGTTAGGGGTAATTGTGTAAATTAGAAAAATAAAAGGGTATAAAATGTAAAGTAAATTGGAAGGTGAAATACAAGCTAATAATTGAGAAATTTTACATTTTAGATCAAGGCCCTGTTGATATACGTGAAAAAAGGAAAAATCATGAATTAGTCCCTAAACATCTGCAACTACTAGAATTCAATCCAGGTAAGTTTGTATGGCTTATAATTTAACGTCTATATGAAGTTTTTGATGATATAGTATGATGTAATAGATATATTTGGTTATAGATGATGTAAAGTTATTTGAGAAATGTTATTGAATTTCAATACTTGGATCGGTTGGATGCGGGATAGAGTACAATCGAATGTTGGCATGATATGTGAGGGATTGAAATGGAGATTGATGTGGCATGATATATACATCTTTCCTGAATAGGCCGACGTTCAACATTTGTTGTGAACTCTCATGTTATACTCCCTGTTATGACGTGTTCAACATTTTTCGGTGTGTTGGACTAGCTCTTCAAACCAATTGGCATGTTTCAGTTGGAATATCTATGTACTCATATTCGTAAGTCATTCATCAGATCGTAAATATCTTAATCATAGCTTGTTTGGTGATTTTGATAGTTATGACATGCATTTGAGCTTTGAATGGAATTATGCGATTCACCAGGTTGAGATTTTGGATGACAGGGAGCACATGTAGTTGAGTTATTATTAAATGATTTATTTTATTTACCTCGGTAAGATTTACCATTTTTGATACATTGAACTTTCTAAGCTTCAATGATCTTACTTGTGTTATTTTCTGTTCTTGTAGATACTTTGAAGCTTGGACGGTCGGATCGGCACTTAAGTCACACTATCCATCTGTCTTCGGTAGTTTTTGAAAATTTTGGCCAAAGTTTATAAAGGCATGTATAGGGTGATTTGTAATGATATTTTGATGAATGTGTTGTTGATATTTTGGCATGTTTAAACTTTGGAAGTCATGTTGATTTGGTACCATTTGGTGCCTTGACAAATTATACCACTTTAGTCACCATGTTATACATGTTTATAAGGTCCTTTATGGTATGTTTTAAATGGATTTAGAATGGTCAATATGTTGTATGTTTTGGTAAATGTTGAACCAAGCTAGGATGTGATGACATCACGAACTAACTAAAATACGATAAAGGCAAATGCACCTATCGAATGGTAGTATAGCTATGGTGAGTCGGGAATATCGTCTCCACGAGGACTAAAAGTACTAGTAATTACTATCTTTTTAATATTTAGCCTATAAATTGAAGGGCTGTTTTTCATTTAAAATTAAACTAAACTAATTACTAAGCAGCAGAAAGCGAATTGGGAAAATAATTGAAGAAACCTTATGAGAGAGATAATACTCAAGAAAGAATCCACCTAGACTTCACTTATTATTCTAAATCTGAATTAAACGATTTATTTATTTGACTTGATCCGTAAAAATCCCTAAATTATATTAATATCTCTTTTGAGAGTAAAAATAACTGACTCTAGGTTGATTAATTAAATCTATTTCTAATTAAAACCCCTATTGTCGCATTAACTCGATCTATGGATTCCCCTATTAGATTTGACTTTAATCTGGTATATTTATGTCGTCCTATTTCTAGGATTGCATGCAACTCCACTCAATTATGTCAGATTTACTCTTAAACAAGGACTTTTTCTCCACTGAATCAGCACATCAATAATGAATTAATATCCTGGAAACATTAAACATGAAGGTAAGTAAACATAATTGAGATGAGGAACAAATATTTATCATGTAATTTAGAAAAATCAAATAATAAGATCTATCATAGGTTTCATCTTCCCTAGGTATTTAGGGAATTTAGTTCATACTTGGAAAGGAAAACATCTCAAAAATAAGAAAACAACAAAATATAAAGAAAACCAAAAACTTCTAAAGAAATTGAATGGAGATCTTTAGTATTGAAGGAGATCCTGCTTCTGAGTTGAGTCCGTCAGCCTTCTTTGAGTAATTTCTGTGTTTTACTCCCCGTGCCCCCTTAGGTCCTCTTCTAGTGTGTATTTATAGACTTTAGAATGCTCAAAAACTCTAAAAATTGGGTTTTTCTGCGTAACAGGGAAGCAAAGTGTGAAATCAACACGGACTGGCACATGGACGTGTGGCCAGCCCGTGTGGATCCTGGAAATAGCTCTTTTTGCCTGATTTTGGCTCGTTTTTCGCTCCTTTCGCTCTCTTATGCTCACCTAAGTATAGAAACATGAATTTAAAAGATTAGGAGCATCAAATTCACTAATTCATATAATAAATTATCCAAAAACGCATCAAGAATGAGACTAAAAACATGTTACTTTTATGGCTTATCAAATATCCCCACACTTAAGCATTTGCTTATCCTCAAGCAAAATCCTCAACTCACAATTAAAATTAATCTTTCTCAACTTGTAATTCTCATCAATAATGTTTTGTTATAATTCACAAATAATCACACATTAATAATTCAACTAAAAGATCCCTAAAGATTCAAACAATCCAAGTCACACATTTTTTTAAGACATGAAAACATAGGTATCTCCCATTATCTAAGTAATTACCTTTAGTTCAAAATCGATAAGATTTTACATCCTCACTAAAGATTCACTCAAACCATTCAAAGTGTTTAAGGTTCAAAAATTAAGCACTCAGAAGTCAATTATGAAAAGTCATTACCATAGGCTTGCATGAAAATCAAATCTCCACCACTATAAAATGATATGATACACAAATCAAAAGGTCTTTAAAGGGTTGTAACGGGGCTTGGGTTAAAGGTGTGGATAAAGGTTGAAAAAGAGGGTTAGAATCGAGATTGAATTGATAAATTACCTAACTAGAAAAATAAACTAATACTGAATAATTACTTCAATCGAAATTATTAAAGAATAACACAAGCTTCTTTTCAGAATATGAAATTAACTACTTAAGCTCAAAAACATAGAACTAGTAATAATCAACATAAATGTATTTTTTTTTCACTTTTTTTTCACTTTTTTTAGAGCAATGGATAATAAGAGAAAATTTAACAACTGGAGCAAAAGAACATAGTTAAGCAATTAACCAAATCAAATCTCGACAAAAAGGGAGTCAATAAAACGGGAAACAATTCTCAATGAATCAAAAATGAGTTATAGGTTAATATTAATGGGTAAATTAAGAAACGGTTTGTTAGGCTTAAAGGGGGTTCACTAAGGGTTAATTATGAAGGTAGGCTTATGGGATAAGTGGGTTAAAACCTAGGTGCCTTTATCATCTCCGTATATCAAATCAAATGTGTGGTCTCGACATGTATAATCGAAGCAAGTTCTAGAATAACCAACCAATATTGACACGTTCATAACCAATAATAAAGTGAGGAAAAGTGTATGCTTTAAAGGCTCAAAATCTCACAAAAATTATGGTTTTTTATGTTAATCTTGCAAATCTCAAGCTTCAAGGTAATACTTCAATTTAGGGAAACAACCTAAAATTTTTAATTCTGAAAATAGACTTTGTCAAAACCATTTTCAAATCGAGTTTTGGAAAATGGGAATCGATTTTAAAAAACGAAAACGAGAGTTGCCACAAATCTTTTTAGGTGTGATTGGATCACCTTTAAAACATTTTGTTTTAAAATCATTAGTTTTGGTCCACGAAATAAAAGAACGGGTTCGGGAGTCGGTTACGTACGAGGAAGTATTAGCACCCTCGTAACGCCCAAAAATTGGTACCTAATTGATTATCAAATGTCTTTAATGTCGGAAATTTAAAAAATTTTAATATGTAATCCTCTTTAAAATACTTTGATTTTGAAAATTTGGGTTCACTCGTATCAAAACATTGACACTAAGTTAACCTTTTGGAAATCCCTATCTCGAAATGACAAATCACCACATCCAATAAGTTAGGACACAACGCTTTGAAATTCCAAGACAGTTGCTCGTATTTTGAAAATCTTAAAAACTTAGAAGGGTACTTGACTATTCGAACTCAACGAGAAAAGTTGCAACCCAATAAGTTAGGGCATTACTTTTCTCGAAGCTTTCAAATACTAAGCATTGCCTTTTTTATTTTTATAAAACTTTTAAATATTGTTTTAAATGACCTTTTAAAGTGACAATTCTATATTACGAAACATAGATATTCAAATAGCGTATATTACAAAGTATTATAACACTTTATATAAATGCAATCACTATATAGAGGGTAAAATAGAATAATAAAAATAATCATGCTAACCAAATAGAAATATACCCAAAAGAAAGCATAATAAATGCACTAATTATATACAATATATCATAAATAAAACATTAAATAATATAAAAACATGGTAAATATTAATGTGTAAAATATGTATGAGTAAAAATAGATGACAAGCATAGCAAATGGATAAATAGAATCTACATAAAATATAAAATATACAACCCAATAATTTAATGTACACATGAATGGATTAATAAATGAAATGATGCATATAATACAATATATCAATGTACATATATAAAAATATGCATTTGAAAGTAAATTATAAAAGTCTAAGATATTACATAACATATGAAATACATAACATAACAATAATACATTAATTCTAAAGTAAAAACAAATATTGCATAATAAAAAAACAAAAGTTTAAAATATATATATATAATATAAACAATTGATAAATAGAATGAGCATATAAAAAAATGTGATATTTAATAATAAATTTAAAATATAATATATAATAAAAATATATTTATAAGAATAATAATTATATAAAAAATATAAAATATATTGGTTTAGAAAAATAATGTATAAAATATCAAATATGTAAAAGAATTTATATTTATAATGAAATGATTATATAATATAT
This sequence comes from Gossypium hirsutum, assembly GCF_007990345.1. Taxonomy (NCBI): domain Eukaryota; kingdom Viridiplantae; phylum Streptophyta; class Magnoliopsida; order Malvales; family Malvaceae; genus Gossypium; species Gossypium hirsutum. The sequence continues at coordinate 13,657,785 of NC_053424.1, read as the reverse complement.
ATACATGCATAGAAAATATATATTTGAAAATAAACTATATAAAAAGGTTAAATATTATGATATATAAAATACATAATCAAATGTATAAAAGATAGGGAAAAAATATACATATTTGAAAAATGAAGAAATTAAAATAAAAATGGGTTGAAAAACTAAGATAGACGAAGAATAAAATAAGAACAAACCGCAGAGAGTAAGAACGCAAGAGGGAGAGAAATTTGAGTGAGTGCTCTCAAGAATTCTTATTGCTTCCCAAAACTCAAGTGATTTAGAAAGAAGGGAGAGGCCTCTATTTATAGTTGAACCTCCTCAAATCCAATGGTACAGATCAATTACATCAACGGTTAAGATTAAAGGATATCTACAAATTAAATCTCCAAGATTACAAAATCATATCTTCAAGATTGTATATCATATCTAAGATTGCAATCATATCTAAGATTGTATCATATCTAAGATTGCATATCACATCTAAGATTGCATATCATTGAAGATTATATTTCCATATGAGTCAAGCTTGTAGATGGACCTTAAATATTTTCAAGTAATGGGCCATTCCGATCGGGCCAAATTATATTTGTAATTATGGACTGAACTTGGACTTCGTTTTTTTGGGGTTTATTATTTTAAATACTGAAATGGGCCGGGCAAAATTGAGTGTCTACAGACTTATCATGTTTGATTCTCTAGTGTCTTAAAGTTTAAATAATCAATCCACAATTACCTATGAATTTAATCTAAAACACATCAATGATAATCATAAATCAATAAGAATTCATTCTAATAGTAATGTGAGAAAATTACTTAAACACAAGACATAATTTAGGGATTTTCTAATAATTCTATGGATAACCTCCCCACACTTAAGATGTACATTGTTGTAGCACCGCAAACCGGCCCAGATGTTATGGCCGGATCTGACATGCCACATCGAAGCGTTCAAAACATTTTATATTGTTGATCCAGAAAAACTTAGTGTTTTAAAAGATAATTTTATTATAGGTTAAAGTGAATGGAAGCGGTGCACCAGGTAGGAAACCGAAAAAGGGGTGGTGAGTCCATCGGACTGCTTAAGTACCAAACTCCCTTCGGATCCAATCCTAGACATGCATACCGCCATTGCCACACCTTAACGTCATGGATATTTCTAGGAAACCGATTTGATTAAGTCATTTTTAGGAAAAGTGATTAAATTTGGAAAATATTTTCATTGCGGAAGCTTTGCTTGTTGTCGTGTTATTTTGAAATCAATTGTTGTTTTTGAAAATGCTCCCTAAAGCTATCCAATTTCAACAGTTAAAATAAGTAATACCTATCTTAGTAATACATATTAAAACCATCAAAAATAATTAAGTGGCCTTATTACATTTAAAAACCCAAAACTTCAAACGTAAATAAAAGGATGTCCAGTTCACCAGAAGAAAATCAAACTTTCAGAACGGGTGGCCACTCTGAATTCCCGAACAGCTCCAAGCCCACTATGGTTGGGGATTACCTGCGTGGATGAAAATAAAAGGGGTGAGTTTGGGGAAACTCAGTGTGTAAATTAACCCAATCATAACCTATATAAGCTCAAACCACAGAAATTTAGAATAAAGCCCATAGGCCCATAACAGATCAGAACAAATATTACATGAATGCAGAAATCCCAACCCAGATCCATCTATAACACCCCCGTACCAGCCTTACACCATGTGGGGAGACTACTCGACCCACCCAACCGCTACACACCACAGAAATCGTAGCGAGGTTGCCAGATATTGTGACGAAGTCACCAGATACAGATATTGTGGCAGAGCCACCAGATCAGATAATTGTGGCATAGCCACCAGGACGCTTCCTCCATAATATAACCCATGTCCCCATGCAACAGATATATAATCATGGCATACATCATACAGAATCAGATCGTCATGCTTTTCAGTCAAAAGTAACCCTAGGTGTATAATGGTAATTTTGCACCTAGGGGTATAACAGTAATTTTCCATACATAGGGGTATTCAAGTAATTTAACTATTCTTAAGGTTTTCATGCATATCATAGCCATTTACATACGATCAGAAACATTTACCGCATTTTCTTACCGACTTGGGCCCGTTGGCCTATTAAGCCCAAAAACATCGAAATGCACAGAATCACGCACTCTGCGGTCTTATCACTTTAATTTACCATATACATCAAACTATTAATCTCACGAGCATTCGTACACTCGCAAGTTCTCAAAATACTAGCTTTTCGGCTTTTGTCGATCTAGTCTGTAAGAAGGTGTTAGTTACACACCTGTTTGCGACGATATGCTGACGAGATCCACACACGAACTGCCTACAATTGGATTACTAACACGTTAATCTAACTATTCAAATACGAACTACGTATTAACCCCTTACAATATTCAGCCAATCACACCTACAGATCAGATTAACCTTATAAGAAATCAATAAGCAACTCATTAACAAATTTGTCAATGTTTACCACATAATCATGATTTCACTGCAAGCTGTCTTCCTGAGCAATAGTCACTAAATCATTTATAACTGGAGCTACGAAACTCCAAATTAAGTGAAGTTAATTTTCCCTGAAAATAGACTCATATATATTCTATCCATAAAATTTTCAGAATTTTTGGTTTAGCCAATCAATACCAGAGTTTTCTCAAAGTTTCGCATGTTTCACTGTTTGACTAATCTGACCACTCTTCATTACGAATCAAATTTGTCATTGTATAGAATTCAAAATATGTTCTCATTTATTTCATTTGAAACTAGACTCATTAAGATTTCATTACATAATTTATTTAACTTCTAACTCATCTCCCACAATTTATAGTGATTTTCCAAATTCACGTTACTGCTGCTGTCCCAAGCAGATTTATTACCAAATTCACTCTTTCACACATAACTTGCATGCATGTTATTTAAACATGTATATCACCAATCAATCATCACATATCTATGATTTTACTTAAGTATAATCTCCATTTCATCATTTTAAAGCACAACATGTTAGCCGATTTTTCCCTTTAGCATCTAAGGCACATGCATGTTCATTTGTTTGGCTCAACTTCACCTATCTTCCATTTTTCATCAAAAGAACATGAAACAACAACCATTTCCTTCATTTTAATTCATGACCAAATGCTCACAACACAACCAAAAACCAAAATATGCTTCAAGAGTTAAGGTAGAATCAAGAAGAACTCATGAACATCAAGATAGAAGCAAACTACCATGAACTTACCTTCAATTTTCTTCCCCAAGTGACCAAACATTCAAGAGCTTTCTTCTCTCCTTTCTCTTCTCTAACTTTCGGCTATGATGAACAAAGATGGACAAAACTTTCTTCTTTTCACCCCTTTTTCTTTTAATAAAATTTCATATTTCATCCATTTAATTCTTTAATACAAAAGACATGAAATGCCCATCATGGAACATTTACCTAACCCATTATCATGGAACATTTACCTAACCCATTATCATGGAATATTTACCTAACCCATTATCAATTTTTATCAATTTGTACCATGAATTATGGATATCAAGTGCACATATTGTCTATCACCAACATGATGACCAGCCACTACATGTAAAATAGGATGTTTGACATGCAAATCCTCCTATTTTGCACTACTATTTATTTGGCCACTATAAATTAGCCTATAGCATTTTCAAACATTTTCACATAGGTCCTATTTCATAATTTCACTCACAAATGACAAAATCAAAGCATGAAATTTTACCAACATTCACAGAATTCCCGAAAATTGGGGCGTTACAACTCTACCCCCTTAAAGAAATTTCAGCCTCGAAATTTACCTGATCCAAATAGTTGAGGGTATTGTTGACACATAGTCTCTTTTGATTCCCAAGTAGCTTTTTTCCTTCCATGATTACGCCAAAACACTTTCACTAATGGGACAGATTTCCTTCTGAGAACCTTAACATCTCGAGCCAATATTTGCACAGGCTCCTCCTCAAAGGTCAAATCAGTCTGAACTTCAATTTCTGCAATTGGCACGACATGAGCAGGGTCAGAACGATAACGCCTTAACATGGAGACGTGAAAAACATCGTGAATCCTGTCTAACTCTGGAGGCAGTTCCAATTGATAAGCCACTGGGCCTACTCGCTTCAAAACCCGATAAGGCCCAATAAACCACGGACTCAACTTGCCCTTCTTACCAAACCTTAATATCTTCTTCCAAGGAGAAACCTTTAAGAAGACCATATCACCTACTGAGTACTCAATCTCCTTACGCTTCAAATCTGCATATGACTTTTGCCTATCAGATGCTTCTCTTAACCGGTCCCTAATTATTCTGACCTTATCCTCAGTATCAGTTACCACTCTGGTCCAAGAACTTGTCGCTCTCCTAGTGTGGTCCAACAACTAGGTGTACGACACCTTCGTCCATACAGTGCTTCATACAGTGCCATCCGAATACTCGCCTGGTAACTGTTATTGTATGCAAATTTTGCCAACGGCAAGTAATCCTCCCAACTATCTCGAAAATCAATCACGCATCCCCTCAACATGTCTTCCAGAATCTGAATAACCCTCTCTGACTGACCATCAGTTTGGGGATGGAAAGCCGTACTAAAGTTCAATCGCGTCCCCAACCCCTCATGCAACTTTTGCCAAAACCGAGATGTGAATCTGGGATCCCGGTCAGAGACAATCGAAACTGCGACTCCATGAAGTTGTACAATCTTCGCCACACACAGCTTGGCTAACTTTTGAAGCGAAAATTCAGTACGTACAGGTATGAAATGGGCTGATTTGGTCAACCTATCCACAATTACCCACACCGAGTCTTTCTTTGATGGTGTCAAAGGCAACCCACTCACAAAGTCCATGGTTACCCTCTCCCACTTCCAAAGTGGTATCTTCACCGGCTGTAACAGTCCAGAAGGTAATTGATGCTCAGCTTTCACTTGTTGGCATGTTAGACATTTTCCTACAAACTCCGTTACTTCTCGCTTAAGTCCAAGCCACGAGTACAATTCTCGCAAGTGTGATACAACTTATTCCCTCCAGGGTGCATGGCACAAAGTCCTCCATGAGCTTCCTTCAATAATGTTTGCCTCAAATCAGAGTCCTTCGGAACACAAATTCTTCCTCGAAAACACAGAACTCCTTCGCCATTTAACCTAAACTCAGAAGTTTCCCCTTCCTTAACTTGTTGGAAACGAGCGACCAAAGACTCATTGTTCAACTGCTTTTCCTTAATCTGATCCACCCAGGTTGGCCTTACTTGCAACTCAGCCAACAGACTTCCATCATCATACAGACTCAGACGAGCAAACATTGCTCTCAGATCAGATACGGTTCTACGACTTAAAGCATCGGCTACCACATTAGCCTTGCCTAGGTGATACTCGATCGAACAATCATAATCCTTAAGCAACTCAATCCATCTCCTTTACTTAAGGTTCAGCTCTTTCTGAGTCAACAAATACTTAAGACCGTTGTGGTCTGTGTATATAATACACCTCTCCCTGTACAAGTAATGTTTCCAAATCTTAAGTGCAAATATCACTGCCGCCAACTCCAAATCATGAGTAAGATAGTTCCCTTCGTGAGGTTTAAGCTGTCGTGATGCATATGCAACCACACCCTCCTGCATTAACACGCAGCCCAAACCCACGTGTGATGCGTCACTGTACACAGTAAAATCCTTCCCAGACTCCGGCTGAATCAACACAGGTGCTTCAGTCAGAACTTTCTTCAACTTCTCAAAATCTTCCTGCTGCTTCTCAGTCCATACAAACGGTACTCCTTTCCTTATGAGTTTTGTCAAGGGTGCTGCCATAACAGAAAAACCTTCCACAAACCTTCTGTAGTATCCTGCCAACCCTAGGAAACTTCGAATTTTCGACACCGTCCTAGGTGGCTTCCACTCCAAAATTGCTTCAATCTTTCGAGGGTCCACCGTAATCCCTTCGGCAGGGACCACATGTCCTAAGAAGGTTACCTCCCTCAACCAAAATTCACACTTACTGAACTTCGCAAAGAGTTCCTTCTCCCTTAACACTCGCAACACTATACGGAGATACTCATCAAGTTTCGCTTCAGTTTCAGAATATACCAGGATATCATCAATGAAGACGACTACGAATCGATCCAAGAATGGTTGGAACACCCGATTCATCAGATCCATAAATGCTGCAGGAGCGTTCGTCAGTCCAAATGGCATAACCAAAAACTCGTAATGACCATACCGAGTCCTGAATGTCGTCTTATGGATATCCGCCTCATTTACCTTTAACTGATGATATCCAAATCGAAGGTCGATCTTGGAAAATACAGAAGCTCTTCTAAGCTGGTCGAACAGATCGTCAATCTTTGGCAGTGGATACTTATTCTTAATCGTCAGTTTGTTCAACTGGCGATAATCTATGCACATCCACATCATACCATCCTTCTTTTTCACGAATAGCACCGGTGCTCCCCATGGAGACACGCTTGGCCTAATGAATCCCCTATCCAACAACTCTTGAATTTGTGCCTTTAGCTCCACCAACTCCTTCGGTGCCATTCTATACGGTGCGATAGACACTGGCACCATTCCAGGCAACAAGTCGATTCCAAACTCCACTTCTCGGTTCGGAGGCAATCTTGGAAGCTCCTCCAAAAAAACATCTTGGAACTTCTTTACGGTCCTAACCTTATCCACTGTCAGTCCGTCTTCTTTCGACTAACTTACAAATGCCAAATAGGCCTCACAACCTATATTCTGCCACATTCGAGGCTATGCCAAACACGCCCTTAAAGATCTCCGCTCCGTTAGCCTGAAGTCGTTCAGAAATAGATCCCCGAACTCCATTGCCCGTACTTGCCCCGACAACCCTTTCCAGAACACGAAGCATTGCTTGTGACAGGGCATCATCCCCGGCACCGCGGTCATGAGACTCTACCTCTATTGTCAGTGGTACCGGAGCATCTACCGTCGGCATATGTCTCGAAGACGAAGATCTCGCTCTAGCACTTCCTCAGCTCCGTCTACGGCCTCTTGTACTCATATCGTATTATCTTGATTATGAATTTTTATGCATCAATTAATATTCCAGTGTTTATTACAGATGTTTTATGAATCATACAGTAGTTCAGAGTTTGTTTTCGCAGAATCGAAGTCTAGCTACAGTTTCAGTCTCTTATCAGATTTTCCTATGGTTTCAGTATCATCCTATCTAGAGTATCCTAGCAAGATTTCAGTATAGACCGATAAGTCAGAAAAATATTCAGAAGAGTTCAGAGTAATACTTACAGACTTGAGCCGGAGATTCGGAATGTTACCTTCTAAAGATCTAAATTTTGAAAATTGAGTTTTTCGCATTCTTTATAAAATTTTCATTTTCGAAAATCTTTATTTTTGTAAACCCATTCCATAGCCGAGTTATTGCAACCTAGGCTCTGATACCACTAAATGTAGCACCCCAAACCTGGCCCAGACGTTATGGCTGGATCCGACATGCCACATCGAAACGTTCAAAACATTTTATATTGTTGATCCAGAAAAACTTACTTAGTGTTTTAAAAGATAATTTTATTATAGGTTAAAGTGAATGGAAGCTGTGCACCAGGTAGGAAACCGAAAAAGGGGTGGTAAGTCCATTGGACTGCTTAAGTACCAAGCTCCCTTCAGATCCAATCCTAGACATGTATACCGCCATTGCCACACCTTAACGTCATGGATATTTCTAGGAAACAGATTTGATTAAGTCATTTTTAGGAAAAGTGATTAATTTGGGAAAATACTTTCATTGCGGAAGCTTTGCTTGTTGTCGTGTTATTTTGAAATCAATTGTTGTTTTTGAAAATGCGCCCTAAAGCTATCCAATTTCAACAGTTAAAATAAGTAATACCTATCTGAGTAATACATATTAAAACCATCAAAAATAATTAAGCGGCCTTATTACATTTAAAAACCCAAAACTTCAAACGTAAATAAAAGGATGTCCAGTTCACCAGAAGAAAATCAAACTTTCAGAACAGGTGGCCACTCCGAATTCCCTCACAGCTCCAAGCCCACTATGGTTGGGGATTACCTGCGTGGATGAAAATAAAAGGGGTGAGTTTGGGGAAACTCAGTGTGTAAATTAACCCAATCATAACCTATATAAGCTCAAACCACAGAAATTTAGAATAAAGCCCATAGGCCCATAACAGATCAGAACAAATATTACATGAATGCAGAAATCCCAACCCAGATCCATCTATAACACCCCCGTACCAGCCTTACACCATGTGGGGAGACTACTCGACCCACCCAACCGCTACACACCACAGAAATCGTAGCGAGGTTGCCAGATATTGTGACGAAGTCACCAGATACAGATATTGTGGCAGAGCCACCAGATCAGATAATTGTGGCATAGCCACCAGGACGCTTCCTTCATAATATAACCCATATCCCCATGTAACAGATATATAATCATGGCATACATCATACAGAATCAGATCGTCATGCTTTTCAGTCAAAAGTAACCCTAGGTGTATAATGGTAATTTTGCACCTAGGGGTATAACAGTAATTTTCCATTCATAGGGGTATTCAAGTAATTTAACTATTCTTAAGGTTTTCATGCATATCATAGCCATTTACATACGATCAAAAACACTTACCGCATTTTCTTACCGACTTGGGCCCGTTGGCCCATTATCCTGTTTTTGGCCCATTAAGCCCAAAAACATCGAAATGCACGGAATCGCGCACTTTGTAGTCTTATCACTTTAATTTACCATATACATCAAACTATTAATCTCACGAGCATTCGTACACTCGCAAGTTCTCAAAATACCGGCTTTTCGGCTTTTGCCGATCTAGTCTATAAGAGGGTGTTAGTTACACACCTGTTTGCGACGATATGCTGACGAGATCCACACACGAACTGCCTACAATTGGATTACTAACATGTTAATCTAGCTATTCAAATACGAACTACGTATTAACCCCTTACAATATTCGGCCAATTACACCTACAGATCAGAGTAAGCTTATAAGAAATCAATAAGCAGCACATTAAGCTTATAAGAAATTAATAAGCAACTCATTAACAAATTTTTCAATGTTTACCACATAATCATAATTTCACTGCAAGCTATCTTCCTGAGCAACAGTCACTAAATCATTTATAACTGGAGCTACGAAACTCCAAATCAAGTGCCGTTAATTTTCCTTGAAAATAGACTCATATATCTTCTATCCATAAAAGGTTCAGAATTTTTTGTTTAGCTAATCAATACCAAATTTTTCTCAAAGTTTCACATGTTTCACTATTTGACTAATCTAACCACTCTTTATTACGAATCAAATTTATCATTGTACAGAATTCAAAATATGTTATTGTTTATTTCATTTGAAACTAGACTCATTAAGCTTTAATTACATAATTTATTCAGCTTCTAACTCATCTCCCACAATTTATAGTGATTTTCCAAAATCACGTTACTGCTGCTGTCCCAAATAGATTTATTACCAAATTCACTCTTTCACACATAACTTGCATGCATGCAATTTAAACATGTATATCACCAATCAATCATCACATATCTATGATTTTACTTAAGTATAATCGCCATTTCATCATTTTAAAGAACAACATGTTAGCCGATTTTTCCCTTTAGCATCTAAGGCACATGCATGTTCATTTGTTTGGCTCAACTTCACCTATCTTCCATTTTTCATCAAAAGAACATGAAACAACAACCATTTCCTTCATTTTAATTCATGATCAAATGCTCACAACACAACCAAAATTCAAAATATGCTTCAAGAGTTAAGGTAGAATCAATAAGAACTCATGAACATTAAGATAGAAGCAAACTACCATGAACTTACCTTCAATTTTCTTCCCCAAGTGACCAAACATTCAAGAGCTTTCTCCTCTCCTTTCTCTTCTCTAACTTTCGGCTATGATGAACAAAGATGGACAAAACTTTGTTCTTTTCACCCCTTTTTCTTTTAATAAAATTTCATATTTCATCCATTTAATTCTTTAATACAAAAGACATGAAATGCCCATCATGGAACATTCACCTAACCCATTATCATGGAACATTTACCTAACCCATTATCATGGAATATTTACCTAACCCATTATCAATTTTTATCAATTTGTAGCATAAATTATGGATATCAAGTGCACATATTGTCTACCACCAACATGATGACCAGCCACTACATGTAAAATGGGAGGTTTGACATGCAAATCCTCCTATTTTGCACTACTATTTATTTGGCCACTATAAATTAGCCTATAGCATTTTCAAACATTTTCACATAGGTCCTATTTCATAATTTCACTCACAAATGACAAAATCAAAGCATGAAAATTTGCCAACATTCACAGAATTCCCGAAAATTGGGGTGTTACAATTGTCCTCAATGTACAAACATATATAATCACAGTATAAATAGAATATCATAAGAGAGGGAGAAAACTGAAACTGTCCTGAATATTGGATGAAATCTTCACAATAGTGAAAAGCAGAATTGCAGTCAAATCTAAATGTAACTCATGATTTCGAGCAAACTGACAAGAAAATAACACAAATAATAAAGAAGATTAAGGGGTTATAACTCGATTAGAAACAACCATAAATATTTCAAAAGATAATAATAAAAATAAGTTGAAGAAAATAAAATAAAAAAATAAAATAACTAAAACAAAATTAAAAAGGAAGATAAAAAGAAAAAAGAAAAATAAAAAATAAAAAATAAAAAAATAGTAATAAACTCAATGATATCAATAAACTTAAAGGTAATTGTAAGGATAATAGTAAAAGAAAATACGAAAAAGAAAAAGAAAATAGAAATAGCAAAATTAAAAAAAATAAAAAAAATAAAATATATAAAAAAATTAAAAATATAAGTATAAGAATTAATTAATTAATTAGTAAAATAAAAATAAATAATATAACAATTAATAATAAAATTAAATAAAACAAAATAAAATTGGGGTGATTAACCTAGTTTTCACATGGCCATGGACATTCTCCCACACCCATGTGAGATCCCACATGCCCGTATGGCCAGGCCGTGTGGGTCACACAGCCGTGTGCCTTACCCGTATAACTCTCGAACTTTGAAAAAAATTAGCTCTAGGTTTCACACAGCCTAGGACACGCCTCTGTGTCCAGGCCATGTGGGTCACATAGCCATGTCGCCAGGCCGTGTGTGTTTTCCTTCGCTTCTCCCACGCCCATGTGAGATTCCACACACCCGTGTGGTCAGGCCGTGTGCTCCACACACTCATGTGTCCAGGCCGTGTAGGAAAAAAACACACATTTTTTATTTTTTTGATTTTTTAGATTTTGAAAATTAATTAATTTAAAAAAATCATGAAATAACGTTAAGAAAATTAGCAGTGTTAACACTAGGGTTGCCTCCCGAAAAGTGCTTATTTAAAGTCTAAGCTCGACTTACCTCATATTCGCAAGGTTACGGTGGTTCACGGAGTCGAAAATCCTCTTTCTCACTATCAATTCTATTATCAACATAAGGTTTTAGCCGAGTAATATTTACCTTAAAAGTGCCAAATTTAGAATGATTTACCTCGACTGTACCGTATGGGAAAATATTCAGTACCATAAAAGGAGTTGCTCCATTTGTATTAAGCTCTGAAGTGGCGATTCGAGGGTCTATTTTATCCAACAATACATGATCGCCAACTTTAACTCGGTTCGTCCCATCCTTAAGCTTGTCATGGAGTCGCTTTGGTTCATAGTGTATTCTAGGTTTCTCCTTGACGTGTGCCTGCCATTCATCTAGTTCATCGATTTGCAATCTTCTTTCTTCATGATTTGTTCTATTTTTTTCATGTAAATTGGATTGCGACTCTGTCACCTTTTTCCGGGGTTTTTCCTGCAAAGAATGTTGAGCCACAAGGTTATTAACATTAACAAAACTCATAATGTCATCTCGATCACTAGATATCCTAATAGAATCATGAGCTTGGAGTTTAATCGTGTCATCACCTACATGAAGTATTAATTCACCCGTACCAACATCTGTGATAGTTCTAGTAGTTGTTAGAAAGGGCCGCCCTAAAATCAACGGTACGTCACTATCCTCATCCATATCTAGAACAACAAAATCAATTGGGAAAATAAATTTATCAATTTTGATGAGTATGTCTTCAACAATACCCCTAGGAAATCTAATTGTTCTATCTCCCAATTGAATGTTCATCCTAGTTTGTTTGGGTTTCCCAAGACCTAGTTGCTTAAACATTTTGTAGGGCATGACATTAATACTACCCCTAAATCAGCCAAAGCATTATTAACACTTAAACTACCAATTAAACAAGGAATAGTAAAACTCCCTGGATCTTTCAATTTGTTGGGTAGTTTATTCTGCAAAATAGCTCAGCACACTGCATTTAGCTCCAAGTGCAATGAATCATCTAACTTCCGCTTATTTGCTAAAAACTCATTTAAAAGTTTAACGAAATTTGGCATCTGCGAAAGAACTTCAATAAACGGTAAGTTAATATGTAATTTCTTCAACAGTTTAAGGAATTTACTGGATTGTTCATTTGTGTGGTCTTTCCTTGTCGCATTTGGATATGACACATGAGGTTTATATTTCTTACCGACCGAATCTTGCTTATTTTGGCTTACCTCAACCTTAGCATTGCTTACCACAGTTTCTTGCCTCGGTTCAGATTCAGATTCAGTTAACCCTTCTTCATCTCAAATAGTGATCGCATGAAGTTGCTCTCTTAGGTTAGTTTTGGTGTTGCTTGGCAAGCTACCTTGTGGTCGTTCTGAAATCATCTTTTCCAATTGAGCGATTTGATTCTCAAGCCCTTGAATCGATGCTTGTTGATTTTTTAGTGTTGTTTCAGTGTTTTGGAAATGAGTTCCTGACACTGAAATAAACTTCGTCAACATCTCCTCAAGGTTCCACTACTTCTCTTGCTGGTAAGGTGATTGAAAGCTTGGGGGGGTTGCGGTCTTTGATTTCCTTGACCACCCCAAGAGAAGTTGGGATGGTTCCTCCAACCTGCAATATAAGTGTTACTATACAGATTATTCTGAGGTTTAGAATTATTAACCATATAATTGACTTGTTCGTCTTCCGTGCTTAGGTTGTAGGATCAATTCTCTAGATGGTTCCTTCATCTATTTGTGTCATATTGCATCACCGGATGTACATGTGTAGAACCATATAAACCATCAATCTTTTTATTCAAAAGTTCTACCTGATTTGACAACATGGTGAACGCATCAACGTTAAAAACACCGACTGCTTTCATCGGCTTTGTCCTCATGACCTGCCACTGATAATTATTCAGTGACATCTCTTCTATAAACTCATAAGCCTCCTAAGGTGTTTTATTTAAAGTCCCATCGGTGGATGCATCGATCAATTTCCTAGTTGAGAGATTCAAACCGTTCTAGAAAGTTTGAATTTGTAGCAATAGAGGTAAACTATGGTGAAGGCACCTTCTCAATAAATCTTTATACCTCTCCCATGCATCATATAGAGTCTCTAGATCTATTTGCACAAAGGAAGAGATATCATTCCTCAGCTTGGCTGTCTTAGCCGGTGGAAAGTACTTCAACAAAAATTTTTCAGTCATTTGTTCCCATGTAGTGATAGAACCTCGTGGTAGGGAGTTCAACCACTGTTTAGCCTTATTCCTCAACGAAAAGGGAAACAACCGAAGGTGAATGGCATCGTCAAAAAGGCCATTAATTTTAAAAGTGTCGCAGAATTCCAAGAAATTAGCCAAATGAATATTTGGGTCTTCATCTTGCAAACCATCAAACTGAACAAATTGTTGAATCATTTGAATAGTGTTTGGTTTCAGTTCAAAATTATTTGCAGCAATAGCAGGTCTAAAAATACTCGATTTAGCCCCAGTTAAATTGGGCTCGGTATAATCGTACATAGTATGATGAGCAGGATTCGAATTTATAGGATTTACAGCAACCACAGGAGGTAGCTGATTATTATGATTTCCTACCATCTCCTCAGTATTAATAACAACACCCTCTTACTTTTCTATTGTACTCTGTTGACTCTATCTCGCTTCTCTACGGTTTCTGCGAGTTGTACTTTCAATCTCACTATCGAATACTAGAGGTCCTAACGGGTTTCTTCTAGTTATAAACTAAAGGAACCTACCAGAAGAGAATAAAAGAAAAGTTAGTAAATTAAAGTAAAAAAAATAAAATGTAATAAAAATAAACAAATGGCTAAAGTAATAAAATTAAGTGTTCCTAATATTTTAGTCCTCAGCAACGGTGCCAAAAACTTGATGACGTCACAAACTAACTAAAATACGACAAAGGCAAGTGCATCTGTCGAATAGTAGTATAGCTATGGTGGTAGGGAATATCGTATCCACAAGGACTAAAAGTACTAGTAATTACTATCTTTTTATTATTTAGCCTATAAATTGAAGGGTTGTTTTTAATCTAAAATTAAATTAAGCTAATTACTAAGCGACAGAGAGCGAATTGGGAAAATAATCGAAGAAAACTTATGAGAGAGACAATAACAAGGAAAGAATCCACCTAGACTTCACTTATTATTCTAAATTTGAATTAAACGATTTATTCATTTGACTTGATCCGTAGAAATCCCTAAATTATATTAATATCTCTTTTGAGAGTAAAAATAACTCACTCTAGGTTGATTAATTGAAATCTCTTTCTAATTAAAAACCCTATTGTCGCATTAACTTGATCTATGGATTCCCCTATTAGATTTGACTCTAATCCGGTAAATTTATGTCGTCCTATTTCTAGGATTGCATGCAACTCCACTCAATTATGTCAGATCTACTCTTAAACAGGGACTTTTGATCCACTGAATAAGCACATCAATAATGAATTAATATCCTGGAAACATTAAACATGAAGGTAAGTAAACATAATTGAGATCAAGAACAAATATTTATCATATAATTCAGAAAAATCAAATAATAAGATCTGTCATAGGTTTCATCTACCTTAGGTATTTAGCAAATTTAGTTTATACTTGGAAAGGAAAACATCTCAAAAATAGGAAAACAACAAAACATAAAGGAATCCAAAAACTTCTAAAGAAATTAAATGGAGATCTTCAGTCTTGAAGGAGATCCTGCTTCTGAGTTGAGTCCATCGGTGTTCTTTGAGTAATTTCTATGTTCTACTCACCTTGCCCCATTAGGTCCTCTTCTAGTGTATTTATAGACTTTAGAATGCTCAGAAACTCTAAAAATTGGGTTTTTTCGTGTAACAAGGAAGTAGGGTGCAAAATCGACACGGACTGGCACATGGGCATGTGGCCAACCCGTGTGGCTCACATGGGCGTGTGGCCAGCCCGCGTGGAAATGCCCAGGCGTTGTGGATCTTAGAAACAGCTCTTTTTGCCTAATTTTGGCTCGTTTTTCACTCATTTCCCTCCCCTATACTTACCTAAGTATAGAAACATGAATTTAAAAGATTAGGAGCATCAAATTCACTAATTCATATAATAAATTATCCAAAAATGCATCAAGAATGAGATTAAAAATATGTTACTTTTATGGCTTATCAGGATGCTTGAATTGTGGTAATTTTTTACATGTTTAGGTTGGTGGTGTTTGTATGCATTTGAGGTACGTTTGAATGGCATGTTGGTTAGTTGAATTAGGATCTTGAAATGATATATTGATTGTGTTTTGGTGATGTCTAGGTGCTTTTTAAATGTGTTTAAATGGGTTGAAAGGTCATGCATGAAATAGTCTTGGAAATGGCTTGATTTAAGGTAAATTTGGGTCCACATAGCCTGGCGACATGTCTGTGTATCATCTGATGATTTCTTTAGGATGTAAGTCAATGAGTTACATGACCTAACACATGGCCTGGCACAGAAGCGTGTGAGGTAACTCAAAGAGTTACACAGCCTGCCACAGGGTCGTGTGTCCCTATTTAAAGAGTTACATGGGCGAGGACATGGGTTGGGACACGACTGTGTATCCCTAGTTTGAAAGTTACATAGCCTGAGACACAAGCGTGTGTCTCAGCTATGTGAGGTACATGGCCGTGTGACCCTTGTTTTTTAAATTTTGCATCTTATTCCTAAACTTCCCAAATTTTTTCAAATTGGTCCCAAATTGTTTCTAGGTTGTTTTTAGGGCCCCGAGGGCTCGATTTAGGGATATTATGCATGTGTATGAATGGTTTATGATTTGATTATAATATTGAATGATATAATTTTTAAATGTTTTTGATTGTTTAGTAATACTCCGTAACCTTAATCTGGTGACGGATACGGGTTAAGGGTGTTACAATAGAAACCCTTTCTTCTTACGCTTCTAACTTGGTAACAAGATCAACAATAGTTAAACTCGTCATGTCACAAGATTCCTCAATAGCTGAAATTTTGGCTTTAAATCGTTAAGGAACATTGATCATGACTTTTCCAACCACCTTTTCATCAAGCAACTCTTCACCATAAAGTCTGATTTGGTTTACAATAACCATCAACCTGGTTTAATAATCTTTAATTAGCTCATCCTCCTTCATTTGCAACATCATAAACTCTCTTTCTAGAGTTAAAACTTTTGTTTTCTTTACTCTATCACCTCCCTTATAAGTTTCCTTAAGTTTATCGCAAACAACCTTTGGTGTTTCAAGATCCATAATGTTTGTGAAAATGTGATCTATTAACTCGGAGTGAATACATGGTAAAGCTTTATCCTTTTTCAAGATTTCTTCATTATAAGCTTTGAGTTGAGCAATGATAGGATTTTGTCTCAACGCTGGTGGATTTTCATCAGTTTCTACAACCTTTCACATGCCAAGAGATCTCAAATAAACATTTATCTTGACTGCAAAAACATGATAATGAGTTCTTGTAAAAATAGGAACATATATTGAAAGAGCATTAGAGGAAGCCATTACAATCACTCAAAAATAGCCGTAGAACCTCACAGCCCTCAAGAAGAAGCTCTGAATACCACCGTTGGTGTAGTTTTTGTTACAAAGAGAGGAAGAAAAGAAGAGAGAAGAAAAACAATTTTTTTTAGAATAATAGAGAAGGCTGTTTGTTTGTTAGATAACAACTAGCAGTTAGCTAGTTTGTCAAGTCAGTTAGCATGTTACACGCACGTACGCACGCACGCACGTTCTTTTAAAAAAAAGGTTTTACAACTGCCTAACACTAGAGTAAAAAAAATATAAAGTAAAAGAAACTTACAACAGAAAAATTTAAATTAAAACAACTAGGAATTACTACTAAAGGCCTAAAGCAACTGGCACACAAAACATATATATCTAATTTCTAATATCAAACTCAAAATACATCAATAGATATATGGCTCCTTGATGCATCTTCAGCTTGCAAAACTTCCAAACATAATAGTTTCTTGCCCACAAACTGTTGCAGAAGTGATGAGAACCCATGACATTATTTTCGCGAGTAGGTCTTCTCTACTTTCTTAAACTATTTTAGCTTATTAATAATGCAACAGACTTTGCATTGACTCCCTTTTATTTCTAACTTTTTAAATTAATAGTTCTAAATTAAATATTATAATTATTTTTAATTGTAAATTTAGTAATATGATAAAAAATAAAAGGGTATTCTTTTTAATTCAAAAATTTATCCAAAGTCCTGCTTGTGTATATATATTATAGATTATAGATAAAATATATAAAAATGAACTCAATCATGAAAATAAATCCCTCACCTCTCAACTAGAGGTATTCATGGGTTGTGTCAAATCTAATTATGATATTAATACACTTTATACTAGCTCAAACTCGATGTGACTCGAAATATGAACTAAATTTGTTTACGGAGTTCGAAAACTTCTTACGTTTACGAGGCATTGCTCAAAGAGTAGCCTTTTATAAAATCAACAAGTACATTGTGTCTTTGAAGTTTAGCTCACTCACTAAATTGCAACCTCACATATATACTACAACTTAAATTACTCTCACTCTAAGAATTTTGTTTAAAAACT
Source organism: Gossypium hirsutum (assembly GCF_007990345.1). Taxonomy (NCBI): domain Eukaryota; kingdom Viridiplantae; phylum Streptophyta; class Magnoliopsida; order Malvales; family Malvaceae; genus Gossypium; species Gossypium hirsutum. Next base: position 13,639,841 of record NC_053424.1, on the reverse strand, counting down.
TAGATGTAAACTGAGTGATGAACTCATTTCAATTTACTTACAATTTTTGTGCAAAAAGCTATTCCTAAATGAGCAAAATGAAATGCTCTATGTAGTTCTCATAACATAAACAAGCCCTCTAGAATATGTTTCCATAAAAAATGTTTGTTAAAGTATAATCAATATCCATATCTAATTCAACTAAATGCCAACTTAAACTTTTTTAATAAAGTGTATGTTTGAAAAATAACTAATCGTCAAACTCCTTAAAAATCAGTTTTTTTTTAAAAGAACTCTAATTATATTAAAAGATTAATTCAATCTTTACTTTACTTAATTCTTATAAGTAAAGCCAGTACTGATAAGTAATTAAAAGTTTTCAAACATCAAATATCAAATAAATAAGACAAATTATATTATCCAATCAACTTTTATTAAGTTACAATTGGAAACGTAATTGATAGCATAACCTACCGAGTTATATATTGTAAGGTCCCATTCTGCACGGCAGCGGTTGCTTTCATATTCCGAGTAATTGAGTTCACAATTCTAATTTAAGGGGTCTCACGTGTCAGTGCAGCAAGTCCTAGAGATAAGCTTTTCAAATGCTTCATTATAATTGCTAACACGTGTTAAAAAGATGGATTAAATTTATATTATGTAAAAGTTGCATTTAATTTTTATATTTTTATTTGATTAATTCTAATTTTTATATTTTTTATATTAATAAATTTAGTCTTTATATTTATCAAAATTTAAAATTTTAATCCTGATTCAAACCGTAACAATTAAATCTATTTAGTTAAGTTTAATTATTAATTCTATAATATGTGCATGGTAGTAGATTTAGTCTACTTGCTCTAATTGTGTTATTCTAAATCCTTATACTTTTTGAATTTTAAAAATTATTAAATTAATTTAATTTTAAATCGGCATAATGTTAAATTTAGCTTTTAAGTTTTTATTTTATTTTTTAAATTAAATTTAACCTTTAGCCTTTTTAAAAAAAAGAGTTAAATTTGAAATCAATCTTTTAAAAAAGAGTAAAATTAATTTTTAGTAGAAATACGGACTAAAATATTAAAATTTTAAACATTGCACTTAGCATGATAATTCACAAGTACTTTCATATTTCTTTTTAAATTTTTATGAGTTTTTTATACCTCCTTTTGAATTTTTTTAATATTTTTATAATTTTTAAATTATTTGTTAACGTGACATATAACAACTTGTGTAATGTCAGTATGAACTACACGTGAGTTCCCTTATTGGTTGCCATGCCAACATGGTTAAAAAAAATATTTAGTCAGCATTTTCATTTTCTAGAAAAAGGGATTTGACTCTTTTCAAAACATTAATGATTAAATTTAGCTAATTAAGATGTTAATATTAAGGTTAAATTTAACATTATGCCGTATAAATTTAATGATGACGTGTATCATCTAGTTAGCCGACAGGAAACTCTGCCGCTTGATTTTAAAGATCGTCTTTGTTCATCATAGAATATGTATTGGGATTCATACTCGTAAGAAATGGTTGTCTAACAGAAATCTAAAGGTGTTGCCTGAAATACCTTCGAATACCACAAGTCTTTTGATCAGTTCAATGTCTTTTTGGTGTCGCAATGTTGACATATCAGGGACTGAAAAATTGAGAGATTCAGTTATTGTTAGTATAACAATGCTTGAAGTTTGAGCTACATGCATGTTTTTCTACGAGTCTGCTTGAAATTTTAAGATGGTTTGCCTTATATGCAGATTATATAGATGGAATTTCATGTTCAATGCCTCACTTTGATTATCTTTAGTCAAAATGAGTTTTTCTTTCATTTTAGAAGTCGAGTATTATCTATTTATCTTCAATGGTTGTTTCTATGTGATATGCCTTTTCTTTTTAAACCTATCTTCCATTTAATTGGAATACAACTGTATTTTCCCGGATATCAGTTTCAATTGTTCTTTTGGGTAGTTTGCTTAACATAAAAGAGTTAAAGTATCTTAGCTGGTGTATCATTATAAATCTCTGCTATAAATATTTAAACCAAGTTGCATTAATGAAGACACGTGAAGATATTGATAAAAGAAAAGGATTCTCCACGGTTATGCCTCTTATACGATATTCCCAGATTCTAGCCATAAAAGAAATTAATTTTTTGCATGTGCTGGTAAGGAAGATTATGTTTATTTAAACCACCAATACAAAATGTCAGTTTTGACAGACAAGCAGGTATCAAGATTCTGCAAGAATAAATAACAGTTTTGTATAGTTCTTACCATGGATAACCAATTCGAGCTGCTCCCATTGTCCTTCACCTTCCTTGTCTTCATTTTCATGGTGTTGAAGCTATGGATGAGATCCAAAATAAAGGACTCGCCCAAGAATCAACCCCCTGCGCCATGGAAGCTACCTCTAATTGGCCACTTGCACCTTTTAATGTTCTCTCTGCCCCATCACCGCTTGACCGAATTAGCCAAAAGGCATGGTTCCCTGATGCACCCACAGCTTGGTGAATTATCGCACATTGTTGTTTCTTCTCCAGGGGCTGCTAAAGAAGTGATGAAAAAACATGATATCAATTTTGCAACCAGGCCTTATCTCCTTGTTGCAGAAATCATAGGGTATAATTTTTCTGATATTGGTTTTGCACCATATGGAGACACTTGGAGGCAGCTTCGAAAAGTTTGCACATTGGAGCTGTTAAGTATGAAACGTGTACAATCATTCCGATCAATCCGAGAAGAGCAGGTATCAAGTTTAATTCGATCCATCTATTCTAATACTGTAGCACCCCAAACCCGGCCTAGATGTTAAGGCCGAATCCGACGTGCCACTTTGAAGTCAAAAACCCGTGTTCCTTTTTAGTGTTTTAAAAAGCTGACTTTTGTCAAACTAACCAAGTTATTAGAAGCTGGGCACCAAGTAGGTATCCATAACAGAGGAGGTGAGCCATTAAGGCTGCTTAAGTACCAAGCTCTCTGATTGGATCCAATCCTAGACATGTCCACATCCATTGCCACACTTGGTTATAACAAGTTGAAATTTCTTTGGTAAATTGAATATTCGTGACGTCGTGTTATTTTAAAAAACCCAAGTATCGTTTTGAAATCACGCCCTAAGTCTAGCCCATTTAAATTAGTATCCATCAATTTAAAGTTGTTTTTAATAATATAATCCCAGAAAAATCAAATAAGAAAATAAAGTTAAAATGGCCTTATTACAACCCAAAAATTAAATAGTAATTAAAAATAACTTAAGAAAACCAATCTCTTTTTTCAACCCAAAAGTATTCACCATGACCACTCTGAATCCCCTCCGGCTCCAAGTCACCCACATCAAGGTTCACCTACAAGGTTAAAGAAGGGGTGAGTTTGGGAAAACTCAGTGTGTAAGGAAAACCCATTCAAAGCCCAAGTTAGCTCAAGCCCATTGGGCCCAAGCCCATTCAGGTAACAGTGGTACTGAGCCAAAGCCCTTTTCAGATTACAATAAACTGGGCCTTAGCCCCTTATTCAGATAACCGTATGGCCCATAGGCCCATTTCAAAATACATGCAACATTAATAAACATATGCAAGCCCATTTGAGGAGACTACTCAACCCACCAACCACTACACTCCACCCGTACCAGCCATACACTCCATGTGGGGAATAGCTCAGCCCACCCAGCCCAACACTCCACAGTTGCAGCCTTGCTGCTCAGTTAACAGTAAATTGAGGCAAAGCCTCCAGTACGTGGACAAGCCACTTTCAGTACTTCCTCCGTCAATATCCCAGTCTCATGCATCAGATGATAACAACATGGCATGCAGTAAATAACGACAGTCAAACATGCATTTAGGTCAATTTAACCCTAGGGGTATTTCGGTAATTTATCTCCTAGGGGTAAAACTGTAAATTTTCCACTTTTAAAGGTATTTCAGTAATTTATCTATTTTAGGGTTTTTCATGCATATTCCTACATTTCACGTACTAACAGAATCACTACCGAGGGTTCTTACCGAATTGGGCCTGTTGGCCAATCATTCCAATTTTGGCCCATTAAGCCCAAAAATATCGAGGGCACAGAAATCATGCACTTTGCAGTCCAAACATTGCAGCTTACCAAAAACATTAATCAATTTAACTCATAAGCATTCGCACACTCGCAAATCTACAAAATACGGGTTTTTGGCATTTCGGCTTTTCGACTTTTGTCGATCTAGACTAAGAAAGAGGGTGTTAGTTACACACCTGTTTGCGACGATGTGCTGACGAGATCCACACACGAACCGCCTACAATTGGATTACTAACACGTCAATCTAACTATTCAAATACAAACTACGTATTAACCCCTTACAATATTCGGCCAACCACACCTACAGATCATAGTAAGCTTATAAGAAATCAATAAGCAACTCATTAACAAATTTTTGTCAATGTTTACCACATAATCATAATTTCACTGCAAGCTGTCTTCCTGAGCAACAGTCACTAAATCATTTATAACTGGAGCTACGAAACTCCAAATCAAGTGCCGTTAATTTTCCCTGAAAATAGACTCATATATCTTCTATCCATAAAATTTTCAGAATTTTTGGTATGGCCAATCAATACCAGATTTTTTTTAAAGTTTTCCATATTTCACTGTTTGACTAATCTGACCACTCTTCATTACAAATCAAATTTCTCATTGTACAGAATTCAAAATATGTTCTCGTTTATTTCATTTCAAACTAGACTCATTAAGATTTAATTACATAATTTATTCAGCTTCTAATTCATATTCCACAATTTATGGTGATTTTCCAAAGTCACGTTACTGCTGCTGTCCCAAGCAGATTTATTACCAAATCACTCTTTCACACCTAACTTGCATGCTTGTTATTTAAACATGTATATCACCAATCAATCATCACATATCTATGATTTTACTTAAGTATAATCTCTATTTCATCATTTTAAAGCACAACATGTTAGCCGATTTTTCCCCTTAGCATCTAAGGCACATGCATGCTCATTTGTTTGACTCAACTTCACCTATCTTCCATTTTTCATCAAAAGAACATGAAACAACAACCAAAAACCAAAATATGCTTCATGAGTTAGGGTAGAATCAAGAAGAACTCATGAACATCAAGATAGAAGCAAAGTACCAAGAACTTACCTTCAATTTTTCCCCCAAGCAAAGTACCGAATATTCAAGGATTTCCTCCCCTATTTGCTCTCTCTCAAATTCGGCTTTGAAGAACAAAGAATGAACAAAAACCTTCCTTTACTTCCTTTTGTTATTCTTATCACTCAACATTTTATGACACATAAATGATATACTAATATTTGTGCCATACTCATGCTATAATTCCAATAAAAATATGCCCATAATGCTTGCCATGCCCATCATCCATTAACTATTAAAATGCTAATGCCCATCATCCATTAACTATTAAAATGCTAAAATGCATACATTATCAACTATCCATCACCTTGGCCGGCCACTACATTAAAAGTGGGGAATTTGACATGCAAATCCTCCTATTTTGCACTACTATTTATTTGGCCACTACAAATTAGCCTATAGCATTTTCAAACATTTTCACATAGGTCCTATTTCATAATTTCACTCCCTTTTTCTTATGGAACAAAAATTAACTAAAATTACCGAGTTCTATCTTAAGCTTGGGCCTTCTAGAGGCCCACTAACATAATTAAACCTATGCCAACATTCACAGAATTGGCGAAAATTGGGGCGTTACAACTCTATCCTCCTTAAAGAAATTTCGGCCTCAAAATTTACCTGATTCAAATAGTTGAGGGTATTGTTGACGCATAGTCTCTTCTGATTCCCAAGTAGCTTTTTTCCTTCCATGATTACGCCACAGTACTTTTACCAACGGAATCGACTTCCTTCTTAGAACTTTAACCTCTCGATCTAAAATTTGTATGGGTTCTTCCTCAAAGGTCAAATCAGTCCTTACTTCAATCTCCTCCACTGGCACAACATGTGAGGGATCTGATCGATATCGTCTTAACATAGACACATGAAAAACGTCATGGATTCTGTCTAACTCTGGTGGTAATTCTAACTGATACGCTACTGGCCCTACCCACTTAAGAACTCGATAAGGCCCTATAAACCGCGGACTCAATTTGCCTTTCTTGCCGAATCTCAAGATCTTCTTCCAAGGTGAAACCTTTAAGAAAACCATATCCCCAACCGCGAACTCTATTTCTTTGTGCTTTAGGTCCACATACGACTTCTGTCTATCAGATGCCTCCTTTAATCGATCTCTTATCAACTTAACCTTACTTTTAGTATCTGCCACCAACTCCGGTCCAAGCACTTGTCGTTCACCCAACTCTGTCCAACACGTAGGCGTACGACGTCTCCTCCCATAAAGTGCCTCATATGGAGCCATCTGAATACTTGCTTGGTAGCTGTTATTGTATGCAAACTCCGCCAATGGCAAGTAGTCCCCCCAACTCCCACGAAAATCGATGATACAACCCCTTAACATATCCTCCAAAATCTGAATAACCCTCTCCGACTGTCCATCTGTCTGTGGGTGAAAGGCAGTACTGAAATCCAAACGTGTACCCAATGCCTCCTGCAACTTCTTCCAGAATCGAGATGTAAACCTAGGGTCTCGGTCGGAAATAATCGACACTGGCACTCCATGTAGTCGCACTATCTCTGCCACATACAACCTAGCCAACTTTTGCAGGGAGTAATCAGTACGAACTGGTATGAAATGGGCAGATTTTGTTAACCTATCCACCACTACGCACATAGAATCTTTCTTGGTGGGTGTCAAAGGTAGCCCACTCACAAAATCCATAGTGACTCTCTCCCACTTCCACAATGGAATTTTCACCGGTTGCAGTAATCTAGAAGGAAATTGATGTTTAACTTTCACTTGTTGGCATGTTAGACATTTCCCCACGAACTCCGTTACTTCACGTTTAAGCCCAGGCCACCAATATAGTTCTCGCAAGTCGTGATACAACTTATTCCCTCCAGGATGCATGGCACAAAGTCCCCTATGAGCTTCCTTCAATATTGACTGTCTCAAGTCAGAGTCCTTCGGAACACAAATTCTTCCTCGGAAGCATAAAACTCCTTCAGTATTCAGTCCAAAATCCTCATTCTCACTCTTCTTAACTTGCTGAAACCGAAGAACCAACGAGTTATCCTTCAACTGTTTTTCTTTAATCTGCTCAGTCCAAATAGGCCTCACTTGTAATTCTGCTAACAGACTTCCATCATCAAACAGACTCAAACGTACAAACAAGGCTCTCAAATCAGAAACAACCCTTCGACTCAACGCATCAGCCACCACATTAGCCTTACCTGGGTGGTACTCAATCGAACAGTCGTAATCCTTAAGCAACTCTACCCATCTTCGTTGCCTAAGGTTTAACTCCTTCTGAGTTAACAGATACTTTAGGCTCTTATAGTCTGTGTATATGATACACTTTTCTCCATATAAGTAATGTCTCCATATTTTCAACGCGAAGATCACTGCTGCTAGCTCTAAGTCGTGTGTAGGGTAGTTCGCTTCATGAGACTTAAGCTGCCGCGAAGCATAAGCGACCACCTTACCCTCTTGCATCAGTACACATCCTAACCCCACATGTGACGCATCGCTGTACACAGTGAAGTCATTCTTAGACTCCGGTTGAATCAACACTGGTGCTTCAGTCAATACCTTTTTGAAATGGTCAAAAGCTTTTTGCTGACTTTCAGTCCAGACAAATGCTACCCCTTTCCTTAACAGTTTCGTCAATGGTGCAGCAATCAGAGAAAATCCTTCTATGAACCTTCGGTAATAGCCTGCCAAACCCAGAAAACTCCGAATTTTCGATACTGATTTTGGTGGCTTCCATCCTAGAACTGCCTCAACTTTTCAAGGATCCACTCTAATTCCTTCAGCAGAAACCACATGACCTAGAAAAGCCACTTCTTGCAACCAAAATTCACACTTACTAAACTTTGCATACAGTTCATTCTCTCTTAGCACTTGCAGCACAATACATAGATGCTCTTCATGTTTCTCCTTGGTTTCCGAGTATACCAGAATATCATCGATGAAAACTACCACGAATCGGTCCAAGTAAGGTTGGAACACTCGATTCATCAGATCCATGAAAGCGGCAGGTGCGTTCGTCAACCCAAACGGCATAACCAGGAACTCGTAATGACCATATCGAGTCCTGAATGCTATCTTATGAATATCCACTTCCTTTACCCTTAACTGATGGTATCCAGATCGAAGGTCAATCTTGGAAAATACTGAAGCTCATCTAAGTTGGTCAAATAAATCATCAATCCTTGGCAGAGGGTATTTGTTCTTTATCGTTAGTTTGTTCAACTGGCGGTAATTGATGCACATGCGCATTGTCCCGTCCTTTTTCTTCACAAATAGCACCGGTGCTCCCCATGGAGACACGCTTGGCCTAATGAAGCCCCTATCCAACAACTCATGAATTTGAGCCTTTAACTCCACTAACTCCTTCGGTGTCATCCTATACGGTGCGATGGACACAGGCGCCGTTCCAGGCAACAAATCTATTCTAAACTCAACTTCTCGATTCAGAGGCAATCTTGGAAGCTCCTCCGGAAAAATATCTTGGAACTCCTTTACGGTCCTAACCTTATCCACTGTCAGTCCCTCCTCTTCTAACTGACTTACAAATGACAAATAGACCTCACAACCTTTCCGAATCCACTTTTCGGCTATTAATGCCAACACCACATTGGACAAATAATCCCTTCGCTCACCTATCACCATAACCTCCTCATCCTTTGTGGTCCTTAACACCATTCGTTTAGCAGCACAATCCAGAGTCGCTTTATGCTTAACAAGCCAGTCCATTCCCAAAATGAGATCAAACTCTCCGAACAGTAACTCCATCAGATCTCCAGGGAAAATCTTACCTTGAGTTTCTAAGGGTACATCCCTATACAGTTTGTCTACCCTAACCGAGTGACCCAAAGGACTTAGTACAGATACCCCACTCACAATCTCCTCAGAGTGCACACCCAACGACCCAGATATGGCACATGCAACATAGGAATGAGTAGATCCAACATCCACCAAGGCAGTATACGGCATGCTAGAAATAAAAAATGTACCAGTTATGACGTCAGGTGCGTCACCTTCCTCGCGGCGACTAGCAGCATATACCAAACCTGGCTGACGAGCCTCAGTGTTAACAGTACCCTTGCCAGGTGCCCAACGTCCATGGCCATTGCCACCACGACCTCGGCCATGACCTCTCGACGGCGACAGTCCACCTCGCGCTGTTTGCACGGGTTGCACAGCCTTTTGTTCAACCACTTGAGCCTGAGCTGGCCTCTTAGGACAATCGCTGATCTTATGTTCCTTTGATCCACAACGAAGACAAGCCCCAGAACATTTCCAACATTCCCCCATATGCATTCTACTATAATCTCCACAAGCTTGTGGTCTAACAGTATTCACCGTAACCGCTTGAACTGGTTCCTCCATCCTAGCTCTCTTAACATTCCGGTTTGCAGCACCAGTTGGTCCAGCATCTCTCCTGAACTGATTTCGATCCCTGTCGCGGTTCTTTCGTTCAGCTTGCTTCAGCTCTTCGGCTATCTTAGCCTTTTCTACCAGTGCAGCAAAATCGCACTCTCTCTGCGGAGCTATGAGCACCCTTAGCTCATCCCTGAGGCCATCCTCAAAGCGAACACTGCGCTTGTATTCGGTAGAGACAATACCATTAGCATACCGGCTCAATCACAGAAACTCTGCCTCATATTCAGCAATGGTCTTACCACCCTGGGTCAATTTCAGGAATTCCTTCCTTCGTGCATCCACATAGCTAGCTCCGACATACTTCGCCTTGAAGGACTGCTTAAACAACTCCCAAGTTACCCTCTCAGCTGGGGTACCCTCTCTCACAGTGATCCACCATTGATACGCCTCGTCCCGTTGTAAGGATACTGCTCCTTTTAACTTTTGCTCCACTGAGCAGTTCAAGTCATCCATAATCCGCTCTGTGGCTTCCAGCCAGTACTCAGCCACATTTGGGGCTACTCCAGATATACCCCTAAAAACTTCCGCTCCGTTGGCCCGGAGTCGCTCAGAAATGGACCCCCTATTCATGGGCCCGATATTAGCTCAGGCCACCCTTTCCAGAACTCTTAACATGGCCTGGGACAGAGCGTCATCCCCCGTGGCCCGATCATACGGCCCATTCTCATCCACCGGTGGTGGTCGTGCTACTCCAGCAGGTATGTGTTCAGAAGACGAAGATCTAGCTTGAGTACTACCTCGGCCTCGACCACGACCTCGACCACGGCCTCTTCCCCGAGTAGCTCTCGTACTCATATCGATTTATCTGATTACGAATTTTATGTAGTTAGTTTACTGTTCCCACTGTTTATTACAGAATATCTTATGAACAGATAAGGTTTCAGAGTTGTTCTCGCGTAACCACAGTTTAGCTACTGTCTCAGTTTCCTAGGGCTTAGTTTACCCTACAGTCTCAGTTTCGTAGCCTTTACGCTATATTATCTATAGTACTATCTCTAAGGTTTAGTACTAACTACAGTACAGTTCAGTATATAAAATAGAATAGTACTTACAGCCTTGGTGTCGGGGATTCAGTGTGCCTATCTCATCAATTTTCAGATAAACTCAAAAGATTTAGAGTTTTTGAAATCCATTTTCGAAACATTTGTGTTAAAAAAATCGGAGATTATCTCCTTTAAACAGGAAATTTTCAAAAGTCAGATTTTTCCAAAAATACCTTTTTTTTGGCATAAAGTTTTGAAAACCCTTTTTGGACCCGATCCACAGCCGAGTTGTTGCAACCTAGGCTTTGATACCACTAAATGTAGCACCTCAAACCCAGCCCAGACGTTAAGGCCGAATCCGACGTGCCACTTTGAAGTCAAAAACCCGTGTTCCTTTTTAGTGTTTTAAAAAGCCGACTTTTGTCAAACTAACCAAGTTAATGGAAGCTGGGCACCAGGTAGGTATCCATAACAGAGGAGATGAGCCATGAAGGCTGCTTAAGTACCAAGCTCTCCGATTGGATCCAATCCTAGACATGTCCACATCCATTGCCACACTTGGTTATAACAAGTTGAAATTTCTTTGGTAAATCGAATATTCGTGACGTCATGTTATTTTAAAAAAAACAAGTATCGTTTTGAAATCACGCCCTAAGTCTAGCCCATTTGAATTAGTATCCATCAATTTAAAGTTGTTTTTAATAATATAATCCCAGAAAAATCAAATAAGAAAATAAAGTTAAAATGGCCTTATTACAACGCAAAAATTAAATAGTAATTAAAAATAACTTAAGAAAACCAGTCTCTTTTTTCAACCCAAAAGTATTCACCATGGCCACTCTGAATCCCCTTCGGCTCCAAGTCACCCACAACAAGGCTCACCTGTAAGGTTAAAGAAGGGGTGAGTTTGGGGAAACTCAGTGTGTAAGGAAAACCCATTCAAAGCCCAAGTCAGCTCAAGCCCATTGGGCCTAAGCCCATTCAGGTAATAGTGGTACTGGGCCAGAGCCCTTTTCAGATTATAATAAACTGGGCCTTAGCCCCTTATTCAGATAACCGTATGGCCCATAGGCCCATTTCAAAATACATGCAACATTAATAAACATATGCAAGCCCATTTGGGGAGACTACTCAACCCACCAACCACTACACTCCACCCGTACCAGCCATACACTCCATGTGGGGAATAGCTCAGCCCACCCAGCCCAACACTCCATAGTTGCAGCCTTGCTGCTCAGTTAACAGTAAATTGAGGCAAAGCCTCCAGTACGTGGACAAGCCACTTTCAGTACTTCCTCCGTCAATATCCCAGTCCCATGCATCAGATAATAACAACATGGCATGCAGTAAATAACAACAGTCAAACATGTATTTAGGTCAATTTAACCCTAAGGGTATTTCGGTAATTTATCTCCTAGGGGTAAAACTGTAAATTTTCCACTTTTAAAAGTATTTCAGTAATTTATCTATTTTAGGGTTTTTCATGCATATTCCTACATTTCACGTACTAACAGAATCACTACCGAGGGTTCTTACTGAATTGGGCCCGTTGGCCCATCATTCCAATTTTGGCCCATTAAGCCCAAAAATATCGAGGGCACAGAAATCATGCACTTTGCAGTCCAAACATTGCAGCTTACCAAAAACATTAATCAATTTAACTCATAAGCATTCGCACACTCGCAAATCTACAAAATACCGGTTTTCGGCATTTCGGCTTTTCGACTTTTGTCGATTTAGACTAAGAAAGAGGGTGTTAGTTACACACCTGTTTGCGACGATATGCTAACGAGATCCACACACGAACCGCCTACAATTGGATTACTAACCCGTTAATCAAACTATTCAAATACAAACTACGTATTAACCCCTTATAATATACGGCCAACCACACCTACAGATCATAGTAATCTTATAAGAAATCAATAAGCAACTCATTAACAAATTTTTGTTAATGTTTACCACATAATCATAATTTCACTGCAAGCTGTCTTCCTGAGCAATAGTCACTAAATCATTTATAATTGGAGCTACGAAACTCCAAATCAAGTGCCGTTAATTTTCCCTGAAAATAGACTCATATATCTTCTATCCATATAATTTTCAGAATTTTTGGTATAGCCAATCAATACCAGATTTTTCTTAAAGTTTCCCATGTTTCACTGTTTGACTAATCTGACCACTCTTCATTACAAATAAAATTTCTCATTGTACAGAATTCAAAATATTTTCTCATTTATTTCATTTGAAACTAGACTCATTAAGATTTAATTACATAATTTATTCAGCTTCTAATTCATCTTCCACAATTTATGGTTATTTTCCAAAGTCACGTTACTGCTGCTGTCCCAAGCAGATTTATTACCAAATCACTCTTTCACACCTAACTTGCATGCTTGTTATTTAAACATGTATATCACCAATCAATCATCACATATCTATGATTTTACTTAAGTATAATCTCCATTTCATCATTTTAAAGCACAACATGTTAGCTGATTTTTCCCCTTAGCATCTAAGGCACATGCATGCTCATTTGTTTGGCTCAACTTCACCTATCTTCCATTTTTCATCAAAAGAACATGAAACAACAACCAAAAACCAAAATATGCTTCATGAGTTAGGGTAGAATCAGGAAGAACTCATGAACATCAAGATAGAAGCAAAGTACCAAGAATTTACCTTCAATTTTTCCCCCTTCTAGTGACCGAATATTCAAAGGTTTCCTCCCCTATTTTGCTCTCTCTCAAATTCGGCTATAAAGAACAAAGAATGAACAAAAACCTTCATTTACTTCCTTTTTTTATTCTTATCACTGAACATTTTATGACACATAAATGATATACTAATATTTGTGCCAAACTCATGCCATAATTCCAATAAAAATATGCCCATAATGCTTACCATGCCCATCATCCATTAACTATTAAAATGCTAATGCCCATCATCCATTAACTATTAAAATGCTAAAATGCATACATTATCAACTATCCATCACCTTGGCCGGCCACTACATTAAAAGTGGGGAATTTGACATGCAAATCCTCCTACTTTGCACTACTATTTATTTGGCCACTACAAATTAGCCTATAGCATTTTAAAAAATTTTCACATAGGTCCTATTTCATAATTTCACTCCTTTTTTCTTATGGAACAAAAATTAACTAAAATTACCGAGTTCTATCTTAAGCTTGGGCCTTCTAGAGGCCCACTAACATAATTAAACCTATGCCAACATTCACAGAATTCACGAAAATTGGGGCGTTACAAATACAGGATTGGAAATCAACCTTGGAGAAATGTTATGCAACTCATCATATAACATCACTCTAAGGACTGCTTTCGCCGCAAGATCCAAACCACATGATGCATTCATTTCAATTGCGAGGAACCTGGTGGAAGCTGCGGGTGGTTTTAGTATTACTGATCTGTTTTCTTCCATCAAATTGCTTCCCATGATTAGTGGGATGAGAGCCAAACTTGAGAGGTGGCACCAGGATTTGGACGCGATGCTTGAAAGCATTATTGAAGAGCATAGAGCTAGGAATACAAATACGAAAGATAGTGATGACGTAACAGATGATCTCGTTGATGTTCTCCTGAATCTCCAGGATCACGGTGGCCTTGAATTTCCTTTAAGAACTGAAAATATCAAAGCTGTTATCCTGGTTAGTAGATTCATATCTTGCGTGTTTATTTATGTGCATAAAGATGTTCTGTGGTTTTAGCTAAGCAGAACTTCTTTGCAGGACATGCTCATTGCTGGAACTGAGACATCTTCAACTACAATAGAATGGGCGATGTCGGAAATGATAAAAAATCCTAGAATCCTTGAAAAAGCACAAGCCGAGCTGAGGCAAGTCTATGATAGAACGGGGGATGTCAACGAATTAGACCTTCATGAATTGAAGTACTTGAAGTTAGTTATGAAGGAAACTCTAAGGTTACACCCTCCTGTATCTTTGCTACTTCCAAGAGAAAGTAGAGAGAGATGTAAAATTAATGGATATGAGATACCAGCCAAGACCAAAGTGATTGTTAATGCATGGGCCATTGCAAGAGATTCCAACTATTGGAATGAAGCCGAGAGGTTCTATCTAGAGAGATTCATCGATAGTTCAGTTGACTATAAGGGGACCAACTTTGAGTTTATTCCATTTGGTGCTGGAGGGAGGATATGTCCTGGCATGTCATATGGTATGGCTGTGGTTGAGCTTTTCCTTGCACAATTACTTTATCATTTTGATTGGAAGCTTCCTAATGATATGAAGAATGAGGATCTGGATATGACTGAGATCTTTGGTGCTACTGCTAGAAGAAAAAGAGATTTGCGCCTTATTCCTATTCCTTACCACCCACCATCATCTGTTCAATAGTTAGAATAATATCTTATGTAATATTTCTTAATATTTACCGATGTTATCATAATTTGAAATTTAATTGTTTAATAATATTTTTAATTTAAAAATAATTATATGTTATGAATATCTTATTAACTGAATATCCATAAAAATCAAGATAAGTTTTGACTACTTCATTTATACTTCTTATACCTATAAATAAAGATTTTGGAAAAGCTTTGTAAATATCTCGATTGATCAATAAAAATAAGTTCTCTTTTTGCTCTCATGTTCTCTTTGTTCTTTATTTTCTATTTTTTATTTTATAACACGTTATCAGCATGATTCATTTTTAATTATCTTAGTTGTGGATTAAATCAGCGGCAATTTTGCGAACCATTAAGCCTCATCCATAATACCAAAATTCAGCCTTCGACCACTAAAATTACTCTTATTTTTATGTTTTGTTGGCTCCTTTGCTTCTTCAAATGACTATTTTTTGCTCATTTACTTCCCTGATTCTCTATTACTTGCTGCCTTTTGCCGCAGCTGTTTGCAACTTTTTGTAGGAAGTTTTTATCTATTTAATGTTTTATATCTAGATTAACTTTTAATTAAGTGAAATTAACTTGAGATTATTTTAATTAAGTTGTTTACTTCTTATTGAAGTTGGTAAAATAGTATTACTTCGAATGGAAGGTTTGAGTATACACTAAGAGCCTTAACACCAAGATGGACATTGTAATTTGTTGCTTTGGATGGTAAAAAAAATTTTGATCTCAGCATGGATTTTGGATTTATAGAGCACAATTTAAATTGGTAAGGTGCTTCAATTATTTTTTGAGGTATGATTATTATTTTATTTGCTTTAAGCCTGATCAAATTATTAAGTTATATTATTGAATATCGATGGGTGCATAAGGTTTACTAATAAAACTTTATAATGTATTATTTTTAAATGATTGTTTAAATATGTAACACCCCAAATTTTGGGGTTAGAAAATTTTGGGTTTTGTGGTTAGGGTCAGAGAGAGGGGTGTGCTATTGTGTTTAGTCATGCATTTAAGTGTCAAAATGGGCTTGCTAGTATGGTGGTTGAGTGATTGTTAGTGAACAACAAGGTTTTGGGTTTGAGTCTTTGTATGGGCGTTTGGAGAAACATTTTATTACGTTTTGTTTTAAGTTAATAATTTCTACTTATTTTGTTTTATTTTATTTATTTTTATTGTTTCTGGACGTTTCTTTCCCTCTCTTAGCTTCTCTTTTCTTTTGCTCTTCTTTATTTTTTTTGTTGAACGGTTTTGCTTGGGGGTTCTAAAGAACTTCGATTTCTTGGTCCGTGAGTCAGATTCTAGACATCTTAGATCGCAAAATAGGTGTGGGATTCGAATCTTATCTATTTTTATTTTGTGAATCATTGTTTTGACATTTCTTGAGTGTGCTTTAATCCGTACATTATGGGTATTTAGTTGTTGAAAAGTAAGGAGAATACTGCATATTCTGACATACTCTTGTTATTGTAAAGATTGGGGACTGTTTTGATGGCTAAAACAACGTTTTTGGCTTGTTCAAAAGTGGTTTCGTGACCACATGGGTGGCCACACCGGTGTGTGTCGGTTCACACGGCCATGTGCGTTTAGGATTTAGGGTTTTTCGGCAGGTTTTGGCGCCAAACAGTTGTGTGGCCGATTTGGGGATTTTTTCATTTTTCACACGATCATGTCCCTTGGGTACACCAGCGTGTGTGATTGAGAATTAGGGATTTAGTGATTTGGTGCCACACGACCGTGTGGCTAATTTGGGGATTTAGTGTAACAACTCAATTTTGGGCCTAGTCGAAACAGTGGTTTCGGGACCACGAATCCGACGTAGAAAAACTTATTTTATTTTTTGTTCGAAAATTTTAACGTTTGAGCACTCAATTTAGCAAAAATGACTAAATTATAAAAAGTGAAAAGTTGAGTTCTACATGCCAGAGGTATCTAATTTTTATGAAATTTAAAATTGAAGGTCCTTAAATAGTAATTATGCCATTTTATAAGTTAGTGGACAAAAATAGACATGGATTAGGTGAAATTTCATGTTTTATAGAAAAGGGCATTTTTGTAATTTGTCAATTAAAGACAAAATAAGTAAAATAAAAGAAAATTTTAGTCCATCTTCTTCTTGCTTCACCAAAAATTGAAGGGACAAGACATAGCTAGGGTTTGGCCACTTTTAAGCTCGATTGTAAGTCCATTCTATCCCCCTTTTTAATGATTTTCATGTTTTTGAGATCCTTGTAACTTGATCTATCTATTTCTACAACTAATTTAAGAAATAATCAAGGTCTAAAATTTTATCCATGATGGATATTTGTGTATTTTGATGCCTAATGATAGAAAATTTATGTTTGGTGAATGATAAACAACTTTTGCTAGGTGATTTTTGATGAAAATGTCGAAAGGACCAATTTGTAAAAAGGTTATAAAATGTGTGTAAAAGTGTGATTAAATGAAAAACATGGGATATTATAAGCATGAAAGAGGTTCGACTAGGCTTGGGAATCAAAAAAATTGAATCCATTTCATTTTACGAGCCTAGGGACCAAAGTGTAAAAATGTCAAAGTTTAGGGGTAAAAATGTAATTTTTGCCATAATGTGATTTTTGGATTGAATTGAATAATGTGAATAATAAGTGAGTTAAAATTTTCACTATAGATAAAGAGAAACGAGGTTCGGACCTAGATCGGGGGAAAAATAAAGTGTTTGACGATTAGGTCTCATTTCTACTATTTTTGCACCGAGGTAAGTTCGTATGTAAATAATGCATTGTTATATTTATGCTTTAATTACTTTAATATCGTAAGAATGGTGATTTACCCTTTGAGCGTAATCGATGAAGTTTGACAAGCGAGAAATCCCGATTGAACCTTAGGAATAGATAGGATACAAATGTCATGATATTAGGGTTATTTGAGATTATGTGTAAAACCATATCTGGGATATGGCATCGATATGAGACTTAATGTAAGACCATAACTAGGCTATTGGAATTGATACAAGATCCCATATAAGACCATATCTGGGATATGGCATTGGTATGGTATTGTGTGTGTAAGATTCCTGAGTATCCTTTAGTATTCCAAGTGATTCAACGGGAATTTCAACAGGAATGTTAAAGTTATGAAGGGTTATGGTATGTTGTAAATTGGTACAGGAATGTACATAAAACTCATACGTAATGAGCTTGATATGAGGTGAACCCTTGGTAAGGTTGCGATTGAGTAAGTTTGACTATGAGATTTATAATAACATTTATCTTAATTTACCTCATGTTAATTGTATATTAAATGTGTGTTTATGATGCTTATTATTTGCATAGGAACTTACTAAGCTATAGCTTACTCCATTTTCTTTTCCCTTGTCTTATAGTGTCACCAAGCTAGCACGGGGATCGGAGATTGTCGGAAATCCACTCACACTATCAACTTATTATTTTTGGGTACCATTGAATTCAACATTTTAAGTTATGGCATGTATATGGACTTGGTTATTTTGTTATGTGTCGTAATTGAATTGGTCTAATGTGTTGGCCTATATTGGTTGGTAATTCATCTTGTAAATGGCCATTTGAAATTGGCTAATTTTGGTATAAGTATATACATATAATGATGTTTTTCATGGATGTGGGAATTTGCATGATTTGAATTGATATGTGTGTAAAGTTTGTGTATGATAAATGTTAGTATGTGAATAAGGTGTTGATGTCTTGATTATGGCTGAATTGGTTGTATGTATATGCTTGGATTGGTGCTAGATGTTGTTGTGTAAGTATGTACATGGAAGGGTGACAAAATGGCTTGGTAAATAGCCTTGTTTTTGTCTACACAGATAGGTACACGGGCGTGTGTCTAGGCCGTGTGTGACACACGCCTTGCCCTATGGGCGTGTGTTCCGGCCGTGTGTCCCTTCCACCTTAATTGTTGCAAAACAGAATGATTAGAATTGAGCACATAGGTAGAGATATGAGCGTGTGTCTCAGCCGTGTGGATGACACGGCCTCAGGCATGGGCTTGTGCCCTAGGCGTGTGAAGTCTGCACCTATTTTATGAAAAATTATGAAAATTAAATTGACTACACGGCTTAAGCACACGGGCATGTGCCTTGGCTGTGTGACTTCAATTTACTCTTAGATGACAAACAGTGAGTTACACGGGTTAGGGACACGGGTATTTGTGACCACACGGCCTGCCCACATAGACCCGTGACCCCTGTTTAGTGAAAATTTTTTCTAAATGTTGTAAAATTTTCTAAAGTTCTCAGTTTAGTCTCGAACCGCTTCTAATGCATGTTTTGGGCCTAGTAGGTTCATTTTAGGAGCGATATGAATGTATATGAAAAGTTTTAAATTTGGATGGAAATTTACATCTCGGTTTTATATGATTGCTTGTGTATAAGTCTAGTAATGCCTCGTATCCTATTTTGGCATTAGATACAGGTAAGGGGTGTTATATTTAAAGATCCCACACGGGCGTGTGTTTTGGACACACGACCGTGTCTGGTGGACACACGGGCTTATGAGATCTTCACATGGCCGTGTCTGTCCTGTACTCTATTTTAGTACAAATGGATAGTGAGTTACACGGCCATGTCCCTGGTCATACAGGTGTGTTCCTTAGTCACACGGGTGTGTGCTTCATCCACACCGCCATGTGCCCCTCTTCACATGGGCGTTTGACCTCCCACACGGCCTAGGAGTTTCACACGGCTAGAGTATAGGGGCGTGTAGCCTTAAGTCACTTGTATTGATTTTGTGTACGTTTTGATCTGGAATCGTGTTTTTATTTGTTTCGACTCTTGGCTGGGCTTTAGTGAGGGGAATAAGACTTTGCTACAGGTTTCTGTTCATGTGTAATTTGTGACTGATGTGTGTGAGATGTTTGATTCTAAACCCGGTTAACTGGATATGTATGTGTGTGTGCATATCTGTTATGTCTGACTGTCTGTTAAGGTGACACTGTTCTGTGAGATTATATGCATACGAACACTTACATAAAGTAATGTTTTAGGTGGGATTGCGAAGAGAAGGGAGATTGATTCTGATCTGATCTGGCAGTTTAAACTGTAACATATCTATACAGCGGGTTATCGCATTGCACTGTACAACACAAACGCCAGCTCTGCTGCATATTAATATCGGAGTGGCTTGGTCCACATACATGGTGTGTAGGGTTGGATAGGCCTTTGAGGTCCCATGTGGTGTGTTTTGGTTGGATGAGCTTAAACAGCTCTTATAGAGTGTGATCGGGGGACGAAGAGGTGTGTTGGCTAGATAGGTGGGTTTTATTACTTGTCTGCATTTCATACGCATCTATTTGTGTGTTCTGGGTACTAGACTATCTGACTGTAATCTGTCTATCTGTGTGTGATTTGATGTGCTTGAGTGTTATGTTCTGTTGGGATGTTAGTTCCAAGTTTACCTTCTAACTCAGTGAATATTTGTAAATTTGTTGCGCTATTGAATTGAATTTCGTAATTCTGTTTTTAGTCTCGATTAGAACTCACACTAAGCTTGAGTAGCTCACCCCCTTAGTGTTTCCCTTTCAGGTACTTTTCTGAATTCTGACGCTGGACTCGATATGCGGAGGTCTCGAATAGTCTCAGTGAAAAATAAATTTTAGTTTGTACTTTCAGTTTCCATTTTGTCAGTCGGTTTTGAACTGTAAGGTTTTGTAAACACGATGGTACGAGTTCTGTTTTGGGTTTTATATCGTGAATCCTATTTTGTTCATAAATTAAACCTAGCTTAAACTTTTCTATTACTAATGAGAACTTACAAGAGATAAAACTTATATATGAAAAATATTCATTGGTTATGTATTTGTTGTACACTAGAAAATAAGATCCACTCTCAAAATTTTCTATTAATAGATTTTGATTGGATTCAAAGTCTACTACTGGAGTTTTATTTTCTTACTTCTTGATAAAATTGTCAAGACTCAACGCAAAAAAAAAAGGTACATCTTTAAATATTAAATCGACTTGATATATGGTTTAAATATTTAAGATAATCTTTTTTTTTAAGTTTTGATTACATGGGTTACATATTGTTTTTAGCATTTCATTTGTTCATGAAAATAAATATTAACTAATTTATTTATGTAGCTATAGTAGGTTTTATAATTAAATAATATTTTTGGTTAAAATATATCTAGTATGCAAATTTGTGTTAACAAACCAATGAACTTTATGGTTATTCGGATTTGATTTAGTTCAAAGAATTACTAAAAGTAGTAGTTCATACGTTTTATATTATTCTATTTGTTAATTATTTAGAGAAATGACATGAACAATTGTAAATGGAGAGTTCTATAAGCTTGGATGGTTGGATTTTGAATTAAATTTCATGCATGTTTATGATGATGGTTATGAAAAAAATTGTTAGTTTTTCATTATGTTATATTTTTATGTTTGATATGTGACGTTTATTGATATATTTAATATATGTTTGTTTCTATACATGACCTAGGCAGTTATTCTTGGTAGTTAATTGATTATGCAAAACTCTTGTTAAAAGGGTTTTAAAAATATTTTGAATCAAACTTGGGACTTCTCGTATCCGAAGCAAGAATCATACCACTAAACCAAATGTCCCGCATTTGAAGATTTTGAGATTATTCTTGAAGTGAATATTGCATATAATTATTTGGAAATTATATTTATTGACAAAGTGACATTATAGACTTCACATTGATTTAGACATTTCTAGTAGTAAATGTCATAATAGATACATGTGGATACAAAGTAAAAGGAATGATAGTAAAAGTATCAATTTGTTACAGTTTAGTACAATTGAAACACATATTAAAGTAAACCAAAAGTTTACTGATACAAATACATTTACTACTTGGCTGACCAATTAGACAATCCTAAATCATATATGATGTGAAAATTAATTGAGAATTCATATGGAAATTTACTAAAGAGCCAGAAGATTCTTTAATTTAAAGAATTCTCATTTGTTGCTTGTTCTCAATAAAAATTGATTGTTAGAAACTCACTAGTTAAAGTTGAAATTTAATGTCTTGCCTTTCTAAAATGAATATGGGTTCATCCATCCACCGTGTGGATGATTTTGATATTATATGATTTTGGTAAATGCATCTATAAAATAATCACATATGTGTTACCGACTTGCAACATGTTATTTGCAAGATTGCTTGTTTAAATAATTAATTTCAAATCATGCAATTAAGACAATTCATCTTGCTAATACTGGTTAGTTTATATCTCAGTCTTTTACTGATTGAGTTTGAAATTTTTTTTTTAATTTTGTTATTTATGCGCATAATGGTTTAGAGAAATTATTGATTGAACACCTTTGATTAATGTCTAAACCATAACTTATGAGAACTAAACTTCCTCTTTCAATATGGGATTATGTTGATTTATGTGTTGTACACATCAAGCCAATAAGTTATAAATACTCCTTATTACAATTGATTTTTGATCAAGAGATAAATATTTCCTATATTTGAATTTTTGTATGTGTGTATTGTTCCAATTGCTCCACCACAACGCATAAAGATGAGTGAATCCTCAAAGAAAGTTGGGAATATATATTAATTACAAGTCTCTTTGTATTATTAGATGTCTTGAATATATTGGAGATTCAATTATGACATGATTTGTGATTACCATTTTGATTCGATAGGTTTCCAAACATTAGGGGGAGAGAAATTAAATAACTTGTAATGAGTTAGGGGGAGTGTAATTTGAACCAGAAGTTCAACAATGATAACTCATTACAAGTTAATTGTCAGATGTATTTACACACTTAATGAGAAGAATCAAATGTATATACCATATAATATTTTGAACCAAAGCCCTAGTAGGACAATAAGTTAAAATAAATAATAGATTGATCGGTTCCAAAGATTAAAAAATTCTTCTAGATGGTTATACAATAGAGGCGAAAGAGACCTAATACATAACTAATAACTAAAACTCCAGAAGAGATTCAGGTACCTGGAACTAAAGATTAAAATAGTGAAAATAAGAGAACTCGATAAGTTATGTCAATTTGAGAAAATGTGGAACCAGTAATAAAAGTGGTCGACAATGATTTTGTATGTAATATTATTATTGAAATGAAGAAATAAAAAGAGGATATTGAATAAATCTATTGAAAAATATAGATATGGAATATATTGGTCAAATAGAAAGACACAACTCAAGTATAATTAAATTTGTGGAGTTTTTGGACCAGTAATCCAAATATCTAAAGATATAAAGCCAGTGAGGGTGCAAATGAAGTAGCTTTGCAAAAGCGAGATAAAAATATGAAGTTTTTCGCTAAGTTCTAGAATTGATTATGAAAAGATATAATATTCTTTTGTGGTGGATGTAATAACCTTCAGATATATTATTAAACTAACAATTCATAAAAGATTTAACTTTTGTCTGATGGTTGTTGGTACAACCTTTTATAAATCACTAAATAGTAAAGTTTATATTAAAATTCTTGAAGGATTTCAAATGCCAGAAGCAAATTGAATGAAATTATCGGCAAATTGTTCATTTATATGAATTGAAATAATTGAACACATGTGGTAAATTTGACTTAGTCAATAGTAGCAGAAAGAGGATTATAAAATGATCCAAAATACCTATTTGCATTTTTATAGAGGAACCATGATTAAAGTTTGTTATGATTATTGTTGAAACTTCTGAAGAGATCAAAATATCTTTTCCCCAAAATTGTCTCTCACTCACTACTTTCAAAAGAATGTTGATATAAATGCTTAGCAAATACATTCAAATGGTCATTTGAAAAGCTAGTATTTAAGATTGAATACATAGAATATGAGATATTATGTGATGCTTTCACGTATTCTAATTATATCAGTTTTTTGTGCTTCAGCACGCTTGAACCCACGTCCTATTATACTGTCAATCTAGTTAAGACTCAATCAGTAAAATAACTATGTTGAAGTAAATTTTTATTATCATTTACATTAAGAGATTAGATTTGATGCACTCTCAGTACATGAGTCCTATTTACAACTAATGCACCATAATATGTCATCTCATTAATTAACAAAATATTACAAAGGTGAAGGACTTTTCAATAAATACTTAAAAATTTATTTTCATTATTAAGAGGTGAGTGAAGCCTTTTAGAATAATTACTTTTTTTAATAAAGAATAATTAATTTTATCGGTTGTATTTAACATATTTGAAGGGTAAAGAGTATTACCTTATCGTGTTTAATTTCAATTCACTTCAGTCTCTAATTGTTGTTTATTTTTATGAGTGATTATTAATTGGAAAAAAAATTATGATAAAAAAAAATGATATCTGAAGTAAAGATATCTGTCACTTGTAATTTTAAACAAGCAAAGAGATCGGTTAGTTGTTGTAATTTTAAAGTTGAATTGATATGATAAAATCATGGTGGTATATAAAAAAATGAGATTAAAAATATTTAAGGAAGAGAACTTGTAAAGATAAAATTCTATAACAAGGGCAATATGATAAAATTTGTTTTTGAGTAATATTATATTTCGTCAATCAAACATATGAATCTTATATTCTAGTCAAAATGAACCAAATAATATAATCTTACATTCCATCTTTGATATTATTACGAGACATATCTAAAATTTGGTGAACTAAACACACTCTAAGCGTTAACTAATTCGTTAAGCTCTTAGTAGTCCACATGCTTTCTCCAATACCTATATTTCATTTTCACAAGAACAAATGTGATGCAAAGGATTTATATATGTCTCGTTTGATTATTAGTGTCATAATATGAGGAAAATACTTATTTATTACATATGTATTATAATAGTTAGACATAAAATAAAGAATAGCTAGTACAAATTTAAACTTGAAATTAGAAATAAGAGTAAAAACTCTTGTAAAAAATAAGATCTCTTCGAAATAAGCAAAAAAATTTCCCTTCTCTTTACTAAAAATAAATTATGAGAGTGACTAAATATTACCAATTAAAATAATATATTCGTAACTCATACTTAAACATGAACAAAAAATAATACTCCAACCAAATGTAATATTAGTGTTATCCTAAATGATTCTAGCCTCATTCATTTCTTCCACAAATATCCTAATTTTTTTTTGGCACCATCGCGTGCCTGTAAGGTCTAACCTTTACAACTTGAGACTCACATTTTATATGGATTTGATGATCTTGAACTTTTAGGTGGTGGAAACCCTTGTGACATCCAAGAAACCCCCTTACACAAGTCTTGTGCATACATATGAGCTCACTCTATTATCCATTGACACTAGCACTCTTCTGTTATACCCCTATTTGAGTTAAGATACGCAGTGAGCTAGAAAGGTACCCAAATAGTAAGCCTACCACAAGCTAATTAGGAGCTCACTTGCACGTTTTGCCTTTTAGGATGACCATTCGAACATGTACAAATAATAAGCTGACATGACATTACAAATATGATAATATGTTTGACACATCAAATTTTTGAAATATCAAAACTCTACTTAATGAATTTAATAATCACTATTCCATAAAGATTGGAATTTTAAATTTTAAAAAAGTTTAGGGACTAAAAATGACCAAATGAAAGTACATAAATTAAAAATCCATGGGTTAATAGCAGAATTTAACCTAAAAAGATGAGTTAAGTTTATGTATAATTACTAAATCATATTACCATACATCATTAAAAATGAAATCAAATTAATGTAATTTTAAATTGGCATAATGTTAAATTTAGCAGTTAAGTTTTTATTTTATTTTTTAAACTAAAGTTGACCTTTAACCTTAAAAAAAAGAGTTAAATTTGGCCATCAACCTTTTAAAAAGTGTAAAATTATTTTTTTAGTAAAATTACAAACTAAAATGTTAAAATTTTAAACATTGCACCTTGCATAATAATTCACATGTACTTCCATATTTCTTTTTAAATTTTTATGAACTTTTTATACATCCTTTTTATTTTTTAAAATATTTTTATAATTTTTAAATTATTTGTTAACGTGGCATATAAAAAATTGTGTTATGTCAATATAAACAATACGTGTGTTGCCTTATTGGTTGCCATGTCAACTGGATGCGCTTTCCTTCAACAGTAAAAAAACCAATGGCTTTTTGAATGTTGGCACTGTAATGGTAAAAAAATTAAGGGGGGTAACGGTCACTTTTTTTTAACCTATAAATTCTCAAATTTCATTTCTTTCATTCACATTATTCTTTCAACTCTCTCAAACTCTTTCAACTCTCTCAATCTTTTTGTTCTAAATTCATCGATATTCTCATTTAAAAATATTATTATTATTAATTACATCATATTTTATTCGTTTGGATTAATTCCTCATGAATGACCGCCTCTCTAATTCTTTTTGACGACAAACATATTTCCGCCACCCAAGCAGCAATGGTAAGACAAAATTTTAAATTTCGTTATTTTAATTATGTTAAATTTAATTAAATTTTTTTATAATTTGAAATGATTTTTTTTTGTTATAAATAAGCGGATGATCGTATTTTGGAGGGGTTCATACATAATATGGGAAAGCCTCCGATCCCTCAAATTTGTGGCTACTTGCAAGAGGTTGGATTTTTGCATACATCTCGCATGCACGGGGGTTGCAAACTCGATCCTACACTAATCAGCGTGTGTGGGGAAAGATAGAGGACCGAAGCACACACTTTCCACCTTCCATGTGGTGAGTGTACAATCATACTCGAGGATATTGTGTTACAACTCGGTCTGCCGGTGTTGAGCCAATCATCACGTGATCAATGATCGTTCCTGGTAAATTTGACCTTTGCAAAGCAATGTTGGGGAAGGTCCTGAACAAGTTTGATGGTGGTTGGATATTGATCAACTAGTTGGAGGATAATTTCGAAGAGCTTATTAAAGACCCAACATAGGAGGTCATAGAACAATATGCCTAAACATTCATCGTAAGATTAATCAGGGGCATTTTAATGCCCGATAAATCTTGAAATTTGGTGCATGTAAGGTGGCTACTACATCTAGTGGACTTCAATCAATAAGGAAAACTAAGTTGGATATATGTTGTCTTGTCCACATTATATCTGGAGCTGTGTTGAGCCACGATACCGAATATGATGTTGATCGGTGGTTGCCTACTCCTGCTGAAGTCGTGGGCTTGGTGGCGACTACCGTTTTTATGTCTTAAAGTGATTGACCCATACGTGTTCCTGTTGGTGATGAGATAAACATCATTTATTAATAAATACGTAGTTTGTATAGTAAATATTTTTATTTATTATATGTTTCGACTAACATATTGCCTGTACAGGTGGAACCATGAGTCGAGTTATGTGGGATTGTCCTAGGAGCTTAAAGATTTTAGGCTGCTGTTAGATCAACGCTCCGAAACCGAGGTTAATTACTTATTCTTTTGAACCTATATCAATTATGCAATGATTATTAAAAAAAATTGTATGTAACGATAATTACAATTCTGCTTTTCATTTTGAATGGATGTTGTATGCCGACACCGATACCATACCTTGCATCCTGCCAAAAGTGTTTGCTAATCGGGAGATATGGGATGCGAAGGTATCGTTGATAGTGTATGTGACGGTAGAAATTTACGAATTAGATCGGGTGTTATGATAGTTCAGGTGGAGGCAACAGATTTCACCGCCACCACGAGACATAAAGGAGATACACAAGGTGGACATTCGAGGGAAGAACGATAAGGATTGGGTAGAGAAGCACAAGGAGCACATCAAGGCTTGGAATCGTATGATGGAATCCTTACCCATCTGCGAACCATTTTACTCAGTAGAAATGGAGACATATATCGATTACATGACGTGGTTTAAAGTCGCCGAGAAGTTGTATTTGCTATCGCAAGAGGTGAGGAGTAGAAAAATTCAATTGAATAGGTAATGATGACTACTACAGAGCAACGTAAGAGGGGACTCGATTTTACGATGGGTTTCTCATAAACTCTGATAGAAGAAATGCCACTTACGTTTACACAATATCACGGTTAGTTCACTTCACTTATTCCTCTTCATTTCACTAACCCTATGTTTTATTTTTCACAAGCATCGCACTATACACCACCACCGTACGTGGCTGGTTCTTTTATTCCC
Source organism: Gossypium hirsutum (assembly GCF_007990345.1). Taxonomy (NCBI): domain Eukaryota; kingdom Viridiplantae; phylum Streptophyta; class Magnoliopsida; order Malvales; family Malvaceae; genus Gossypium; species Gossypium hirsutum. The sequence continues at coordinate 13,611,888 of NC_053424.1, read as the reverse complement.
ATAGGTAAATATTTTAGGGTAATGACATCCCCTGTATTCTTCATCGCCATGCTGACGTTGATGCTGACCCAAATGTCTGGCTAGATGCCGACGCATGCATCACCACTAACGACGACACCGATATAGACGCCCATGCAGCAGTCGATGCGAATTTTGATGCCGACGGCAATGGTGATGTGCCCGGAGTTTGGGGTACCTTATGGTTACATGTTGATAGTGACACAAACACCTTCCGCATCATTATTTTATCAGGGTGGCTCATCGACGTAACCATCGATCGTGGGAGTAGAGGATACACGATGAGAGGCTAGGACAACACAATAGTTAACCATAGAGGATGATGATGACACTGGCGTAGCAGGAGAAAAAGCTCAGGGCCCATTTCTAGGTGCGGGTGGAGGTGTTGACGATGCTGACAAGAAAGTCTATAGGCCCGAACCTTCGATCCCCTATAGAAATCCTCCACGCAACCGTCGTCCAATACCTTGTGGCACACATTTTCAACTACGCGATTGATGTATTTTTTTCTAAACAAAGCGACGTAAATATATATGACATAAATAAATCGAGGTTTTTCATTCAAACATCACATTTGTCTTCATTATTATCTAACGTGAATTATGCATACATTAATAAGAAATAAAAAATTTGGAACACCTAAATAATAGAAACATTGTAATGAATATATTATTTGGAAGAAAATAATGCTATCGACATTAAGGCCCCAATGTACCCTTGTATAGAGAACATGTTGTCTTTGTATGCCCTGGGTTTCTACAATACCCACATAATCTCGGTTGCCTATCCCTTTCCCGAATATCCATAATGTTCCTTATCTAGGAGGAATTTGGGTAACCTTTGGGGATGCCATGTAGGTCCTTGTTCGGCACCAACTCGTACGATGCACTGGACACCAGCAGCCACATACTCTCATATGGGACAAGTGGGAATTCAGGAATCCACACTGTAAATGCGTTCTAATCGATAGATGTCATTGATGTAAGGCGCGTACTTAATTTGTACATTCCCACATGCCGTAATTACATGTGCACATGAGAATCAAAGTGCTTGGAATCTCTTACAATTGAAAGTCCCTGTTGTGAGTTTCACACGATATGATGCCCATGACATGTCGTGGTCGTGCCTAGCATATTTCGTGACTAAAAAATTGAGATTTTGACGCAAGTGGGGCACATGCTCTGTGACTTGAAATCACCACCGACTGATAGGTTGATGTTCATTATGTAGGGGAAAAAGTTTATATGCCCTGGATTACGGATCTGGATTCGGAGCATTGTTCAATGCATCATCATTAGATCCGTAAGGTTCCAACTTCGTTGGAACTAGCTCCGATTCAGAAAATAGTACCACTTCTGAACCATCTTAACTGTGCTGCTGGATCAGCTCAGGGTTTGACTCTACCCAATCAACTGCATCTACTACCCCTTATTCCTCACCTGTACATTCTTTGTAGGGCTGCATCTTCTTTCTCATCTACTTCTTTATTATCACCTTCGAGCAGGGGGTTCTGGTCCCAATCGAAATAAGTAGGTCACCGGTTCTCCTACAACCTATGTGCTCGTCAAAAAATGCACTAGTTTGATGTCCGATGCATGTCAATGATCCCTTTATATACCTTCTTCCACCCAATGACATCAACTTAGTGCCGAAGTTGAAATTGAAGCATTGATTGAATATTAAGCTCGAGTGTCCAAATTTGGGTTATGCTTAAACCCTGATCTGTATTGGCCACCAAATTTTAGATTCGTGTCGGAGATCAATTAGTGTCTGCCCATAGGTGTTTCGGGAACATTGTAGTAGCCGCTTTGTAATAGGGCGGTGAACCCACTACAAAACCGTGTAGTAGGACTTCCTACTTCAACTTCGGCTCCTGTATTCACCGCAATGATGGTCAAAGATGGGCCAGATCCATCAGCCTCGGCGAACTCGACATATAAGTCCATTACAACATTTCTACTTGAGTAGTGCAATGATATCACCTTCTCAAGATGGACCTCGCTAGCCACGTTGAATATCTCATACCTATAGAGGTCAATAGAGGCAAGAAATCTACATTGCAACTCCAAAATTGTTTCCCAAGTCGGTCCTCTGACTTTCCTCCTGATTCTGGCCTATAGCTTACATAATTAAATGGTAGGATTGAATGCCAATTCCACAGACTTCGCTCCTACAAACACCACCCCGGCTTTGTGCTATAGGTTTGACTGTCGTAGTAAATAATGGATTTCATTCGTTAGCTCATTTTAATATCGGTCACGAATTGAATTAACAAAAGCAAAAAAATAAGTAGAGGAATGTCCAAAGAAGTACACACAACTCTCACAACACAACTATTCGATGTTTGATATTAATTTCCTGCGTGTCTAAGTTATGAAAATTGCGTCTGTTGTATAGGAAAATAATATAGGGAGAAAGGGAATATGTGCTTCAAAATTCATTTATGAATGCATGCATTCGTTGAATTTTGTATGATGTAAGTGCACTGGAGTATTCAAAACGTGTTCAGAAGTCATATAATTTCATCCCACTCGTGCTCCCCTAATATTTTATGCCTCATAACGTGCTCCTCAGGTATTTTGCAAAGTTACTTTAACATTCAGTAGGAAAGCAGCAGGAAAGCTCCCTCAGTTCAGTGTGCTTTCTCTAACATTTTTCTTCTGCCAAACATTAAAAGTGCCCGTCACTTCGTATTTTTTATCACTTTAACCACATTTTTTACTATATTCATCAACTCGTTTAGCACATTTTCAACGACAGAAAATTTTTACTTTGTAAACAAACCCTTCCTTGTGCCTAAAAAAGAGTCTCACACACCGAGCTTTATTGTCCCTCAAACATCTTCATCCCTCTTCTCCATCCCTCCTCTATAAAATATTTTCTTAATATTCGAGGTATTATTAAGTCGTCAGTAATGCGATATTGCTCCAAGATGCACACATTTCATATATCCTGCTGAGATGAGACTATTTCTTCTAAAACCTATCCTAGGGAAGTTGGGTTTCGGGTGATTTTACTTTATGTGTGGAGGTCTACATAGAGGTCTCAATCGACTATTGTTATATGGTCATGGATCCGAGAATAACGGGGGAGCTAGTTGACTATCTTTATACGACACGAACTCAATCTTTTCAGATACCCAAAAATGATTCCCTATAAATACCATACAGAAGTTTGAGGGCATAATCATACAAAAAAACTCAAGGGATTCCCGCGATAATCAACATATTTTTTCTCCATTTTCAAGCAACAGGTATCTTTAACATTCCTTCTTATTTGAAGGCCAACATCGTTGTGGACGTAAGAGGACTCTCAGGCGAGGGGTGATTGTTGCGGTGCAGTAAAGGTGATGCTCCTTTTGGGGCGACGAAAGTTGTCGTTATTAAACAACCTATTAATAACTACAACTGCTATCATGCCAACCCGAGTTTGACCTCTACTGTGCCAAACATCCGCTCTCCACCTGAGAGCCCTCTTGTGTCCACCTCAGTGTTAGCTTTCAGATAAGAATGAAAGGTTAAAGATATAGATTGCTTAGAAATAGAAAAAAGATTATGTTGATTACATTGGAAGTCCCCAAAGTTTTTCCTTAGGATTATGGTATCAATCTTATGTATGATATATAGGGCATCATTTGCAAGTATCCAAAAACCTTGAACTCTTGATCACGTAATGATCATCACTTGGCCCCCCAGTTATACTTGAACCCGTGACCGCATCACGATCGTCGACTGGGACCTCCACTTAGACTTCAACCCCTAATCGTATCAAGCATTATTACCCCAGAATTGATTTCCCCACGATGGGTTTCTGAGGTGATGGTCCTATCCCGCCATGATATATGAAAAGTATGTGTTTTGAGACGCGTTATCACATTCTTGACCCTCAAATCTACCAATGAACTTTCGCGGTTTCAGCCGAAAACCCTAAAGCCTTTCAAAATACCCTAAACAACCCTAAACCTATAACCTAAAACCCGTACCCTACAAATGTTCTAAACCCTAACCTTAGGAGAGAGAAAGGGAAAATGCAAAAACAACCTATTTTCCTAAATAAAAAAGGGCCTACACACCTAATTAGAAAAAAGGGTCTTTTTGGTTAATTTAGCAAAAAAATAAATAAAGGCCAAATTGATAGAAGATGTAAATATTAAGGGTTAAATTTAACATTATACCTTATTAATTTAATGATGATGTGTATCATCTAATTAGACGACAGGAAACTCTGCCGCTTGAGTTTAAACATCGTCTTTGTTCATCATAGAATATGGATTGGGATTCATACACGTTAGAAAAGGTTGTCTAACAGAAATCTAAAGGTGTTGCCTGAAATACCTTCGAATACCACGTCTTTTGATCAGTTCAATGTCTTTTTGGCGTCGCAATGTTGACATATCAGGTCCTGAAAATTTGAGAGATTCAGTTAATGTTAGTATAATAATGCTTGAAGTTTGAGCGACTATGCATGTTTTTCTACGAGTCTGCTTGAAATTTTAAGATGGTTTGCCTTATATGCAGATTATATAGATGGAATTTCATGTTCAATGCCTCACTTTGATTATCTTTAGTCCAAAATGAGTTTTTCTTTCATTTTAGAAGTCGAGTATTATCTATTTATCTTCAATGGTTGTTTCTATGTGATACGCCATTTCTTTTTAAACCTATCTTCCATTTAATTGGAATACAACTGTATTTTTTCGGATATCATTTTCAATTATTCTTTTGGGTAGTTTGCTTAAAATAAAAGAGTTGAAGTATCTTAGCTGGTGTATCATTATAAATCTCTGCTATAAATATTTAAACCAAGTTGCATTAATGAAGACACATGAAGATATTGATAAAAGAAAAGGATTCTCCATGGTTATGCCTCTTATACGATATTCCCAGATTCTAGCCATAAAAGAAATTAATTTTTTGCATGTGCCGTTAAGGAAGATTATGTTTATTTAAACCATCCATACAAAATGTCAGTTTTGACAGACAAGTAGGTATCAAGATTCTGCAAGTGTATAAATAACAGTTTTCTATAGTTTTACCATGGATAACCAATTCAAGATGCTCCCATTGTGCTTCACCTTCCTTGTCTTCATTTTCTTGGTGTTGAAGCTATGGATGAGATCCAAAATAAAGGACTCGCCCAAGAATCTACCCCCTGCACCATGGAAGCTACCTCTAATAGGCCACTTGCACCTTTTAATGTTCTCTCTCCCCCATCACCGCTTGACCGAATTAGCCAAAAGGTATGGTTCCCTGATGCACCTACAGCTTGGTGAATTATCACACATTGTTGTTTCTTCTCCAGAGGCTGCTAAAGAAGTGATGAAAACACATGATATCAGTTTTGCTACCAGGCCTTATCTTCTTGGTGCAGAAATCATAGCATATAATTTTTCTGATATTGGTTTTGCACCATATGGAGACTATTGGAGGCAGCTTCGAAAAGTTTGCACATTGGAGCTGTTAAGTATGAAACGTGTACAATCATTCCGATCAATCAGAGAATAGCAGGTATCATGTTTAATTCGATCCATCTATTCTAACACAGGATTAGAAATCAACCTTGGAGAAATGTTATGCAACTCATCATATAACATCACTCTAAGGACTGCTTTCGCCGCAAGATGCAAGCAACATGCTGCATTCATTTCAATTGCGAGGAAACTGGTGGAAGCTGCGAGTGGTTTTAGTACTACTGATCTGTTTCCTTCCGTCAAATTGCTTCCCATGATCAGTGGGATGAGAGCCAAACTTGAGAGGTGGCACCATGATTTGGACGCGATGCTTGAAACCATCATTGAAGAACATAGAGCTGGCAATGCAAATCTGAAGGACAGTGATGACGTAACAGATGATCTCGTTGATGTTCTTCTGAATCTCCAGGATCACGGGGGCCTTGAATTTCCCTTAAGAACTGACAATATCAAAGCTGTCATCCTGGTTAGTAGATTCATATCTTGCGTGTTTATTTATGTGCATAACGATGTTCTGTGGTTTTAGCTGAGTAGAACTTCTTTTCAGGACATGCTCATTGCTGGAACTGAGACATCTTCAACTGCAGTAGAATGGGCAATGTCGGAATTGATAAAAAATCCTAGAATCCTAGAAAAAGCACAAGCCGAGGTGAGGCAAGTCTATGATAGAACAGGGGATGTCAACGAATCAGACCTTCATGAATTGAAGTACTTGAAGTTAGTTATGAAGGAAACTCTAAGGTTACACCCTCCTCTACCTTTTCTACTTCCAAGAGAAAGTAGGAAGAGATGTGAAATTAATAGATATGAGATACCAGCCAAGACCAAAGTGATTGTTAATGCATGGGCCATTGGAAGAGATTCCAACTATTGGAATGAAGCCGAGAGGTTCTATCCAGAGAGATTCATCGATAGTTCAGTTGAGTATAAGGGGACCAACTTCGAGTTTATTCCATTTGGTGCTGGAAGGAGGATATGTCCTGGCATATCAATGGTATGGCTGTGGTTGAGCTTTCCCTTGCACAATTACTTTATCATTTTGATTGGAAGCTCCCTAATGGTTTGAAGAATGAGGATCTGGATATGACTGAGACCTTTGGTGCTACTTCTAGAAGAAAAAGAGATTTGCGCCTTATTCCTATTCCTTACTGTTGTTCCAATAGGGTCGGAAGCGTGTAAATTATTGTACTAAAAAATCACACAAAGTTCAATTCCCAGGAAAGAGAGGTGGATCACATGGATCTCTTAAATACCAAGTCTTTCCTTAGACAGAATATCCCTTCTATAGCAATTTAATAGCACAATTAAATACTACTATTATACCATCAAATATTAAAAAAAATAGGACAAGAAAGAACACAAGAGTTTTAACGAGGTTCGGTAAATTATACCTACGTCCTCGGGCACTAACACCAGATGATAACTTTACTATCTCCAAAATATTACAAACAAATAGAATTCCTTAAGAATTCTCAAATGGGAGAAGAGAGAAAACTAAGAGAGAAAGATTGGTTGGGATGGTTGAAATGAAAAATGAAAAGGCCTATTTATAGTTGAAGTTCAGGGACTAACTTGCAAATGGCCTAAAAATTAGGGACCAAAATTACAATTATCCCAACCAATCTTTCTCTCTTAGTTTTCTCTCTTCTCCCATTTGAGAATTCTTAAGGAATTCTATTTGTTTGTAATATTTTGGAGATAGTAAAGTTATCATCTAGTGTTAGTGCCCGAGGACGTAGGTATAATTTACCGAACCTCGTTAAAACTCTTGTGTTCTTTCTTGTCCTATTTTTCTTTCAATATTTGAGGGTATAATAGTAGTATTTAATTGTGCTATTAAATTACTATAGAAGGGATATTCTGTCTAAGGAAAGACTTGGTATTTAAGAGATCCATGTGATCCACCTCTCTTTCCTGGGAATTGAACTTTGTGTGATTTTTTAGTACAATAATTTACACGCTTCCGACCCTATTGGAACAACACTTACCACCCACCATCATCAATTCAATAGTTAGAATAATATCTTATTGTTATAAAATAAAGATAGATGGAGAGAATAAAAAATAAAGAAAATATGAAAGCAATATAGAATGTACTTTATTAATCAAAGGGATGATTACAATGCTTCATCAAAGTCTATATTTATAGGCATAAGAAATATAAAAAAAATAGAGATCTAATTCCAATAACTATTAGAATTTAAAGTATATCAAAACTTTATCTTAATTAATCATGATAGACATTGACTTAATAAGATATTCATAACACTCCCCATTGGATGTCCATTGGTATATAATTTGCTCGTTAAAACCTTATTAGAAAAACTCTGTGGGATAAAAACCTAATGAAGGAAAAAGAGTACACGAACTATAATACGCATAATATGTTACCTCATTAAAAACCTTACCAGGAAAACTCAATGGGACAAAACCTCGGTTAAAGGAGAAAGAGTGAAACACGTATTTACTCCCTTTCATGAACACATCATATATTTTCTCATTATTTTACGTATTCAATCTTGAATACTAGTTTTTCAAGTGGCTATTTAAATGTATTTGATAAGTATTTATATTATCATTCTTTTAAAAATCATTAGTGAGGGAAATTTGGGGGAAATATATTTTGATCTCTTCAGGAGATTCAACAATAAGCATAACAAACTTTAATAATGATTCTTTTATAAAAATACAAATAAGTATTTTTGATCATTTTATAATCCTCCTTCAACTACTATTCACTAAGTCAAATTTACCACATATGTTCAAATTATTTCACTTCATATAAATGAACAATTTCTCGAGAATTTTAATATGCTTCTAGCACCCTAAATCTTTCAAGGATTTTAATATAAACCTTACTATATAGTGATTCATAAAAGGTTGTAACAATAACCATTAGATGCGAGTTAAATCTTTTATAAATTATCAATTTAATAATATATCTAAAGGTTATTGCATCCACCACAAAAGAATATTATATATTTTCATAATCAATGCCAAGACCTAGCGAAAAACATCATATTTTTATTCTGCTTTTGCAAAACTACTTCAATTGTACCCTCCTTGGCTTTATACCTTTAGTATTTGGACTACAGGTCCAAAAACTCCACGAATTTAATTGTACTTGAGTTGTATCTTTCTGTTTTAATCAATTTATTCAATATCTATATTTCTCAATAGATTTATTCAAGATCCTCCTTTTATTTCATTATTTCAATAATAATATTGCATGCAAAATCATTGTTGACCAATTTTATTATTCGGTTCCCCAATTTCTCGAATTGACATAACTTATCGAAATCTCTTATTTTCATTATTTTACAATTCATTTTTAGGTAGCTAAATCTCTTCTGGAGTTTTACTTATTAGTTATGTCTTGCGTCTCTTTTGAAGCACCCGCCTCTGTTATATGACCATCTAGAAGAATTTTCATCTTTGGAAGCGATCAATCTATTATTTATTCTAACTAATTGTCCTACTGGCACTTTGATTCAAATTAAAATATTAGATGGTATATAACAATTGGTTATTCTCATTAAGTTTGTAAATACATCCAACAGTTAACTTGTAATGAGTTATCCTTATTGAACTTCTAGTTCAAATTACTCTCCCCATTATAAGTTATTATTTCTCTACCCCTAATGTCGGGAACACTATCAAATCAAAATTGTAATTACAAATCATGTCATAATTGAATTTCCAATGCATTAAAAACATCTAATAATACAAAGAAACTTATAATTAATATATATTCCCAACTTTCTTTGAGGGTTCAGTCATCTTTGTGTGTTGTGGTGGAGCAATTAGAACATATACATACATATAAAAATTCAAAGATGAGAAATATTTAGCTCTTGATCAAAAACCAATTGTAATAGGGAGTATTTATAACTTATTGGCTTGATGCGTACAACACGTAAATCAACATAACTCAAGTTGAAATAGGAAGTTTAGTTCTCATAAGTAATGGTTTAGACATTGATCAGAGGTGTTCAATTAATAATTTATCTAAACCATTATGCGCTAACTTTTACAAAAGTTTTTCAAACTCAATCAATAAAAGATTGAGATATAAACTTATTAGTATTTGCAAGATGAGTTTTAATTGCATTATCTAAAATTAATTATTTAAATAAGCAATCTTGCAAACAATAGGTTGCAACTTGATAACACAAATGTGATTATTTTGTAGATGCATCTACCAAAATCATATAATATCAAAACCATCCACATGGTGGATGAATGAGCCCATATTTGTTTTAGAAATGCAAGACATTAAATCTCAACTTTAGCTAGTAAGTTTCTAATAATCAATTTTCATTGAGAACAAGTAACATATAAGAATTCTTTTAAATTAAAGTATCTTCAGGTTCTTTAATGAATGTCCATATGAATTCTTAATTAATTTTTGCATCATATATGATCTAGGATGGTCTAACTGGTCACGCCAAGTAATAAATGCATTTGTATCAGTAAACTTCTTGTGTACTTTAACATGTGTTTCAATTGTACTAAATTGTAACAAATTAATAATTTTACTATCATTCCTTTTACTTTGTATTCACATGTAAGCGCTATTATGACATTTACTACTGGAAATGTCTAAATTAATGTGAATATTATAATGTCACTAAGTCAACAAAATAAATATAATTTCCAAACAATTATATGCAATATTTGCTTCAGGGAATATACCAAAATCTTCAAATATTTAAAAAAAATACAACTTTAGGTGCATCCAACCATAACGAGCTTTAGATAGAATTATCATATTTTATTGCTCATAAATAGATCTTTCACAGTCAAATATTTTGCTTCCAACCCCTTAATCGGGATGATGATAAAAGAAGATTACAAAGATTATAAAATAAATATAAATTAATAACTCAATCCTCTTTTTTTCATCCTTTCAAAATAGATATTTATAGCAATAGTGATTCATATGAAATATAATATTTTCCTCATTCACAATCTCAATATACGATCCATTATAAATATCATTTAAAACCAATGGGTTTACCATCACAAGATATCAATATATTTGCTCTTCTAGAGCTTTTAACTAATTTTGTACTATCAAATATTGGAATAATATTTGTTTGTTTTAGTACCAAATAAGATAAATACTTTCTATCTATAATGATAGAAATTATTACTACATTCTAATATCCTTCCTCAAATAATATTAACAAAAATACTATATTTAGGCATATGTCACATATGTGGCCAATAATCTTTCATATCACATTGATAACATAAGTTATCTTTACCCTTTAAAGAGTTATCTTGAGAACTCTCATTGTTCCCTTATTTATTACTATGTTCCCACTTTTAGTGGTCCATGATTATATCTTTTATTTTCTTTATGTTTACATTCACTTCAAGGAATGCAATAAATCTAGTGGGATAGACTTCTATATGCCTCCATTGATTCTTTATTTCATAATCACCATCGTAAAACATGTGTGGATTTTAAATCAAAATCTATCTATTCATGTTGTCATGATTAGTCTCCAATCACATCCTAATTACAACATCATAATCTCTATATTTTCATTTTTCATAATTGTTATGTACTGCTACATTCATTTTAGGGAATGAAGCAAAACTAGTGGGAAGAATTTCATAGTTTTTCATCAGTAACTATTATTTTGCTTAGCCACTAAAAGGTATGAGATCATTTAAAAAATAGTGTTAAAGTCATTTTCACAATATTGCTATTGTAGGAGCACATTAGATATTTCAATCATATAGTGTAATGTATTCCTTCGGGGAATATATATAATACAAATACATGAGTATCTTATGTGTAACAACCCGATTTTTCAGTGGTGTCGAAAATAGTGTTTTGAGGTCACCAAATCTAACGAGTAAGCTCATAAATTTTATTATTTAGTATTTATGAGTCAAATGTGGTTTTAAAAAGATTTTTGAATTAGTAATTTGTGTTTTATAATGATTTATTAGGTCAAGTGGTTTTAGAAAATGAGGTATTGAGACCTCATTTCTATAAAATGAGCCATAAATATTTTTATAAATATTTACGCAGTGTAATTAAGGTAGTATTAAAATTTTGTTGAAGAATTTTAACGTTTTGATGGTTAATTAATTAAAAAGGACTAAAATGAAAAAATGTGCAAAACTTACTAATTATAAGAAATAAGTGATTAAACGGCTTACTTATTAAACAAGGGAAGAATTAAGGAGTAAATATGCCTAAATGAAAGGCATGAGGCAGCATAACAAAGAAAAATAATAAAATAATGTGATTTAATGGCAAAATGGTAAATTGTTTGAAATTAAACATACAAATTAGAAATTAAAAGGTTTCTAGGCAATTCTTCTTCAATTTTCTGTCCAAAAATGTCATAGAAGAGCTCTTTTAAGTTGGTTTTCATCTTTTTCCTTCATGTGAGTTCAATTCTTACTCTTTTCTTGTAATTTTTATGTTTTTGAGATTGTTACAATTTGGTACAACTAAATCTTACCTTAGTTTTTGATTTTATTAGAAATATTGAAGGTTACCATTGATTAATAATAGATTTTTTTGATAAATAACAGGGACTTAGAGCTTTAATTTTGTTGTATGATGATTCTATAAAGTGATTTTGTTAAATATTGATTTTAGGATCAAATTGTAAAAAAGATTAAAATATTAAGGTTTGCTAGTAAATTTTTGTTTTATTAAGGGCTGTGTGATGACCTAAAATATTTAGATAAATGATTAATTGAGAAAAAATTAGCTAATTTGATAGATTAACTAGTTAATGGATTAAATTGCAAAAGTTGTAAAAGTTTGAGATAATTGTGTAAATTTTAAAAATTGAAGGGTATTAATTGCAAAATGAATTGGAACTAAAATATATGCTAATGAATGAGTAATTTTATATTTTAGATCAAGATCCCATAGATACTCCTGTAAAAGGAAAATAGCGGAATAGTACTTGAACTTCTGCAAACATTACAATTCAATTTAGGTAAGTTTGTACGGTTAAACTTTAATATTTATTGATTTGATTAATGGTACTATTTATTTATTCAATTTTTTAAAATGAATTATTTTTGGAATTATAATTTTAAATTGAATATATATTCGGGTTAAATGGAATTATTGTTGGATTTAAGTACATTCGTTATGTGGCGAATGATGGTATTGGAGGAAAATAATGGCAAATTACCCAAGTAAACCATGTGTTTTACTTTCTGTTTAGCTCTTTCAAGCTTCTGTTTAGCTCATATGAGTTTCTGTTCAGCTTTTACGAGCTTCTGTTCAGCTCTTAGGAGTTTCTGTTCAGCTCTTACGAGCTTCTATTCAACTTTTATGAGTTTCCGTTTAGCTCTTATGAGCTTCTATTCAACTCTTAAGGGTTTCTGTTTAGCTCTTATGAGCTTCTGTTTAACTCTCATAAGCTTCTGTTCAGCTTTCAGGCTTCTGAAAATGATGTACTCTTATGCATAAGTTGTTCATCAATTTGGGAAAGATTTGGTAAGGTGATTTATATATTGAAATCGAAAGACATATTAATTATTTTTTGTATTGACTTGAAACAAGTGTATTCATCGATTTAAGTTGTGGTTGATAGGGATTTTACATGAATGATTTTATTTAATCAATTTGTTATAGTAGGTTCTGTAAGATTTATGTTTAACCCGCTAAACTTACTAAGCTTCATTAAGCTTACTTGTGTTGTTTAATGTCTTTGTAGATTTTTGAGAGGTTGGAAGACAGAATCAGCACTCAAGTCACACTATCCAACTTATTTTGGTAGTTTTTGTAACGTTCAATATGATTTATATGGCATATGTAGGGTTTGTGTGGATTTGATCGAAAGTTGTCTTGTGTAAATGTTATGAATTATATTTTGTTTATATAATTAACTTATATATATTGGTTTGAAAATGAGGCAAATTTGTGATATTGGTATAAGTGATATGTTTGTATGTATTTAAATTGTGGTAAACTTTAGTAGAATTTTTAGATGGATTAAATAGGTAAGTTTGGTTATTTGGGTATATGTGATGATACGTTAAGTTTAAAACATGATTTTGGCTTGTTTTGATTGCTTTGTTGTGCTTTATTGATATGTTAAAATGTTGTGTTTAGGTTGATACCAAAATGGGTGAGAAATGTGGCCTTGAAATGGCCTATTTTTGTCCACACGGGCAGAGACATGGACATGTGTCTCAGCCGTGTGTCCCCTGTAACTTAGAAATTTGTACAAGTCAGTATACTCAAAATTGTTCAGACGTCCTATCACACGAGTGTATGGTTTGGCCGTGTGTCCCCTGCATCTCATGAATTGCAAAACTGAATGCTCAAATTATTGACACGGCCTAGCACATGGGCATGTGGCTTGGCCGTTGATCCCTGCACCTTAATAATACAAGTCAGTATGCTCACACGGCTTAGCAGAGGGGTGTGTGGCTTGGCCGTGTGACCCAAGTCAGAGAGCTCTCAAGTTTGGACATGGGCCGGGACACAACCATGTGCCCTATTTTGAATGCCCACACAGCCTGAGGGCCACACGGGCGTGTGCCCCCTACACCTTTGAAAATTTGTGATGTTTTTTGAAAAATTCTCTAAGTACCCGATTCAGTCCCGACTTATTTCAAATGTATATTTTAGGTCTCGGGGGCTCATATAAGGGACTTTATGATTGATTTATGATATGAATACTATATGATGAGAAATATTTGTTTACTTGATCTGTCAATTCCGGTAATATTTCGTAACCCTATTTCGGCGACGGATACGGGTTAGGGGTGTTACATCATGTTATTTATATATATCGTTAGGTTTTATTCAACATATATCTTCTTGATATGAAAAATAATATTATATTTTTATAAAATTTTGCATCACAAGGAACTAAAATATAAGCTCTTAAAGAGCTTTTTACAGTTTGATGCAATATTTAGCTCTTCAAGAGCATATAATTATTTCATTGTATAATCTTAATAAATGCTTAATTTATTTTAAATAAAATCTTATTTATTCATATAAAAATAAAATGAGTAGATATAAATAAAATCTTATTTATTCATATAAAAATAAAATGAGTAGATATAAATAAAACATATATTAAACGTAACAAATAATAAATTCATGTCACTAATAAATCATTGTGGTTAGGTAATATATATTATATATCATACCACAACAGAATACAAAATATTATAATGTCAAATTAAAATAACTTTACAGTTATAAAAGTTTGAACATAAACATTGTAATGGGCCAATTTAGCCCGGGCCCGTGCAAACAAAAACCCAAAAATCATTACAATAATAATAATAAATTTATTACAGTCCAGTTTTTACAGTCCAAAACTAATACACCAAGCCCAATGAACCCAGAAGCCCAAACACGATAGCCCAACTACAAGAACAAGGCCCAAGTGGCCCAAAATCAAAACACTTTCGGGAACCATAGGTCACCCTCTTGTGCCTCAACAGCCTCGCAGTAGCCCTCATCCTCATCTTCTGCACCGTACGCTCCGTACCACCCCTACACGCCTCTGTACGCCACCCTCATGCCTCCACGTCGCCCCGTACTTGCAAACAAACACAAGAAAACAACAACAGCACATACCCAATGAAAAAAAGAAAGAATTTTGTATTTTTATTTTTATTTCTACCATTTTAGGCTATAAAGCCAGAATTTTAGTCTTTGTAAAAGGGCCGAAATACGAATGCAATAAGCACCTTACACGAATTCAATACAAAGCGATCAAATACAGAGAAGTTGAATATTCTTAAAAGGTTGTTCCTTTTTTATTTTTTACGCCTCTATTTTCTTTTTTTATTTTGAAATCTATCATAAAAAACATAAAAAGAAAGCAAAAGAGAAGTTTACCTCGCGAATCTGCCGTTGAATCCTCCTTGCTTCGTCGAAATCGAAGGTGAAGGAGGAATCTCGAGGCTGAAAATTGTTTTCAAAAGGCAAAGGAGCCTGCGGTTGGGAGACGGTGGAGTCGAGAGCCAAACAATTTGGCTGAAGTCGGCTGAGGGAAAAGAAAGTTAGGGTTAGAGTGGCTGAATAGCCAAAATTTCAACCCTTTTAAAGGGCCGAATACGGCGTCGTTTGAGCCTGGTTCTGTGGCTCCTGAAACTGCATCGTATGGATTTAACCCTACCCAATCTGTCCTCTTTACCCCTGGGATCCGCGTGTTTTTGCGGTGAGGGAATATTTTCAACATAGGTCCCTCCTATTTTGCGCTGTATTTCAATCAGTTATTTTATATTTCTTTTGGTTTTTTAAATTCGCCCTACAATTTGTGCGTGTCTGCGAGTTAGTCCGCATTTAAACGCTGTGTTGCGAGGACTGGTATATTTCTAGTTTAGATCCCTCTGCATTTGTGCGCATCGCACGTTGGTCCTTATTATTATTATTATTATTAGCTTAATTCTAATTTAGTCTCTTTATTTTATAGTCTTCTTTACTCTTAATTATTTATTTGTACAATTGTTTTGAATTTTTTTATTATTATATTATGTTAATATTTTGTATGATATTTTCTATTTTTTATGTATATATTTGTACATGCATAACTTTATTTCGTTTCACAAAATCATCACTTTAAATTTCCTTTTTGCATTAAGCTATTTTAATACCCTCATATAAGCTCTTGTTTAAATACTATTATATTTATATTTATATTTTGTATTAAAGCTGATTTTATTTCATATATATATTGTTATCAACCTCATATTATTTTTATGTATATGATTTCTTAAACTTATTCTTGTATTTTATTATATAGTCTTACATAACACATCTTTTAAATTATTATTATATACGTGTATATTTATTGATACCTATACCTGATTTACATAATATTAAATCTATGTATTTTATACATATAGTTTTTTTATATATATATAAGCTTGTTCTTAAATCTACTATGTAATATAATAAAATTAATTTAATCTTATACATATTAGCATTTTTTTGTTATTTCCACATGTGATTGCTTTTAAAATTATATATATATATATATGTGTATGCTTTTAATCCTTTATATATAATATAGTTTCTAAAATTTTATTTTATCATGCATCCTGGCTACCTATTCATGCTTATATATTATGAAATTCTCCTTCGTTGTACGTTCTTTCTAGAATGTTTCGACATCTTGTACATAATTTGATTTTAAAACATATATTTTGTAACATGTATCTTAATAATATTTCTAGTTTGTTTGTTTTTTACAAATTATTTTAAATCCATCAATTCATCATTGTTTTAAGATTGTCTTATATCATTTTAACTTCTAATTGCTATTTTGTTGCATCGATTGTTTTATGTTGTGCCATGTATATTATCGTTGCATATTATTTATTCATTCTATTGTCATTATTTTCCATGCATGATTGAAATCGAGTTATATTTCCAAGTTAGTCATACTTAGTTGTGAGTGTTTGTTAGTTGATTAAATAAATTGTATTATCTTTATTTTTCCATTGTCGTATTTTTACGCGTACACATATTACCCCATTCATCGTTTTCCACTTGATTTTTTAAATGTGGTTTTATAAAATCTAAATTTTATGATTAATTTCATTTTATTTCAAATTGAATTAATGCGTTTTAAGCTAGTTTCACAACTATTAAAAATCCCTTAAACGAAGGTGATGTGTGATACTTGGCAATGCGTGGAATCGTGCCCTAACGTGTTGGGTTGCAATTTTTCGTTTGCTCAAAGTAATCGAACGTCCCTTTAGATTTTCACCCATGTCTTTTAAAGATCCCTTAAACGAAGGAGATGTGCGATATTTGGAAATTCGCGGAATCGTGCCCTAACGTGCTGGGTTGCAATTCCTCGTCTGCTTGAAATAATCAAATATCCCTTCAAAATTTCACTCATATCCTTTAAAAATCCTTTAAAACGAAGGCAATGCTCAGTGTTGGACAATTCGGGAAGCATGCCCTATCGTGATGGGTTGTGATTTCTCGATTGTTCAAAACAATCGAAGATTCCTTTAGGTTTTCACTCATGTCTATTAAAAACCTTTCAAAACGAAGGCAATGTTCGATGTTCGGCAATTTGAGAATCGTGCCCTATCATGCTGGGTTGCGCATTTTCATTTGTTCGAGACAATCGAAGATCCCTTTGGGATTTCACTCGTATTTTCTAAGGCAAGACAATGTTTGGAAATTCGAGGAATCGTGCCCTACTGTGCTGGGTTTTGATTTTTCGTGGGATTAAATGGTTGGGCATCCTTTTGTAATTTCTGAATTATAAACTTTCGAAGGTCGAAACAAGAAGATTTTTTGCAACTAACTCAGATTACTCAAAGAAAAAGAACCACATTTCAAAAACATCTTTAAATTTTAGACATAAGGACATTATTTAATCGATTCGGTACCAATTTTGGGCGTAGTGAGGGTACTAATCCTTCCTCATGCGTAACCGACTCCCGAACCCATTTTCTCAAAAGTTCGTAGACCAAAATCGTTGTTTTAGTAAACCAAAAATGTTTTATTAAAATAATCAAATTCTTAGGTGATCCGATTGCACCAAAACAAAAGGATCGGTGGCGACTCCATATTTCTATTTTTCAAAAGTCGATTCCTCCATTTTTCATTAAACCTAAAAATTTTCAAAAGAAAAGGATGGTTTCGACAAACATTTTCTAACGTCCACCTCTTATTACATAATTTTATCTCAGATTTTATAATGATATGAAATTATCACAGACAGGTTGAATACCCCAAAGTTCATGACAAGTAAGTATTTTTACTCACATTCCGCAATAATCATATATCTTAATCAAAATCAAAATTAAACCAATAAGTTCTATTAAAAATGAAAAAAATATTTATCTCCACATAAAAATCTCAATAACTAAATGTGTGAAGGGTTTTATAAATTCATAGAGATACGGATAGTGAATTATATAAATTGAACTTTTTAATATAAATCAAATCAAATTTCAAAAGAAGTCGATTAGATTGACTTACATTGTAATGCCCCAAAATCTTAAGAATTTAATTGTGACAATCTGTAGTAATTAAATTTCTATATCTCTGGTTTTGTGCTCTTGTTTTGTGTTTAAGGTCTAGGGTTCTAATTGCATCGTTTTAAAGTTTTGTTATTTTTCAAAAATAACCTTTATCCATGTGTTATGTAGTTAACTGCAATTCTGGGTAAATCGGTGTCAAGAATGAGCTTGATGGTTCACCGGTTAAGCATCTATCTGTATTCTGTCTAGTTCCAAGTTCAACTCTTATCGTATGCATTAGGAAATATTTTTTTTGCAAATGCCGGAAGGTGGGATGGTCGTTAACTTAAAATAGTCTGAAGAAATTCTATCCTATCTTCTTCCTTTTTCTAAGTTTGGTCCTTTTTTTTTGTTTTGCTATTCTTTTATTTTAGCTTTTTACGGTATTTGGTTCTGCATTACTCGAGAATTCGTCCTTGCCTGTGAGGTCTATTGTGCGATTATTGTGTAAGTTCTGTCGTTATCTCATTCGTTTTGCGAGTTTCGTTATGTTAACACTATTCTGTTGAAGCAAGATTTTGCTTGTTTGCTTGAACATTCTGTTTAAACCCTTAATTGGTTGTTTTTAGGCGAGGATATTACAAGAGACGTTACTCCATTGCGTTAGCCTATTTTCCTCTGTTTCGTGTGCGGTAAGTATGCGAATTGAGTTGGGGTTGCGTAAAAACTTTTGACATGATCTTGACGATAGGATGAATTTTAGTATATTATTGAAAATGATGGTTTAATTGATTATTGGATGGTTAATTAGGTTCTGGGTAGTCTCCGCATTATTTTTCGTCAAACAAAACCAGGTGCGTTCTGGAAACCTTAAATTTTGCAAGTTTCGGTCGCTGAAAATAGTGGCTGTCCACGCCACACGGCCAGGCACACGGGCGTGTGTGTAGGCCATGTTAGCCACATGGCTTGGTTGCAGGCCGTGTGAGTGATCGTGTAACTCACTGTTCATTGACTTAAGGCCATATGGGCAAGGCATACAGGCATGTGTCTAGGCCGTGTGTGGTTATATTAGTCCAGGGTTCACACGGGCAACAAACACGGGCATGGGTCAAGGCTGTATAACTCACTATTTGTGGTATAAGACCACACGGCCAAGGACACGGGCGTGTGTGTAGGTCGTGTAACTTACTGTTTATGGCATAAGACCACACGACCAAGGACACAAGTGTGTGTCTAGGCCATGTAACTCACTGTTTGTGGTATAAAGCCACACGACCAGAGACATGGGCGCATGCCCAAGCCGTGTGAACCATACGGCCAAGGACACGGCCGTGTGTCCAGGCCGTGTGGTGTACATAAAAAGGCCCGAATACGTTTTTTAGGCCGTAAATGATACCTAAAGCTACTTTTGATGTTTCCATGGTATGAATGGTTTGAACTGATGATCTTTGCACGAATTCTATACCATACGTACACTATGATATTTAGTCTGATATTGAGTTGTACTGTCTACTTGTGGATATTAGTTCTTTGCATACGCGTGGGTTGGGATATTAAGAAGAATGAAGTGATCTATTCTAAACTAGTGGCTAAGCCACCATATGTTCATTCTGATTCCAGCGTTTCACCGTATTACAATCTAGTAACTAAGTTGTGTTTCTGTACACATGTCAGATAGACACTCTGTGGTGTGAATGGATAGATGGGTGTTTTAAACCCCACATGGTATGATGGGATGGACAAAGATGGTGTGTATTAGGTAGGACGTTAGGAATATCTGCATCTGACTCTGATCTGTTCTGTACTGATATATGTTTCTGTATCTAAAATCACTCTGTCTTGGATCTGAACTAGTAATTTTTCTGTATAAATCAAATCTTGGGATACAGACACTGTTTGGTAAATGTGTTTATGTGAACAAACTTCTTTATGCACTGAGTTTAGAACTCACTTTATTGTTGGTTAGACTGCATGTGGTACTCAGTCTTGAAAGGGCTGGTGCCACGGAAGCTCGGTCAAGCTTTTATCTTCTTTAAGTTACTATTTTAGGAAGTTTGATAAACTTTGATAGTAGGACTTTGAAATATTTTATACTTAACTAATATTTGTGATGATTATTATGTGAAGTATGGTTTAGTAGTATAGTGTTATATATGCGACATTTGAGGATCGATGATGTAACTTTCTAAACTTAGGTTGGACATCTAGGTTGGGTTCAGGGTATTACATTTAGTGGTATCAAAGCCAAGTTTGTCAACACTCGGACTATGTTTGGGCTCATAATGTATGAGGAAAGTAGTTTAGTGATAACTTAGTATCCGAATTAATATGGAAACACTGAAACTTTAGTAAATGACCGAGCCTCTAACGCTGACCTTGTAAGTATTTTTGTTCTGTTGTAAAGATAGTAATACCCAAATTGTTTTTTGGTTAAATGTTTTGATGTGAACTGGTGAAATCATTCTGTTGGATGTGTGAACTGATCTGTGTACTCTGACATTGTAACTAGTTGCCATAATAAGTTCGTGCGATAGTCGTGGGCATGGTATTCGAAGGCGTTAAGGGCACTGAGGAGGAGCTCAAGCAGAGTCATCCTCTGTGGGTAGTATGTACAATATGGAGACTAGCGAGATTGTTGGTACTCCCACTACAGAGACAAAGTCCAAGACTCAGGTGGCTGGGGACGACGCACTGTCCCAGGCCATGATTCTAGCACTAGAGAGGGTTGCAGGGACCTATTTGGGATCAGGAAGCTAAAGGTTGGTTACTGAACGACTCTGGTCGAATGTGGCTGAATTATTCAAGGGTGTCATTAGAGTCGCTCCTACTATTGCTGAATATTGGCTCGAGGCTACCGAGTGTATATGATAGATCTCAACTGTACTCACACTCAGAAATTAAGGGGTGTTGTGTCCCTATTCTGGGACGAAGCCTATTAGTGGTGGCTAACAGTCGAACAAGGTGCTCAGCCCAAACAGGTTAACTAGGATTATTTCAAGAACACTATGGAGGCGAATTATGTTAAGGCTCACCAACGTGAGTTTATGAGCCTATTTTAAGGCAATCAGTATGTGGCCGAATATGAAGCTGAGTTTCTGCAAATTCTGATAGCTCCTTAGAAGGAACGGGTTTTTATGGTCCTAGTTGACAAAGCAAAGATAGCGGAAGAAGTGAAGCGTATTGAGCATGAGTGGCGTGATCATGAGAAGGAATAGAATAAGATTAAGAGGGATTCGGGTCCTTTTGGTTCTGGTCAGCTTCCTAAGAAGCAGGCGAGATTTGATAGGCTGCCAAGAGAAGAGGCACCAGTTGTAGTGACTGAGATTCAGCTGTGCATTGATTGTGGGAGGTGCCATCCTGGCAAGTGCTAGAGGAAGTTAGGAACGTGCTTCTGTTTCGGGTCGGTGGAGCATCGAGTTAGGGATTTCCCCCATCAACTAGAGCTAGTGCCAGCTGTGGTACAGACTCTGGCTCCAAATTTTGTTCGGCCTCTGAAAGAGGTTCAGTAATCATTTAGAGGTTGTGGTACTAATAGGGGTGGTAATGGATCTGGAAGAGTACAGAGAGCACTGGGTAGAGGTGTAGGTCAGACTGAGGCTTGTTAGCTGGCACTAGTTTATACGGCGAGATGCCGCGAGGAGAGTGATAATGCTGATGTCATTGCAGGTACCTTCTTTGCTCATTCTCTTCCGTATTATGCTTTCATTGATATTAGTTCTACTTACTCGTACAAAGCTAATGTTGTTTGTAACAGTCCGGTTTTGACCCTAGTCGAAATAATGGTTTTGGGACCACAAATCTGAGGTAGATAAATGTTTTAATATTACTTTCCATGCTTAAAATATGTGAATTAGCATGTATGAAAGTTTTGTCTAAAAATTTAATCGTTTGTGTGTTTAATTTTGAAAAAGGACTTAATTGCGTAAAATGTAAAAGTTGTGTGCTAGATGTTAAAAGTGTTTATTTGACTTGGCTTATTAAATGAGAGGTTCTTATGTTGTTATTTGACCATTGAACATATGAATGGACATTAATGGCCTTGTTATTAATGTTTTAAATGTTATAAAGCTAACGACGAAATGGTAAATGATGAATTAATATATGTTAAATAAAAAAATGCATGAAATAAGCCGTTAGTTCATCTTTTTAGCCAAGAATAGCAAAGAAAAAGAAAAGAGAAATCTTGTCTAGGGTTTGGAACTTTGAATTGGTCAATTAGGTATGCATTTTGCTCGGTTTTTAATTATTTCTATGTTTTATGTAATCGTTGCTTCATATACTATCAAGTCCATGCCTCAATTTTTGATTTTAATGATGATTTTGAAATATGCCATGGATGAATTCATGAGTTTTGTGTTGTTAAATGGTGAAATATGAGAGCTTGGTGTTGGGTTTACATGTTTTGTCTTTGGATTTTTGATGAATTTGAGCAATTTGGGCTAAATTATAAAAATGTTATTTTGAGGGACTAAAATATGAAATAAATGGAATGTGTAGACTGATATGAGAGCTATGAAAATTTTGCTAAGCTTGTGTACAAGCAAATTATGTGTATTTTATGATTTTGTGACTTAAGGACTAAAGTGTCGAAATGTGAAAATGTGAGGGCTAATTTGCAAAATGCCCTAAATATGTGTCTATGGGTTGTTTTGAATGATTTAGTGAATAAAAGGGTTAATTTTGAATACATATAGATCAAGAAAAGAGGAATTCAGACTTAGACCGAGGGAAGTCGAAGATTGTAGAGTACATAGTCCGAGTCGACAATTCAGAGTACGAGGTAAGTTCGTACATAGAACATGATGTTGTAAGTAAATATTGTTGTTATGATTATACATAGATGTATATATAATTGAGCGGGATGAAATTGATGATAAACCAATGGTGTTTGGCACTAAGTGTGCGACTTAATTTAGCTTCGGCTATATGAGGCACTAAGTGTGCGATACCGACTTACCTTCGGTTAATAGAGATGGCACTAAGTGTGTCGAACTGTACTAGCTTTGGCTAACTGTTACAGCATTAATTGTCCAGATGTTCAAAGCATGAATAATTTACGGAAAGTTTTAAAACATTTAAATGAAAGGTGAGAATGAAATTGAATAAGTACGGGAATATTCAGGTATGTACAATACCTATGTGGTAGATGATATTATGTATGTAAAGCTCAATATTTTGGTATGAATATATGGATTATGTAGTATAGATTTAATAGATGATTTAAGAATTTGTAAGTACTTATGTATTGATGATTTTTGGTACAAACTTACTAAGCTTTTGAAAGCTTACTTCGTGTGTGTTTGCATTGTTTTATAGATATCGAAGCTACTGCAAGCTCGGGGATCATTAAGGATTATCACCACACTATCGAACCTCATTTTGGAACTTTTAAAATGTATATTTTGAAGTATGGCATGTATAGGCTAGTAGTTGTGAGATTATGTTTTGAGATGTATATATTTAGCCATGTGATTTGGCTAGTTTATATTTGAACTTATAGTTTGATAATAATATATAATGTCCGATGCCAATGTTCAAGTTTTGGTATGTTTTTGGTTGGTTAAAATAGATGGTAAAAATGGCAAGTTTGGCAAGCTTATAGCATGTGTTTGAATGATGTAGTGATCATTTGGTTAGGCATGATGATGGTTTAAGTTTTGGTATGAATTAAGTGATGAAATGAGAATGGAAATGATTTGTAATGTTTTAGCATGAATTATGTATGTTTGGTATAGATATTGGCTGAAATGGTTGAACAAATATGCTGGATTTGGTGATTGTAGGTTTGATCCAATTGGGGTGGAAAATTGGCTATTCAAATGGCCTATTTTTGTCCACAAGAGTAGAGACACGAGCATGTGTCTTAGTCGTATGTGACACACGGCTATGTGGCACGGTCGTGTGTCCCCTGGGGTACCCTACAATTGTAAGTCAGGCTCGACCACGGCTAAGGCACACGATCGTGTGGCTAGCCCTGTGGCCCAAGTCAGATTCGACCATGGCCAAAGCACACGGGCGTGTCTTGTGGTCGTGTGAACGAATCAGTATGTATGCCCTGTTATGACACGGTCTAGACACACGAGCGTGTCTAAAGCCGTGTGAGGTACACGGCTTGTTCACATGGGCGTGTGATCTGTACTTGTTTGAAAAATGTGTAAGTTTAGAAAATTTTTGTATGCATTTGGTTTAGTCCCGACCCCTTTTCTAAATCATGTTTAAGGTTTCGATGACCTATATGAGGGACTCTATTTTGATGTTTGATCTCTGATGATATGATGTTTACTAAATGAATGTTAGATGTTCTGATTTGTCCAGTAATGCCTTTAACCCTAGTCCAGCGATGGATACGGGTTAGGGGTGTTAGATTTTATTAGTATCAGAACTATGGTTTAGTCGGTTCTAGGACTACCATAGCGTATGTGAGTCCAGCTATACATGTCATATTTATGAATTATGATAGTGTGATGAATCTTGACATTGAAATGTGCTTTTATACAGCAAATAGATCTCGAAAGAGCCGTAACGAACAATGTTGAAAGTAATGCGTCTGCTCCCACGCAAGGGACGGTGCAAGTTGATTCTCGACCGGCTACGAGTAGCCGTGATGGTGAGGCTAAACAAACCTTCTATCAGATAATGAATGATTGGTTCACCCAATATATTAGAACCTCCGGTTGTACAACAACCTTCACCCCCGGTTAATTCCCCTCAAGTTTCTGTTATGCCACCAGTGAATCCAGTTTAGTTAAGTAGACCACCAGTTGAAAAGATTAGAATATATGGGGCCGAAGAGTTCTGAGTTACAACGAGCGATGATGCTGGAAAAGTCGAGTTCTCGTTAGAGAACATGATAAGAGTGTTTGAAGAATTATCATTAAATCCTGAAGAATATATAAAACGTGTCGTTTCACTTCTGAGAGATATGGCGTACCATTGGTGGAAGACCTTAACATCTGTGGTTCCGAGTGAATGGGTTACTTGGGATTCCTTTCAAGCTGAATTCTAGAAGAAATATATCAATTAGAGATTCATTGATCAAAAATGAAAAAAGTTTCTTGAGCTTAAACAAGGCCATATGTCTATTACAGAATATAAGTGGGAATTTGTAAGATTAAGCTAGTATGCTCGTGAATGTGTATCTACGGAAGTAATAATGTGCAAAAGATTTGAAGATGGTTTGAACTGGGATATTCGTCTGTTAGTCGGGATTCTGGAAGTCAAAGAATTTGTATGCTTGTTGAACGAGTATGTAATACTGAAGATCTAGGGAAAGAGAAAAAAAAGCTGATTTTGAAGATAGAGAGGTACAAAAGAGATCATCAGGCAAATCATTTCAATCTGGATCAAAGAAGTTTAGAGATGATAGCAGTTGTTCAAAGACTAGTGTAGAACAATCGAACAGAGATCGTGTTAGATCGCAATCGAATTTCAAATCTTCAGCTACGTATGTTGCTAGTGTTCATAATGCAAATAATGAAAAGCCTGAGTGTGATCAATGTGGAAGATGACATTTTGGAGAGTACTGAGGAAAGAGTAATAACCAAGCTTGTTACAGTTGTGGTTCACAAAATCATTTTATAAAAGATTGCCCCGATTTAGCTGAAAAAGATATTGTTCAGAGTCTGAGACAAAGTGGTAACGTTTTTTGTGGTAGACCTCCCAGAAATTTGAGAAATATAAGCGGTAGTCAAAAAAGGAACAAAAAACACAGTTGTTAGATCTAAGGCTCGTGCACCTGCTAGAGCTTCTGCTATTCGAGCTCGCGAGGAAGCTTCATCACTAGATGTGATTACGGGTACATTTACTCTCTATGATACTTCTGTGATTGCTTTGATAGATCCCGGATCGACACATTCGTATATATGCATAAACTTAGTGAACAGTAAGACTTTGCCTGTAGAGTCTACTGAATTTGTAATTAGAGTTTCAAACCACCTAGGCAGATGTGTTTTGGTTGATAAAGTATGCAAGAATTGTCCGTTAATGTTTCAAGACACTTGTTTTCTAGTTAATCTAATGTTGTTACCTTTTGATGAATTTGATGTAATTTTGGGTATGGATTGGTTAACTTTGCATGATGCTATGGTGAAATGCAAATGGAAAATTATTGGTTTGAGATGTAAGAACAATGAAATAGTCAGAATTGAATCAAGTGATTTGAATTGATTGCCTGCTGTAATATCTTCGATGAAAGCTTTAAGTATTGTGAAAGAGGGTTATAAAGCTTATTTTGCATATGTTATTGATTCGAGAGTGTCAGAAAAGAAAGTTGAATTAGTTCCTATTGTGTGTGAGTTCCCTGATGTATTTCCTGAAGGACTTCCGGGATTACCTCCGGTTAGAGAGGTAGAATTTGGTATTGAATTGGTAACTGGTACTACTCCAATTTCAATAGCTCCATACAGAATGGCTCCGATCGGGTTAAAAGAATTAAAGTCTCAGTTGCAAGAGTTGACCGATAGAGGGTTTGCTAGATCGAGTTTCTCACCTTAGGGTGCTCCTATTCTATTTGTAAAAAAGAAAGATGGTACGATGAGAATGTGTATCGATTATTGACAGTTGAATAAAGTGACTATCAAGAATAAGTATCCTCTACCCCGAATTGAT
The DNA here is from genome assembly GCF_007990345.1 of Gossypium hirsutum. Lineage (NCBI taxonomy): Eukaryota > Viridiplantae > Streptophyta > Magnoliopsida > Malvales > Malvaceae > Gossypium > Gossypium hirsutum. The sequence goes on along the minus strand of NC_053424.1, from coordinate 13,584,848 downwards.
GATTTGTTTGATCAGTTGAAAGGAGCTGCTGTGTTTTCGAAAATTGATCTGAGATCAGCCTATTATCAATTGCAAGTGAAAGATTCAGATATTCCAAAAACTGCTTTCAAAACGAGGTATGGCCACTATTTCCTAGTTATGCCTTTTGGATTAACTAACGCACCTGCTATCTTTGTGGATTTGATTAATAGAATTTTCAGACCGTATTTAGATCAATTTGTTGTTATATTTATTGATGACATATTGATTTATTCACGTGATGAATTCGAACATGCCAAGCATTTGAGATTAGTGCTACAGATTTTACGAGATAAGCAATTGTATGCGAAATTTAGTAAATGTGAGTTCTGGTTACGAGAAGTTGGTTTCCTGAGTCATATTGTATCAGCATCTGGTATCCTGGTTGATCCGAACAAAATTTCAGCTATTCTGAGGAATGTTTTTAAAGTCCACAGTTTTCTAGGACTAGCTGGTTATTATAGAATATTTGTGAAAGGTTTTTCGATGATTGTAACTCCGTTGACAAAACGCTACAGAAAAATGTCAAGTTTGAGTGGTCCAAAAAGTGTCAGAATAGCTTTGATCAGTTGAAAACCTTGTTGACTGAAGCTCCGATATTGGTACAACCCGAATCGGGTAAAGAATTTGTGATCTACAGTGATACTTCATTGATTGGTTTGGGATGTGTTTTGATGCAAGAAGGCAAAGTCATTGCTTATGCTTTAAGATAGTTGAAGCCGCACGAAAAGAATTATCCGACGCACGATCTTGAATTAGCTACGATTGTGTTTTCTTTAAAGATTTGGCGCCATTACTTGTTTGGTGAGAAGTGTCATGTATACTCTGATAATAAGAGTTTGAAGTATTTGATGACTTAGAAATATCTGAATCTGTGATAGAGAAGATGGTTAGAACTGCTAAAAGATTATGAACTTGTGATTGATTATCATTTGGGAAAAGAAAATGTTGTTGCTGATGCATTGAGTAGAAAATTGTTGTTTGCTTTGTGTGCGGTGAATGCTCATTTCATTCTATCGGATAATGGTTCAGTTTTAGCTGAATTAAAAGCAAGACCTTTATTCTTACAGCAGATTATTGAAGCACAGCAGATTATTGAAGCACAGAAGATTGATAATGAGATTTTAGCTAAACGAGCGCAATGCGATGTAGAGTTTGATTCAGAATTCAGAGTTGTCAAAGATGATTGTTTGAGATTTTGAGATCGAATTTTTGTTCTGAGAAATCTAAAATTAATTCAAATGATTCTGAGTGAAGCTCATAGTAGTCGTTTATCTATGCATCTAGGTAGTACGAAAATGTATAATGATCTGAAAATTAATGGTCCGGAATGAAAAGAGATATCTCTGAATTTGTTTCTAAATGTTAGATCTGTCAACAAGTTAAAGCTGAACATCAGATGCCATCAGGATTGTTACAACCGATTATGGTTCTAGAGTGGAAATGGGATCGTGTGACCATGGATTTTGTTTTGAGTTTGCCCTTGCCTCTGAGAAAGAAAGATGCAATTTGGGTTATAGTTGATCGTTTGACAAAATCAGCTCATTTTTTTGCTGTTCGATCCGATTGCTCACTTGATAAATTAGCTGAGTTATATATTTTAGATATCGTGAGATTGCATGGTGTGCCATTGTCTATAGAGTCAAACAGAGATCCGAGATTCACATCACCATTTTGGAAGAAGTTGCAAGATGCTCTGGGTACTAAATTACACTTTAGTACTGCTTTTCATCTGCAAACAGACTGTCAATCTCAAGTTTGAAGGTACGTGGGAACAGTATTTGACTTTGATTGAATTCACTTATAATAACAGTTTTCAATCGAGTATCAAAATGGCACCGTACGAAGCTTTATATGGTCGCAAATGCCGTACACTTTTGTATTGGACAGAGCTCAGCAAAAATAAGATTCACGGGGTTAATTTGATAAAAGAAAATGAACAGAAAGTGAAGGTGATCCGAGATAGTTTGAAAGCAGCTTCCAATCATCAGAAATCATATGCGGATTTGAAAAGAAAAGACATTGAGTTTGAGATCGGCGATAAAGTGCTTTTGAAAGTATCTCTGTGGAAGAAAGTGTTTCGGTTCGGTAGAAAAGGCAAATTGAGTCCAAGGTTCATCGAGCCGTATGCGATTACTGAGGGTATTAGGCAGATAGCATCTAGATTGTTTTTGCCACCAGAGTTAGAAAGTATTCATAATGTGTTTCACGTATCGATGCTTTGATGATACAGATCCGATCCTTTGCATTTGATTTCCCCGTCTGAGATTGAATTCAGTCTGATATGACTTACGAAGAAAAGCCAATCCGCATCTTAGATCGCGAGGTTAAAGATCTACGAAATAAGAAAATTTCGTTAGTAAAAGTGATGTGGCATCGACATGGTATTGAAGAGGCCACGTGGGAGCCTGAAGATGCTATGAGACGACAATATCCAAATCTGTTTAACGGTAAAATTTTCGAGGATGAAAATCCCTAATGGGGGAGAACTGTAACAATCTGGTTTTGACCCTAGTCAGAATAGTGGTTTCGAGACCACAAATCTGAGGCAGATAAATGATTTAATATTATTTTCCATGCTTAAAATGTGTGAATTAGCATGTGTGAAAGTTTTGTCTGAAAATTTAATCGTTTGTTTGTTTAATTTTGAAAAAGGACTTAATCGCGTAAAATGTAAAAGCTGTATGCTAGATGTTAAAAGTGCCTATTTGACTTGGCTTATTAAATGAGAGGTCCTTATGTTGTTATTTGACCATTGAACTTATGGATGGACATTAATGGCCTTGTTATTAATGTTTTAAATGTTATAAAGCTAAGGGCAAAAAGGTAAATGATGAATTAATATATGTTAAATAAAAAAATGCATGAAATAAGCCATTAGTTCATCTTATTAGCAGAAAATAGCAAATAAAAAGAAAAAAGAAAGTTCATCTAGGGTTCATAACTTTGAATTGGTGAATTAGGTATGTATTTTGCTTAGTTTTTTATTATTTCTACGTTTTTGTAATCGTTGTTTCGTATACTATCAAGCCCATGCCTCAATTTCTGATTTTGATGATGATTTTAAAATATTATGTGCATGAATTCATGAGTTTTCTATTGTTAAATGGTGAAATATGAGAGCTTGGTGTTGGGTTTACATGTTTTGTCTTTAGATTTTTGATGAATTTGAGCAATTTGGGCTAAATTGTAAAAATGTTATTTTGTGGGACTAAAATGTGAAATAAATGGAATGTGTAGACTAATATGAGAGCTATGAAAGTTCAGCTAAGCTAGTGTACTAGCAAATTATGTGTATTTTGTGATTTTGTGAATTAGGGACTAAATTGTCGAAATGTGAAAATGTGAGGGCTAGTTTGTAAAATGCCCTAAATATGTGTCTATGGATTGTTTTGAATGATTTAGTGAATAAAAGGGTTAATTTTGAATACATATAGATCAAGAAAAGAGGAATTCAGACTTAGACCGAGGGAAGTCGAAGATTGTAGAGTAAATAGTCCGAGTCGACAATTCAGAGTACGAGGTAAGTTCGTACATAGAACATGATGTTGTAAGTAAATATTGTTGTTATGATTATACATAGATGTATATATAATTGAGCGGGATGAAATTGATGATAAACCAATGGTGTTTGGCACTAAGTGTGCGACTTAATTTAGCTTCGGCTATATGAGGCACTAAGTGTGCGATACCGACTTACCTTCGGTTAATAGAGATGGCACTAAGTGTGTCGAACTGTACTAGCTTTGGCTAACTGTTACAGCATTAATTGTCCAGATGTTTAAAGCATGAATAATTTACGGAAAGTTTTAAAACATTTAAATGAAAGGTGAGAATGAAATTGAATAAGTACGGGAATATTCAGGTATGTACAATACCTATGTGGTAGATGATATTATGTATGTAAAGCTCAATATTTTGGTATGAATATATGGATTATGTAGTATAGATTTAATAGATGATTTAAGAATTTGTAAGTACTTATGTATTGATGATTTCTGGTATAAACTTGCTAAGCTTTTGAAAGCTTACTTCGTGTGTGTTTGCATTGTTTTATAGATATCGAAGCTACTGCAAGCTCGGGGATCATTAAGGATTATCACCACACTATCGAACCTCATTTTGGAACTTTTAAAATGTATATTTTGAAGTATGGCATGTATAGGCTAGTAGTTGTGAGATTATGTTTTGAGATGTATATATTTAGCCATGTGATTTGGCTAGTTTATATTTGAACTTATAGTTTGATAATAATATATAATGTCCGATGCCAATGTTCAAGTTTTGGTATGTTTTTGGTTGGTTAAAATAGATGGTAAAAATGGCAAGTTTGGCAAGCTTATAGCATGTGTTTGAATGATGTAGTGATCATTTGGTTAGGCATGATGATGGTTTAAGTTTTTGTATGAATTAAGTGATGAAATGAGAATGGAAATGATTTGTAATGTTTTAGCATGAATTATGTATGTTTGGTATAGATATTGGCTGAAATGGTTGAACAAATATGCTGGATTTGGTGATTGTAGGTTTGATCCAATTGGGGTGGAAAATTGGCTATTCAAATGGCCTATTTTTGTCCACAAGAGTAGAGACACGAGCATGTGTCTTAGTCGTATGTGACACACGGCTATGTGGCACGGCCGTGTGTCCCCTGGGGTACCCTACAATTGTAAGTCAGGCTCGACCACGGCTAAGGCACACGATCGTGTGGCTAGCCCTGTGGCCCAAGTCAGATTCGACCATGGCCAAAGCACACGGGCGTGTCTTGTGGTCGTGTGAACGAATCAGTATGTATGCCCTGTTATGACACGGTCTAGACACACGGGCGTGTCTAAAGCCGTGTGAGGTACACGGCTTGTTCACATGGGCGTTTGACTTGTACTTGTTTGAAAAATGTTTAAGTTTAGAAAATTTTTGTATGCATTTGGTTTAGTCTCGACCCTTTTTCTAAAGCATGTTTAAGGTCTCGATGACCTATATGAGGGACCCTATATTGATGTTTGATCTCTGATGATATGATGTTTACTAAATAAATGTTAGATGTTTCAATTTGTCCAGTAATGCCTTTAACCCTAGTCCGGCGACAGATACGGGTTAGGGGTGTTACATTGTTTCTGTAAATCTGGGTTTAACCGCTAAAAATACTTCTAGAGAATTTTCTGTGTTTAGTCATTTGGGTCAGTCAGTTCAAGTTGATAAAGTATACATGCGGATATCCCTAGAGCGCCAGCTTATGGTATTTCCAAATGATTTAATGGAATTACCCTTTAATGAGTTTGATTTAATTTTGGGAATGGATTGGCTCGTTGAGTATCGTGTCAGTCTAGATTGTGGAACCAAGAAAGTTACTCTGAGATAGAAGGAGAGTGATGAAGTGGTCATGGTTGGAGAACGTTGAGATTACCTCTCTAATAATATCTCTGATCTTGTAGCAGATAAGTTAGTCCAAAAGGGGTACGAGGTATACCTTGCTTACGTATCCAATTCTGTTTCTGCAAAACTTTCAGTGGGAGATATCCGCAACATGAGGGAGTTTCAGGACGTCTTTCTCGAGGAATTACTTGAAGTTTAGAATTGATCTGTTATCAGGTATTTCTCTGGTGTCTATTGCGCCCTACTGCGTGGCACCGAAAAAGCTGGTCAAACTAAAAGTACACCTTCAAGAACTCCTTAAATAGGGATTCATTCGATCGAGTGTGTCTTCATGGGGAGCACCGGTACTATTTGTTAAGAAGAAAGACAGATCGATGAGAATGTGCATAGACTATAAAAAATTGAACAAGTTGACAATCAAGAATAAGTACCCGTTGCCGAGGATTGACACATTGTTTGACCAATTTTGAGGAGTATCCATCTTCTCTAAAATCGATCTACGCTCTGGTTACCATCAACTCAAGGTCAAAGAGACTGATGTGTACTAAACTGCTTTAAGGACTCATTACAGACATTACGAGTTCCTGATAATGCCTTTCGGTTTAACAAATGCCCCAGCGGTGTTTATGGATTTAATGAATCGGGCTTTCCAACCGTACTTGGATCAATTTGTAGTGGTTTTTATCGATGATATTCTAATCTACTCTAAAACTAAAACTGAGCATGGTGACCATTTTTGCATTGTACTTTAGATAATCTGAGAAAAATAGTTGTATGCCAAGTTCAGTAAATGCGAGTTTTGGTTATAGGAAGCCATTTTCTGGGTCATGTGGTGACGGCTGAGGGGATAAGAGTTGATCTCAAGAAAATAAAAGTTGTTGATGACTGGAAAAAATAGAAAAATGTATCTGAGCTTCATAGCTTCCTGGGTTTAGCCGGTTACTACTGTAGGTTCTTAGAAGGATTTTCTTTAATTGTGTCACCTCTGACGAAGTTGCTGCGTAAGAATGCTCCATTCTTGTGGTCTAAGGCACAACAGTCTAGTTTCGATAAGCTCAAGTCCGTTCTGACACAAGCTCCTACTTTACTTCAACCAGAATCGGGTCGAGAGTGTGTAGTATATAGTGATGCGTCACATGTCAGGTTAGGATGTGTTCTGATGCAAGACAATAAGGTTATTGCTTACGTGTCATGGCAACTTAAGACACATGAAGGTAACTATCCTATGTAGGATCTTGAGTTGGCCACGGTAGTGTTTGCTTTGAAAATCTAGAGACATTATCTGTATGGTGAAAGGTGTATTATTTACACCGATCATAAGAGTCTCAAATATTTGTTAACTCAAAAAGAGTTAAATCTTCGATAGTGCAGATGGGATGAGTTACTTAAAGATTCTGATTCACGATAAAGTACCATCCGGGCAAGGCTAATATGGTAGCTGATGTCCTTATCCGTAGAGTGGTGACTGACCTGAGAGCAATGTTATCTCGCTTGAGTTTAAATGTTAGCTCGCCTGAGTTTAGTTGAAGATGGAGGGCTGTTACTATAATTACAGGTTAAACCGATTTGGGTAGAGCAGATTTGAGCTAAACAGTTGAGCGATGAGTCCTTAGTTCCGCGTTTACAACATGTTGATTCAAACGAGACTTCTAATTTTAGCTTGAACAGCGATAATATGTTGTGCTTCAAAGGTCAGATTTTTGTACCTAATGATAAAGAGTTGATGCGATCAATCCTTCAGGAGGCGCATAGTAGTCCCTATGCTATGCATCCTGGTGGGAACAAAATGTACCGGGATCTTCGAGAGCTCTATCGGTGGTTTGGGCTGAAATAGGAAGTAGTCACTTTTGTGTTCCACTATCTGACGTGTCAAAAGGTTAAGGTAGAACATCAGTTGCCCTCTGGATTGCTTCAGCTAGTTAAGATTCCTCAGTGGAAGTGGGAGTGGGTAACAATGGATTTTGTTAATAGGTTGTCTTTAACCCCCACTAAGAAATATTCAATTTAGGTCATCGTTGATCGATTGACCAAATCCACCTAATTTATACCCATCAAGACAGATTACTCCTTACAGAAGTTAGCTAAACTATACATTGCCGAAATTGTGAGATTACACGGAATCCCAGTCTCAATCATCTTCAATAGAGATCCACGATTTACGTCTTGGTTCTGGAAGAAACTCTATGAGGCTTTAGGCACCCAATTTAATTTCAACACTGCATACCGCCCTTAGGCTGACTGACAGTCAGAGCGAGTTATTCAGATCCTAGAGGATATGCTTTGGGGTTGCGTGATAGAATTCTGGGGTAGCTGGGAGGAGTATCTACTGTTGGTTGGGTTTGTATACAATAATAGCTTTCAGTCTAGTATTCAGATGGCTCCATACGAAGCTTTGTATGGTCGTAGGTGCCGTATTTTGTTATGTTAGATAGAAATAAGTGAAGATTGGATTCTAGGTCCTGAGTTAGTTACTGAAACTAAAAATACTGTGAGGGTAATGCGAGACTGTCTTAAAGCTGCATATGATCGACAAAAGTCCTATGTTGATTTAAAAAGAAAAGGCAACGAGTTTTTTGTTGGTGATCAAGTTTTCTTGAGAGTATCACTGTGGAAATAGGTCCTCTGATTTGGACGCAAGGGAAAGCTGATCATGAGGTTCATTGGGCCTTACAATATCTTAAAGCGTGTCGGACTCGTTACATGCCAGTTAGAACTACCGCAAGAGTTGGATCAAATTCATGATGTGTTTCATGTCTCAATGCTGAGACAGTATCGGTTAGGTCCGTCAGATATTGTTACTATCGATGAGATCGAATTGCGATCGAATTTAACATTCGAAGAGGAACCTGTCCAGATCTTGGGGTGTGATTTTAAGGTACTCAGGAAGAAAACTGTTCCTCTAGTAAAAGTTCGGTGGCGGAACCATGGTACTGAGGAAGCCACGTGGGAACCTGAAGAATCAATTTGCCGGTTGTATCCGTATTTGTTTGGCTCAAGTAAAATTTCGAGGTCAAAATTTATTTTAGGGGGAGAGAGTTGTAACGCCCTAAAATTTTAAGAATTTAATCGTGAGAATTTGCAATAATTATATCTCTGGTTCTATGCTCTACTTTTTTGTTTAAGGTCTAAGGTTCGAGTTGCATCATTTTAAAGCTTTGTTATTTTTAAAGAATAACCTTTATTCATGTGTTATGTAGTTAAGTGAAATTTTGGGTAAATTGGTGTCAAGAATGAGCCTGCTAGTTCACTAGTTAAGCATCTATCTATATTCTATCTAGGTCTGAGTTCAAGTCTCATTATATGTATTAGGAAATTTTTTTTTTCAAATGTCGAAAGGTGGAATGGTGGTTAACTTAAAATAGTTTGAAGAAATTCTATCATTTCTTTTTTTTTTTTAAGTTTGGTTTTTTTTTTGGTTTTTCTTTTATTTTTTTTTTCTTTTTACGATATTTGATTCTACATTAATCGGGAATTTTTCGTTGCCTGTGAGGTTGACTGTGCGACTATTGTGTAAGTTCCATCATTATATCCTTTCCTTTTGTGAGTTTCGTTATGTTAACACTATTATGTCGAAATGGATTTTTCTCGTTTGCTTGAACGTTCTGTTTAAACCCTTGATTGGTTGTTTTAGGCAATGATATTACAAGAGACATTATTCCGCTACGTTAGCCTATTTTCCTCTATTTCGTGCGCAGTAAATATGCGAATTAAGTTGGGGTTGCGTCAAAACTTTCGACATGATCTTGACGATAGGATGAATTTTAGTAAATTATTGAAAATGATGGTTTAATTGATTATTGGATGGTTAATTAGGTTCTGGGTAGTCTCCGCATTGTTTTCTGTCAAAGCGAAACTAGATATGTACCGGAAACCATAAATTTTGTAAGTTTTGGTCACCAGAAATGGTGGTTGTCGATGCCACATGGCCAAGCACACGGGCGTGTGTCCAGGCCGTGTGGGTGATCGTGTAACTCATTGTTCATCGACTAGAGGCCACACGAGCAACGCACATGGGCGTGTGTCTAGGCCGTGTGTAGCTATATTAGTGCAAGGTTCATATGGGCAACGGACACGGGCATGTGTCTGGGTCGTGTAACTCACTGTTTATGGTATAAGACCACATGGCCAAGGACACAGGTGTGTGTTTGGGCCGTGTAACTCACTATTTGTAGTGTAAGACCACACGGTCAGGGACATGGGTGTGTGCCCAAGCCGTGAAAACCACATGGGGAAGGACACGACCGTGTGTCCAGGCGATGTGGTGTACATAAAAGGGCCTAAATACATTTTTAAGGCTGTAAATGTTACCTAAAGCTGGTTTTGATGTTTCAATGGTATGAATGGTCTGAACTGATGATCTTCGCATGAATTATATATCGTACGTACACTGTGATATTTATTTTGATATTGAGTTGTACTATCTACTTGTGGATATTGGTTCTATGCATACGTATGGGTTGGGATATTAAGAAGAATGAAGTGATCTGTTCTAATCTAGTGGCTAAGCAACCATATGTTCACTCTGATTCTGGCGTTTCGCCATATTACTATCTAGCAGCTAAGTTATGTTTTTGTACACGTGTCAGATAGACACTATGTGATGTGTAGGGATGGGTGGGTATTTTTAACCCCACATGGTGTGATGGGATGGACGAAGATGGTGTGTAGCGGGTGGGAGGTTAGGAATATCTGTATCTGACTCTGATCTGTTCTGTATATGAAACTGATATATGTTTCTGTACCTAAAATCACTCTGTCTTGGATCTGAACTAGCAATGTTTCTGTATCAAATCAAATCTTGGAATACAAACACTGTTTGGTAAATGTGTTTATATGAATAAACTTCTTTATGCACTGAGTTTACAACTCACTCTATTGTTGGTTGGACTGCAGGTAGCACTCAGTCTTGAACAGGTCAGCGCCATAGAATCTCGGCCAAGATCTTATCTTCTTTAATTTACTATTTTAGAAAGTTCGATAAACTTTGATAGTAGGACTTTGAAAGATTATATACTTAACTAATATTTGTGATGATTATTATGCGAAGTATGGTTTAGCAGTATTGTGTTATATGTGTAGCATTTGAGGATCGATGATGTAACTCTCTAAACTTGGGCTGGACATCTAGGTCGGGTTTAGGGTGTTACATTCATTACCATGGATGAGAAGTAGTTATTATAAACATATTTTGTAATGAAGAAAAATAGATCATCCCCAAGCAAATATCAAAAAACAAACTTTGAGAGTGAATCTTACTTCTCAATTTCATATAGATAAACGGTATCAAATCTTTTATCATCCTTAAGAACAAAAAGTAAAATAAGTTAATCAAAAAAATGATAACTTATAATAAGAGAAGAATGAAAAATAATACTCAAATATGAAACATTAAATAAAAGAAACTTCCTGTAAAAACTTTGCATCTTGCCGTCAAAGATATTGAAAATCATGAAGGATAAATTTGATCGACGAACTATCACTTTGAGCAAGATCGTGCTGATAACGTGTTTAAAATAAAGAGAGTTGGAGAGAATAAAGAACAATGAAAATATAAAAGCAATAGAGAATGTACTTTATTAATCAAATGGATGATTACAATGTTTCATCAAAGTCTCTATTTATAGGCATATGAAGTATAAAAGAAGTAGAGATCTAATTCTAATAACTATTAGAATTTAAAGTACACCAAAACTTTATCTTCATCATGTTGGACATCCACTTAATAAGATATTCATAACACTTATGTAATATTTCTTAATATTTAACGATGTTATCATAATTTGAAATTAAATTGTTTAATAATATTTTCAATTTAAAAATAATTATATATATTTAATAATCTATTATTATTCTGATCATATATGTTTTTTTTTGCGCTTCAGCACACTTGAATCCACATCCCAAAAAATAACTATGTTCTTAAAAGTAAATTCTTATTATCATTTACATTAAAAGTTTATAATTGATGCACTCTCTGTGTATGAGTCCTAGATGCACTCTCTGTGTATGAGTCCTATATGCACAATCAATATATCATAACATGCCATATCATTAATTAACAAAGTATACTTTCTAATAAACACTTAAAATTTTATTTAGATCTAATTAAAACTAACTATAATTTTTTATATTTATCTTTGAACAACCACATTAAAATCTTTTGATTTAGGGTTTTCAAAAATTTTAAGAAAAAGACTATACCTAATAATTTGTTTTTTAAATTTATTGGAAGTGATATACCATCTATGGAGATTGAACAGTGACGAGAGGAGACCTACTCTATACTTCAAAGATAAAAACTGCATTGCTGTTATGCGAATATCTAAATTCCGTCATCTATTTCTCATAAACTCTTTTATAAAGTGTAAAGGTTCAAGCTTCCCACCACCACCAAACTTCGACCTCTTTTGTTGTTTGTACATTAACTCAAGCTTTTAAATCTTCCTTAGGTATATGTTTTTTTAAATATTTTTAAAAATCTTAAATAAAAAAATTTTCGTTTCATTATTAAGAGGTGAGTGAAGCCTTTTAGAATAATTATTTTTTTAATAAAGAATAATTAATTTATCAGTTGTATTTAACATATTTGAAGGGTAAAGAGTATTACCTTATCGTATTTAATTTCAATTCACTTTAATCTCTAATTGATGTTTATTTTTATGAGTGATTATTAATTGGGAAAAATAATTATGATAAAAAATGATATGTGAAGTAAAGATACCTGTCACTTGTCGTAATTTTAAACAAGCAAAGAGATCGGTTAGTTGTTGTAAAGTTGAATTGATATGATAAAACCAAGCTGTAATATAAATAAATTTATTAAGTTATTATAATTTTATGGAAAAATTGAGACTAAAACTATTTAAGGAAGAGAACTTGTAAAGATAAAATGGGCAATATAATAAAATTTGTTTTTAAGGTAATATTGTATTTCGTCAACCAAAAACATAAATCTTACATTTCAGTTAAAATAAACCAAACAATATAATCTTACATTCCATCCGTACTCTTATTACGAGACATAATCTAAAACTCAATGAACCAAACACACCCTAAGTGTTAATTGATTTGTTAAGCTATTAGTAGTCCACACGCTTTCTTCAATACCCATATTTCATTTTCACAAGAACAAACGTGATGCAAAGGATTTATATTTGTCTCGTTTATTTACTAGTGTAATAATACGAGGAAAAAACTTATTTATTACATATGTATTATAATAGTTAGGCATTAAATAAAGAATAGTTGGTACAAATGTAAACTTGAAATTAGAAGTATGAGTAAAAACTCTTGTAAAAAATAAGATCTCTTCAAAACAAGTAAAAAAATTTCCTCTCTTTATGCAAAAAAATTTATGAGAGTGACTAAGTATTACCAATTGAAATAATTTATTCGTAACTAATATACTTAAACATGGACAAAAAATAATACTCCAAATTAGTGTTATCCTAAATGACTCTAACCTCATTCATTTCTTCCACAAGTCTCCCAATCTCAATATTTTTTGCACCATCACATACCTATAAGGTCTGAGCTTTACAACTTGAGACTCATCTTTTATATGGATTTGATGATCTTGAAATTTAAGTGGTGGAAACCCTTATAGAAGTTAAAAAAACAATGTGATTTTTCAGCACCAAGTATGAAAGATCACTAGATAACTTAAGTGAGTGAATATCCAACTCCTTTGTAGTTTAGATTTTAGTTATTAATAGTGTAAAAGCTTGCAAAGAATAGTCGAGATGTTGCTAAATTGCTTACATGTAAGAACAAAAACTGCACTTGCAAGCAACCCATTCAATTGATATTTATTTTTACCTAGAGAAAATTTTACGGTGAGCTTATTGCAACCCCAAAGAACAAGGTCAAACTCCATAAGCCGTTATACTCTCAAAACCAAGTCATACTCCATTAATGGTAAAACCAAAAAATAAGTACATTGTGAAAGACCTTGTGACATCCAAGAAACCCCCTTACACAAGTCTTGTGCATACATATTAGCTTAGTCTATTATCCACTAACAGCTGGACTCCTCTGTTATACCCCCATTTGAGCTAAAACACGTGGTGAGCTAGAAAAGAAGCCAAATAGTAAGCCTGCAATAAGCTAACCAGGAGGTCACCTGCGTGTTTTCCCTTTCAGGATGACCATCCAAACAGGTGCAGATCATCTATTTTCCAGGTCTCAAAGTCTTCATTGGGAACGTGAAGTAGTTAATTACCAAATACCATGTAGGCTTAATTGTTCCATACCATCAAGTCAGAATAAATGACAAGATTTGTCTCATTATAAACATCCTTGTCCCATCGAAGTCATCCACCCCACACGTTCCATAATGATGATTTAATGGCAAGTCCAACATGTTAACATGAACTTACGCGAAACCCTCACCTATAAACACACCTAGGAACAAGAAATGATCAAATCTCAAATATACCAAGCTTACATTATGTTAATTCACATTTAACCCTCAACCTTTATACTCTGATCATTTTCACTCTTTATAACCTCTGACTCTTCGCCCCAATTAGGTGAACTGACCTTCACAAAAATTAACACTCTCTATTTCATATCTCCTCTTTGTTGTATTATTGTATCAACAATTGGTGCAATGAGTATGGAAAATATGGCTCCACAATCTCAAAATGGAAACCTTTTCAACCAAACCAACCAGACCAATGACCTCACCAATTAGACCAACTTTTTTGCTCCACTCGTCACCCCCATTTCATCTGCCTCAAGAACTCCTACTGACTTGAACTTTACCCAAACTCTTTCTCCTTCTAACCCTGTAGGAACACTTTTGTAGTATGCAAGTTCTCTTCTCTCCATTCTAAAGCAACTGAGAAAAGCCTTAAAGGATCCCCACGTCTCTAGCCCAGTTGTTCTTACTGCATTAACAAGCATCACTCGCCAAACTACTCTCATCCCACCAGCTACTACGAAGTATCAACAACCACAAGGTGTTCCTACCCCTGGTTTTTGGACCAAATAGCTTGTTGTTTGTAAGAGGTTGTAACCTGCCTTACAACTACTTTATCAACCCGTTTTTAGTCAAATTAGAACAGTAGTTTTGTGACCACAAATATGAAGTCAAAATATTTATTTTATTATTTTAATAAGGTCTACTACATGATAGATTAATTACATGAAAGTTTCGTAAAGAAATTTTACCGTTTAAATGCTTAATTTGGTAAAAAGGACTAAATCACGTAAACTGCAAAAGTGTTATTCTATTAGTTAAAGGTGTCAAATAGCTTTGGCTTTTAAATATGTTGGCCTTAAGTGGTAATTAAACCATTTGAATTATGGGGTGGACAATTATGGGCATATAATAGGTGTTTTAAATGGTTTATTAGTAAGGTTAATTTGGTAATTTGGTTATTATGATATAATAAATAAAAAAAACAATTTTATGTCCATCTTTATGTCTTCAATCAATTTTAAGAAGAAGAAATAGCCATGGGAGAAGCTTTGCATTCGGCTTAGGTATTTTTTCTCAATTAGATCAAGAAAAGCGAAATACAGACCGGGATCGGGGAAAAGATAAAGTTATTGACTAATTGACTCGATTCACTATTTTAGCATCTGAAGTAAGTTCGTATGTATTAATCATTGTAATAATTATGTTTTTAGTGCTTTGATATTGCATAAATTATATATACGAGACTACAGATATGTTTGACGACAAATCGATTATTTATGGCACTTAATGTGTGATACGACATAGCTTTAGTTATATATGGCACTTAGTGTGCAATTCGACATAGCTTTGGCTATATATGGCACTTAGTGTGCGATTCAACATAGTTTCGGCTATATATGGCACTTAGTGTGTGATTTGAGATAGCTTTGGCTATGTGTGGCACTTAGTGTGCGAGATATCGAGTGTGGCACTTAGTATGTGAGATATCAAGTATGGCACTTAGTGTGCAAGGCATTGAGTAATCAACGGCATTTCATGTATGTATGAACTTGTTATGGATAGGTACAGGTATGTACATGTATATTATGAGCTTAAAATCGAAGAAGTTAAAAAATTTGTATATAAACTTATGAATAAGCAGTTGAAAGGTTTGTTAGTAATCTTAAATTACATGATAATATGTTTAGATTGATGAATGTTGTATTTGTAATTAGTTAAGTTTATATCATACGAGCTTACTAAGCTATGAAGCTTACTTTGTGTTATTTTTCTATGTTTTATAATGAATCAAGGCTAGCTCAAATCTGGGAGTCGTAGGGAACATCATCACACTATTAAACATCTATTTTGGTACTTTTGAAGTTATGTATATATGGTATATGACATGTATAGGCTTGTGTCATTTTGGTATGTTTGATGAACATGTAATTAGGCCATTTGAGTTAAATTGTGATGATGAATTTGTTAAGGTATAATGATGTGAAAATGGCTTTTTTTTAGTTAGGTAATTGACCTATTTTGAGTGAATGATGTTGAATTGATAATGCATATTGGAATGGTTTAACCATATGAATTATATATGTGAATTATGTATAATAAGGCAAGTTGAATTGATAGGTATTTGAATAGGTAAATGGCATTGAATTGAGTATTGAAATGGTTGAAATGGTTGAAATGGATATAGTATGATTGTGTATTGGTTGATGACTTTTGGCTCCACATTTGTGCGTTGAAATGGTACTAATTGGGTTTGTATAAGTATGTGCAAAATGGGTGGCAAAATGGCTTGGTGAAATGGCCTATTTTTGTTCACACGGGTAGAGACACGGGCGTGTGTCTCAGCCGTGTGTGACACACGGTCATGTTGCATGGCTGTGTGTCCCCTGGTAATGAAATTGAATTAAAGTCAGTATGCTCCACACGGTCTCACACACGAGCGTGTGACTGGCCGTGTGGTACAAGTCAATATAATTTCTAATTGGCACATGGCCTAGCACACGGGCGTGTGACTTGGCCATGTTGCATAAGTCAGTATACCCTACAGTTTTGGCATAGGCTAGCACACAGCCTGGCATACGGGCATGTGTGGCCACTTTGAAGGGCACACTGGCTAGACACACGGGCGTGTGGTTGGCCGTGTGACCCATGTCAGTATGTATGCCCTGTTTCCACACGGCCTAAGATACGAGCGTGTCTGGAGCCGTGTGAGGCACAGGGCCTGTTCACATAGGTGTGTGACCCCTGTATGACTGAAATTTTTTTTAAGTTTCGAAAATTTTCATATGTTATCGATTTAGTCCCGAACCACTTCTGAAGCATGTTTAAGGCTTCGTAGGCCCTTATAAGGGACAATGTGATTATGTTGAATGATTTATGAGAATGAATGCTTTATGTTTGATAAATGTATGCTATATGTTGTGAATTGATCGGTAATACCTCGTAAACTTACTCTGGCGATAGATACGGGTTAGGGGTGTTACAACTACACTATTTTCACCAACTATAACCTCTATCCCACTAGATCAAGGCTCTCATCAACAAGCTTCAGGCCCTTAACCCAATGACTTTAAAACCCAAGAGTAGCTACGACGTTTAGAAGAGTAGTTTTCCTAATAAAAGCATTTCTTTAAAGAATAGGAAGAGTTGCAACACATCCTTGATTAAAGGAAAACCTAGAATAAGCAACATTGATAAACGCCAAATTATACATATTTTTACCCCAAATACCTAGAATATTTATGGATGTTAATTACTAGATTTATGGATTTTCGGGCTCTTAATTCGGTTATTTCATGTTTTGTACTCAGGATAGCACCAAGAGTCAAAAGGAGCCATAAAGGGACAAAACGGACCAAATTGAGAAGATGACACGGCCTAAGCCTTGCCACACGGGCAGCTCACACGCCCGTGTCTTTCGAGGGTGTCGACCAAGGTGTTTACGATTCACACGGCCTGGCCATTGACCCACATACCCGTGTGCAATTTAACGGATCGAACACTGCCTGGAAATCACGTCACACGGCCGTGGCACACAGGCGTGTCCCTTTTTCAAAGAGTTGTATTTTACACAGAAAAAGATACTTAGGGAGGAAGAAAGCCAATCCAAAACCTATATAAACACCCTAAGTATGACTTAGAAGTGGGGCTCTCTCCAGAACTTTTCTAGAGTACAGAACCGCACGCCGGAAATTACTTGAAGAAAGCCAGATGATCCATCCCAAAAGCCGGAGCTACTCCAAGACTGAAGATCTCTCTCAGAATTCCTTTAAGGGTTTTAGAGTTTTCTTTATGTTTGTTATTTTCATACTTTTGAGATGTACTTTTATTTTATTATGAACTAAACCCCTTAGATACCTAAGGGGGTTGAAACCTATGATGGATCTTGTTATTATTACCTGAACTGTATGATAAATACTTGATTTGTTCTTAATTATGTGTTTTTAATGCTTGAGTTAATATTCTGGGTATTAATTCATTATTTGATATACTTATGCAGAGGAGAAAAAGTCCCTGTCTAAGAGTAGATTTGGCATAATTAAGTGAAGTTGATCGAACGCCTAAAAATAGGGTTACGCGATTTTGCCGGATTAGTGTGAAACCTAATATGGGAGTCCATAGATCGATTTACTACTTCCCTAGGGGTTTTAATTAAGAAAGATATTTTGATTAATTCAACTGAGGGTTAGACGTTATTAGTCTCGAAAAAGATAATAATATAGGTTAGGGAGTCTCACGGATCAAGTCAAGTGAATAAATCATCTGGTTCAGAGTCAGATAACAAGTGAAATCTAGGTGGATTCCTCCTTGGGTGTCATCTTTATCAATTACTTTTCTTCAAGCCTTTTTTCCAAATTGTCTCTTTGCTTTAGTTTAATTAGTTAATTAAGTTTATTTAATTAGTTTAATAAACAACCCCTCCTTATCTCTAGGTTAAATAATAAAAAGATAGTTATTACTAGTACTTTTAGTTCCCTTGGGTACGATATCCTAGTCTTGCCATTACTATACTATTGTTCGATAGGTGCGCTTGCCTTTTCGTCATGATAATAGTTAGTTTAGGTTTGATCTTCATTATAAATATTTATTACTTGTTACGAATCACGCGATCAAACATATTGTTAAGCTAAGAGTTGTTTGGGAAGTCCTAAGCGAGAAAACCTAGGTCGTTAAGAAGACAAAGCTTAGTCTACATTCCATGGAGAATGCAGACATAATAATTTGAATGGCCTTCATAGGAATAATATTGACCTTCTGGCAGTATCCTAGCATTCCCAAGGCAACAACAACATTTTGGTAAAAGAATAGCTAAAAGCCTTCAGGGAAGAGTTGATGTAGTTGTTGGAAAAAATCCAGTTTGAAAACAGTTTTCTTACATATCTGCAATGTTCAAACTTGGTTATAGGAAGTGACTTAGTCATCATATCTGCAGGATTTTCATGAGTACTAATTTTTCTCACAACAATATCAACACGAGCAATAATATCACGAACAAAATGATACCGAATATCAATGTGTTTTGTTCTCTCATGAAACATTTGATCTTTTGTAAGAAAGATGGCACTCTGACTGTCACAAAATACTGTGCTGATTTGAAGGTCTTCATTGAGTTCACTAAATAGTCCCTTCAACCAAATAGCTTCTTTACAAGCCTCAGTAATCACCATGTACTCAGCTTCAGTGGTAGACAAAGCGACTGTAGTTTGCAAAGTGGCTTTCCAACTAATTGCACAACCTTGATTGTAAAGACGTAACCTGTGAGAGATCTTCTTCTATCAAGGTCTCTAGCAAAATCAGCATCAACATACCCTATAACTCCATCTTTAGTTCTTCCAAACTGTAAACAAACATCAGTAGTGCCTCGTAAGTATCTTAAAATCCACTGAACTGCTTTCCAATGTTCTTTACCGGGATTTTCCATATATCTGCTAACTGCACTGACTGCATATGATAAATCTGGACGTGAACAAACCATAGCATACATGAGAGATCCCACTGCACTAGAGTATGGAACATGTGACATGTACTCAATCTCATCATCTGATTGAGGAGACAAGGCCGATGAAAGTCTGAAATAGGCTGCTAAAGGAGTACTAACAGGCTTAGCACTCTGCATATTGAACCTGTAAAGAACTTTCTCAATGTACCCCTTCTGACTTAGGTACAATTTACTTGCTTTTCTATCTCTGAGAATCTCCATACCAAGTATCTTCTTTGCTGTTCCTAAATCTTTCATCTCAAATTCTTCACTTAGTTGGGCTTTAACCTTTCTTATCTCTCCTTTATCTTTTGTTGCTATCAACATGTCATCAACATAAAGAAGTAGATACACAAAAGAACCATCACTGTTTTTCTTAAAGTAAACACAACTGTCTAAACTACTTCTTTTGAAATCATGAGAAGTCATAAAGGAATCAAACTTCTTGTACCACTGTCTTGGTGACTATTTCAAACCGTAAAGGGACTTTCTCAGCAAGCAAACATAGTCCTCTTTTTCCGAGACTATAAAACCCTCTGGTTGTTGCATGTAAATATCTTCCTCAAGTTCTCCATGCAGAAATGCAGCTTTTACATCTAACTACTCAAGCTCCAAATCATGCATGGCCACAATACCAAGCAAAGCTCAAATCGAACTATGCTTAACAACTGGAGAGAACACATCTATGAAGTCCACTCCTGGAATTTGACTGTAACCCTTTGTAACAAGCCTTGCTTTATATCTGGGTTCTTCAACTCCTAAAGTCCCTTCTTTCTTTTTAAACACCCATTTACAATGAACAGCCTTTTTACCTTTAGGAAGTTTCACAAGGTCCCATGTTCTATTTTTGTGGAGTGATTCCATCTCTTCTTGCATAGCAAACATCCACTTTTCTGAGTCTTCACAGCTAACCGCCTCAGAATAATTAGATGGCTCTTGATTCGCATTTATATCTTCAGTCACATTTAAAGCATAAGCAACTAGATCAACCTCGGCATACTTCTTTGGAGGTTTAATTTCTCTTCTAGTTCTGTTTTTGGCGATAGAGTATTGTGGTGAAAAAGCAACTCTATTCTCAATTTTTGTTCTGGCTTGAGGAGTTGACTCTATATTAATCTGATGCTCCACCTGCTTTTGATTTTCTTTATTGGAAGAGTCTTTAAGAGATAAGTTAGGTAGCATAGCAGTTTCATCAAAAACAACATCTCTGCTAATCACAACTTTTCTATTTTCAGGACACCATAACTTATACCCTTTTACACTAGCTTTACAACCAAGAAAAATGCATTTAATAGATCTCGGTTCCAATTTTCCATTATCAACATGAGCATACGCAGGACACCCCAAAATCTTTAAATCAGAATAATTAGCAGGATTACCAGACCATACCTCTTGTGGAGTCTTTTTCTCAATGGCAACGGATGGAGATCGGTTGATCAAAAAACATGTAGTAGAGGCCGCTTCTGCCCAAAATGCCTTCGGTAAGTTGGCATTTGACAACATACATCGAACCTTCTCCATGATCGTTCTGTTCATTCGTTCTACAACGCCGTTTTGCTGTGGAGTATGACGAACTGTCAAGTGTCTCATGATCCCTTCTGACTTGCACAATCTATTAAACTCATCAGAACAAAACTCTAAGCCATTGTCTGTGTGGAGATATTTTATCTGTTTTCCCTTTTGTTTTTCAATCATAATTTTCCAAGACTTAAATGCGGAAAACACATCACTTTTCTACTTCAGGAAAAACGCCCAAACTTTTCTGGAAAAATCATCAATAAATGTTAGCATATAATTAGCTCCACCTCTCGAAGGCACTCTGGATGGCCCCCACAGATCAGAATGAATGTACTCCAACGTTCCCTTCGTGTTATGGATTCCTCTAGTGAATCGAACTCTCTTTTTCTTCCCAAAAACACAGTGCTCACAGAAATTCAGTTTGCAAATTCTTTGCCCATTAAGAAGTCCTCTTTTGCTTAATTCTGCCATGCCATTCTCACTCATATGCCCCAGGCGCATATGCCAAAGTTTAGTAATATCATCATCTGACAAGGAAGAGGAAGCGACAGCTGCATCATCAGTAACAGTAGAACCTTGTAAAACATATAACTTGGCAATCTTTCTCTGCCCTTTCATCACAACAAGAGACCCTTTCAGCTGTGTATCTGTACCATTTTCAATCAAGAGTACTCAACGAAATTAAATTTCTTTTCAATTTTGGAACATGCCGCACGTCACTAAGTATTCTGACAACTCCATCAAACATCTTAACTTTAATTGTTCCAACACCTGCGATTTTACACGAAGCATTATTTCCCATCAAAACAACACCTTCAGATACTGTTTCGTAAGTTGTAAACCAATCCCGATTGGAACTCATGTGGAAGGTGCAGCCTGAATCAAGTATCCACTCCTCGCTTACTTTAGAATCATTGACAGAAGTGACTAGAAGTTCACCATCGCTGTAGTCTTCTACAACATCAGCTTCACCGGAATTTTCTGGTTGTTTTCCCTTTTGATTCGCAGCCTCCCTTTTAATCTTATTTTGTAGCTTATAGCACTCAGATTTAATGTGCCCTTTCTTCTTGTAGAATTTACAAGTTTTACCTCTGTTTGAAGACTTCAATCTACCCTGAGATTTACCACGATGATTTCGTTCCTGTGTCCTACCACGATCATCATCAGCATTCTGATCTTGTCTCCCACGAACAATGAGACCCTCTCCCTGAGAGTCGGGTTTAACCACAAGATACTTCATCTTATCATACGAGGTTAAAGAATCATAAACCTCATCAACTGTGAGAGACTCACAGCTATATAAAATCGTGTCTCTAAAGGTTGAATAAGACAGGGGCAACGAACAAAGTAGAATCAAACCTAGATCTTCCTTATCATACTGAACCTCCATGGCCTCCAAGTTTGAGAGAATTTCTTTAAACACTGTTAAGTGTTCGTGTACAGACGCATCTTCCTCCAAACGATGAGCATAAAGGCGCTGCTTCATATGCAACTTGGTTGTTAGAGTTTTCGACATACATATTTGTTCTAGCCTCTTCCATAATGCAGCGGCAATTTTCTTTTTCATCACATCCTACAAAATTTTGTTGGATAAATGCAGATGTAATTGTGTTAATGCCTTTCGATCCTTACGCTTCTTCTCTTCATCTGTTAATGTCGAAGGCAGCTTATCTATCCCTAGCAGGGCATCCTCTAGATCCATCTGTGCAAGAACTGCTTGCATCTTAATTTGCCACAACGCAAATCTAGTGTTGCGATCCAACAGCGGAATTTCATACTTCAAAGACGTCATTACCGTGATCGAGATGAATAACCCAGACGCTCTGATACCAATTTGTGAAAAATAAAATAAAATAAAATAAAGAACACAAAAATTTTACGTGGAAACCCTTTCGGGAAAAAACCACGGGCAGAGGAGAAGAAAATTCAGTATGTCGAAAAATTTGACTCAAAATACAAGAGGAATAGACTATTTCTATTTATAGGCTTGCAAAGCCATATTCTAGTAGGATTGAAATACCTTATCCTAATCAATATAACATAGATGGAGTTTAATAAGGTTTAAAAACCTTATTCTAAAATAAAATAAAAGAAGTAGTCTAGTTCTATATGGATTTTACTTTTATTTTATTTTCCATCGTATTTTATTTAAATAAGAATTTGGGTCACTTAATTCTAACAACTAGTACTTTTGGTTCCCTTGGGTACGATATCCCGGTCTTGCCATTACTATACTATTGTTCGATAGGTGCGCTTGCCTTTTCGTCGTGATAATAGTTAGTTTAGGTTTGATCTTCATTATAAATATTTATTACTTGTTACGAATCACGCGATCAAACATATTGTTAAGCTAAGAGTTGTTTGGGAGGTCCTAAGCGAGAAAACCCAGGTCGTTAAGAAGACGAAGCTTATTCTACATTCCGTGGAGAATGCAAACATAATAATTTGAATCTCCTTCATAGGAATAATATAGACCTTCTGGTAGTATCCTAGCATTCTCAAGGCAACAACAACATTTTTGTAAAAGAATAGCTAAAAGCCTTCAGGGAAGAGTTGATGTAGTTGTTGGAAAAAATCCAATTTGAAAACAGTTTTCTTACATAACAAAAAATTAAAATTTTGAAAATCAACCTGGTTTGTAATATTTATAACAATAAACCTTAAACCGAAATCATACCTATGTTTTCAGATAAACGGATCCTTGATGTTTCTTGGCTTCAACCAAATGATCTTTTTCGTTATTCTCGTACCACGAATTGCTATGAATGTGGGATCGAACCAATTGAATCAAAAGACAGAACTAGAAAAATTTTATTTTTTCTTTTTTGGGTGAAAACGAAAATTCTCTCTTCTTTAATAGAAACCAGTAGAATTGTTATTCTAGAAAAATATATTTGATAATTGAGAATAAATTCTCTCTATTTTTAGTTGAGTAACAATCTCTCAAAGTTGTGTAAATAGCTCTACCGGCGTCATCTATTTTTAGAAAGAGAAAGTCAAACCTCTGTTGAGTTGTAGAAGTTTATTTCAACTAGAAAAGCTTCCTAATTAGAGTAGGAGTAGGGTGGATGACATCCCCTAGTATTCCTACTAGGGTTGCTGCCCTTTCATATTCCATGAGGGGATTTTGGGCCTCTCTCATAATGAATCCAATTACAAGTGCTTCCTAGACTTTTCTTAAAATTTGATCCAACCTGATTCTGTTTTTATATTTCGCAAAATAAACTTCAATATATTTATATTAAATAAATTTTTCATCTCAATTTTACCCTGGTAAAATCATGACAGTTTGACCCCTGGTAAATTTTTGAGAAAATATGTTTAATATTTGTAATAGCTCGTTTTTCAGAGACAGTGGTTTCAAGATCACAAATCTGATGAGTGGTTTGTAAATATTAAAATTATTTTTAATATTTACGAGTCAAATATAGTATGATAAATTTTTATTTGATAATTTATGTTATTTGAATGGATAATTAGGTTCAAGTGGTAAATGCTTAAAGTTGAGTGATTTTGGGAAATAAGGTTTCGGCACCTTTTTTCTATAAATCGAGCCCATAAATATTTTATTAAATGTTTACGGAGTGTTATTAATGTTATATTAAAATTTGGTTAAGAAATTTTAACGTTTAAATAATTAATTAAATGAAAAGTACTAAATTGTAAAAGATGCAAAAGTTTACTTTTATATGATAAAGGGGTCAAATGACTATGAAATCTTAAATTAAAGGACTTAGTGGATAATTATATCAAGTTCATCGATAGACGATTATGGGCATGGTTTTATCATTTTATAAGTTAGTAACATAAGGGTAAAATGGTAATTAAATAATAAATTAAGTTTAAAAAA
Source organism: Gossypium hirsutum (assembly GCF_007990345.1). NCBI lineage: Eukaryota > Viridiplantae > Streptophyta > Magnoliopsida > Malvales > Malvaceae > Gossypium > Gossypium hirsutum. The sequence goes on along the minus strand of NC_053424.1, from coordinate 13,560,188 downwards.
AGATGAAAACAATGTCATCTTCCCCCAAAGGAATTAGCAGCGGATTCCTACCTGAATTAAAAGCCAAAGCTTTCGGCTAAGTTAAAATCTCGTGCATGGTGTGTTTTCGAGCCTATTTTTAGTAATTTTTATATTTTTAATTTTGTATTAGTTTAATCTATCTAGCTCGGGGTCAATTTGTAAAACTGTTAAAGGTTTAGGGATTTTCCATGAATTATTTTAAGGTGTTTGGTTTTTTTAATTGATAAATTATTAAAGTTTGTAATTAAATATAACTATTTTCTTAAGTGGTTTTTGATGACTTTGATGTTTAAGGATTAATTTGTTAAAAATGTAAAATTTATTGGATTTAATTTGAAATTTTCATGAATATAGGTTGTTTAGGAATCCTATAAAATGTGGCTAATATGAATTTTAGCTAAAAATGATAAATTTGCATATTTTGGGTTTAGGGACTAAATTGCATAAAAGGTAAAATATTGGAGATAATTATTTAAATTTCTCATTGATGAGGATTATAAATTTTATTAATTATATTGAGTTATTTGAATGGTTTAATTGAATGAAAATTATTATTTTGACCAAGAAACGAATCAAACGTATCTAAATTGAAGAAAAGCTAATGTGTCGAGTTATGGTGTTGTAATATTGAATGTTGATTGACGAAAATAAACAATAGAATTGAGTTGTACCGGCAATATCATAGCAAGCCTTGAGCCTAGTAGGTTTCGTGTTAGGCTTCATGCTGATGTATCGTATCAGGCCTTGAGCCTATCAAGCTTCCTCAAAGTCTTCCCCCTGAAAACGTAGGACTTCAACAAAGTAATACACTTGATTTTTCACTCAATACACTTAAAAGAAACATTCTTCAATGAACAAGAATAAGTGCTCTTAGTTCAGTATATCAATTATGCAAGTCTTATCAATTTATAAAGGATCAAGACTTACTAACGTAATACGTCAATTATAAGCAATCTTCCCATGAAACAAACAAGATAATAAATATAAAGAATATTCTTTCATTTTTCCAGTAGTATTTCATGTATTAAGTATTCTTTTGTAGTTTAGAAATTATTTAATTTCTTAAGAAACCATTTCATGATGCAAGTAATGTTTCATATGTTTCATGTATTAAGTAATTCTTCCATGATTTATGAATTACTTAATTCTTTAGACACGATTTCATGATTCAAGTAATATTTAATGTATTAAGTAATTATCCCATGATTTCGGAATTACTTAATTTCATAGAAAAATTTTCATGTATTAAGTAATTTTTCCATGATTTATGAATAATTTAATTTTTTTAAAAACCAACAGTTTATATATTAAGTAACACTTTCTAATTTTATGAATTACTTAATTTCTTGGAAACCTTTTCATGTTTTAAGTAACATTTTGTGTATTAAGTAATTCTTTCATAATTTAAGAATAACTTAATTTCTTAGAAACTACTTCATGTTTTACGTAATATTCGTTTATGTTTTAAGTAATTTTACATGATTTAAGAATTATTTAATTTCTTAGAAACTTTTTTATGTTAGAAAATTTTCATGTATTAAGTGATTCGTTTATAATTTACGAATTACTTAACTTTTAAAAAAATCTTTTCATGTTTTAAGCAACATTTCATGTATTAAGTAATTATTCCTTAATTTAAGTAATTTTTAGAAACATTTTTCATATTAAGTAATTCTTCTATTATTCACTAATTACTTAATTTTTTTTAAACTTTATTTTATATTTTAAGTATTTACTTAATTATTTTTAAACAATTTCACTTGAAACCAAGATATCTGGGTTTTTTTTTTCTTTTAAGAAATTCAATGGTTTAGATTTTAATTTTTTTTATCTAACGGTGACTATATTTTTAAGGAAGCCCACATTATATTTTAGAGGCTCTTTTTAGAATTTTCCAACCCCTACTTTTTTTTATAAACAAGAGTAGTCACTCTGTCTAATCTAGCTAGGAATTCTAAGCTTTGATGCCACTGCTGACCTTAGGTCTGAAATATTGAAAATGGTAAGAGAGCAATGAAACGAAAGAAAAATAAGAGAGAATCACCAATAGATGGTTGGAAGAATACCAAACAACGGTAGCTCAGCCATAAAACAAAAGTTACTTCATTACCATATTCCAAGATTGTAGCCATAAAAATTTTCAATTTTACCATGTGCTGCCCAGCAAGGTTAAGTTTATAAAACGCATCCATACAAATAACAGTTTTTTTGTTGGAAGCCTAGTAAACATATAATCCAAATAACTTTATTACTAACACAATTATTAGACAATAATACCAATATTTTCTTTCTCACGATTACTAGCTGCTGCTAGTATTTTACACTTGGCTGATACTTCACATGCACACACATACCTTACTTACATGTATAGCATAGTTAACCGATTTAGAAGCAGCCGCCACACTTCTTATCTTCATGAAACTTCAAACTAGCCGTAATTCTTATCCATTAGCTTAGAGTTTGTAGAATCATGCCGAACCAAGCTTGCCGCCTTTCCTTGCTTTGCCAAGTTGTTCGTGTTAAAGGTGGCAACAAACAGCAGTATGTATGTTACCCGGATAAAATAAAGAAGCTACATTTATACGTATGTTATCCGGATGAAGTATGTTTTTGTAACAAGCGATCTGTATATGATTTGACAAAAAACTTTTTGACTAGATGAAGTTGGTCAAGTACTTTCCAGTTTTAGACAGGTTATAGGTTATCATTAGGATGTATTTAATGTTTGTTCACTTCTACAAGTTAAATTTATTGTTCTTCAAATGTAATAGTTCTTTATCTGTACATCATATATGGATGATCAATGTAAGGAGAACAACCAATTTTGTTCTCTCAATTTCTCATCCTTTTTGCTTTTGTTCGTTTGGTTTTAACTTTCAAGTCCTTGAATCTCAAACTTACTTCATTCTTTTTCCGGAATTATTGCTTTGTTGCTTTAGCTTCAACAAGAGTCTCATATTTTATCCTGATAATTTATTTCTATTTTTCTTCCTGTGTGAAAAATTCAACAGTTCAATTTGTCGTCAACATTTTTGATAGGCTAGCTGGTATCAACATATGAAGAACCTGTATAAAGTAGGAAGAAATGACAGTTTTTCAGCCATGCTTGAACAGTTTTCCCTCTAGTCCTGCATAGTTTTACCATGGATAAGTTGCTGCCATTGTCATTCACCTTCCTCTTCATTTTCATGGTGTTTAAGCTGAGATCCAAAATGAAGGAGACACCCAAAAATTTGCATTTCGAGGATTTAAATCAATGCCTTTTATATTAATAAAATTTTGATTTTACCGCTCAACAATTTTTTTTCAACCAAAACTTTATTATAATATATTTTATACATTCCAATTTTTATGTATTTTTTACCAGCGATTGTATATATAATTTAATATAATATAATACTTATATTTAAGCACTTAATTAAATCAATGTCACCTTTAATCGGGTCACTTTACTGAGTTATTGTTACTCTTAATTGGGTCACCAACATAATTATAAAATTATAGAAATATTGATTCTTTTAAATTATAATTAATATTAATACTATGACACTTTTTTTATATACTTTTATATTATTACAAATCTAATGATCGAATATGTATTCTATAGTGTTAAAGACATTATTAAATAAATTTTAAAAAAATATTTTATAGAATATTTTCTTACACTCAAAAAGAGAGTGTGACAAAATTTAGTATTGATGATACTATTGATTAAGTTATTATCATGAGTTAGTTCAACACTAATTTAAAATTGATAGTAACGTAATTATAAACAATTGTAGCAAATTTATTATTTTTAATCTAATGTTCCATATACTCATAATATGATATATTTTTTTATTTTAATATAATATATATTTTGTATTATTATTAATTAATTTAAATCCGTACATTTTATTAGTTATTCATTTTTTTGAGTATTATATTCTATGGTTGCTTCTTTGTGATATATTTCCAATCGCATTGAAAGTAAATTTTATTGTCTTCAATATCAGATTCTAGTGTTCATTTGGGTAGTTTTCTAAAACTAAATGATTTCCCATTTTAGGCCCCGGCGTAGCCCCGGCATTGTTATTTATCAAATACGAAATTGCAATATTGTACCAACAAAATAATTCAATTTTGTCATGTTCTGGTGCAAACGATAATTTTTGTAGGGCATCATCTTTGTCAGGAAAGCATATTTCAATATCAGAAACCTGCATAATTTAAGAAGAAATGAAATTTTCTCAGCAACACATGAACAGATAAGTCTTGCATAAGTTTACCATGGATAAGTTGCTCCCCTTGTCCTTCACCTTCCTTGTGTTCATTTTCATGGTGTTTAAGCTATGGATGAGATCCAAAATAAAAGAAACACCCAAAAATCTACCTCCTGCCCCATGGAAACTACCTATTATAGGGCACTTGCATCTTTTAATGTTTGCTCTTCCCCATCAGCGCTTGACGGAATTAGCCAAAAGACATGGTTCCCTGATTCACCTACAACTTGGTGAATTATCTCACGTTGTTGTTTCTTCTCCAGAGGCTGCTAAAGAAGTGATGAGAACACATGATATCAGTTTTGCTAACAGGCCCTTTCTCCTTGGTGCAGAAATCGTATTATAAAATCTTTCAGATATTGCTTTTGCACCATATGGAAGCAGTTGGAGGCAACTTCGAAAAGTTTGCACATTGGAGCTGCTCAGTATGAAACGTGTACAATCATTCCGTTCAGTCAGAGAAGAGCAGGTGTCAAGTTTAATTAGATCCATATTTTCTAAGACAGGAAAGGAAATCAACCTTGGAGAAATGTTATGCAATTTATCATATAACATCACTTTAAGGACTGCTTTCGCTGGAAGGTGCAAGAAACACGAAGCATTCATTTCATTTCTGAAGAAATTCGTGGAAGCAATGGCTGGTTTTAATATTGCTGATCTGTTTCCATCCATCAAATTTCTTCCGGAGCTCAGTGGGATGAGAGCCGAACTTGAGAGGTTTCACCATGATAGCAATGCAAATCCGAAGGACAGTGTTGATGTAACAGAGGATCTAGTTGATGTTCTTCTGAATCTTCAGGATCATGGAGGACTTGAGTTTCCCTTAACAACTGACAATATCAAAGCTGTTATCCTGGTTAGTGGTTTGATATATCATATCTTGCGTGTTTATATATGGGTTTATATAGTCCTATAAATTTAACATGCTCAAACATCAAATTACTTCAAGCTTCAGGTTGATATCATTGGGAAGCAAGATTTATTCAGTGTTCAAATATATGACTCCTTGCTTCTTTTAGTTGCTTGAAAACTGTAAAAAGATGTTTTGTACCGTAACTAAGTAGAACTTCATTTCAGGACATTCTCATGGGTGGAACTGAGACATCTTCAACTCTAGCAGAATGGGCAATGTCGGAAATGATGAAAAATCCTAGGATCCTTGGAAAAGCACAAGCCGAGGTGAGGAAACTCTATGATAAAACAGGGGATGTTAATGAGTCAAACCTTCATGAACTGAAGTACTTGAAGTTGGTTATAAAGGAAACTCTAAGATTACACCCACCTCTACCTTTGCTAATTCCAAGAGAAAATAGTGAGAGCTGTGAGATTAATGGATATGAGATACCAGCCAAGACCAGAGTGATTGTTAATGCATGGGCAATTGGAAGAGATTCCAACTACTGGAATGAAGCCGAGAGGTTCTATCCAGAGAGATTCATCGATGGTTCAGTTGACTATAAAGGGACTAACTTCGAGTTTATTCCATTTGGTGCTGGAAGGAGGATATGTCCTGGCATGTCATATGGTATGGCTGTTGTCGAGCTTTCCCTTGCAAAATTACTATCCCAATTTGATTGGAAACTCCCTAATGGAATGAAAAATGAGGATCTAGACATGACTGAGGCTTTTGGTGTTTCTGTTAGAAGAAAAAACGAGCTCCACATTATTCCCATTCCGTATCACTGAGAAATGACAATGGAGTGAGGTGGGTCAATTTTACTAAACCTATTTAATTATAAAAAATTAATCTACTCTATTCGAGGTGGATCACTACAAAATTCACCGAATGGTTTGAATTTTACTATCTTTATAATCATTTACCACTATGTGTTAAATAGTTAAAATATATGTATTTCACATTGTAGTGAAAAATATATGTATTTCACATTGTAGTGAAAAGATTGTGAAATCACATTCCAAATTGGAGTTGTTGCTTTTTTTTTTTCTAATTCGTGTTTGAATAATGTTCCCTTTAATTTTTACCTTGAGGTAGGAGCATATTGAAAAGACAAGTGTATTATTATTCAGCTGACAATGTATTTCCCTGTTTAAATTGAAATATTGGGTTGTTTCTTTAAGATTAGGTTGGCAACTCAACAATATAGTTTTGAGTAAATAACGACAATTGGGAGAATCGAGAAACTTTGTATTTAAGTTTAGCCACCTTGAAATTCCAAATTTTGGGAAGCTATTTTTTTTTTCTGAATAAACTAGGGTAATTTTTATTTGGATTATTCTATTTTTTTTTTGTCTAGTTGGTCATTAATGTTAAAAGAATTAATGAAACAAATCATTCTACTATTAAACTCATCTATTTCGCAGTTAATTTTTTTAATTATTTCTTTCTTTATTCTTTCATTCTTTTTTTTCCCTTTCCATTCTCTCTCCTATACCTATCTTCTTCATGCTTAATTTAACTCAAAGTCGAGAAATTTTTGAGTAAGCTTCCTAATATAAATTTTTCATGAGCTTTCATAAATTCTTATAAGCTTCTAACAACTACAATTACAAATACTATAAACTATTTACTTAAATTCCTAATAAAAACATAAATTTCTAACCAAATACTCAAAGGTATATTGGAAACCTAATTTTGTAAAAATTCTTAAAATATTGTAAAATTTTTTAATTAAAAATTATAAAAATTATAAAATTATTTTTTGGCATTATAAATTTTACAATTTTTGATTAATAATTTTTTACATTTTAAATTTTTTTTTACAAAGTTGGGTATCCAATGAGACTTTGAATATTTGGTTATAAAATTGCATTTTTCATTAGAAATTTGAGTAAATAGTTTAGTTTTGAGTACAAAATCTATTGAATGGTTTGAATTTTGCCATTCCTATAATCACTTATCACCATGTGTTAAATAGTTAAAATATATGTATTTCACATGGCAGTGAAAAGATTGTAAAATCAAATTCTAAATTGGAGTTGTTGCTTTGTTTTTTTTTTTAATTCGTGTTTGAATAATGTTCCCTTCAATTTTTACTTTGAGGTGAGAGCATATTAAAAAGACAAGTGTGTTGTTCTTCAGCTAAGAGTGTACTTCGCTGTTTAAATTGAAATATTGAGTTATTTCTCTTAGACTAAGTTGGCAACTCAATAATATAACTTTGAATAAATAACGCCAGTTGGGAGAACCTAGAAACTTTGTATTTACGTTTAGCCATCTCAAAATTTCAAATTTTGGGAAGTGAATTTTTTTTTTTTTGGAATAAACTATATAGGGTCGTATTTGTTTTGGCTACTCTACGTATTTTTTATTTTGTCAAGTTGGTCATTAATGTTAAAAGAATTAATCAAACAAATCATTCTACTATTAAACTCATCTATTTCGCACTTAATTTTTTTAATTATTTATTTCTTTATTCTTTCATTCTTTATTATTTTTTCTTTCCCAATTCTCTCTCCTCTCCTCTCCTCATCTTCCTCATGCTTAACTTAACCCAAAGTTAGAAAAATTATTGGATGAGCTTCTTAATATAAAATTTCCATAAGCTTTCATAAAACACAAAATTTTTAATCGATTATTCTTATAAGCTTCTGACAACTATAAAGACCATAAACTATTTCTTCAAATTCCTAATGAAAAACACAATTTTATAACTAAGTACTCAAAGTCCTATTGGAAACCTAATTTTGTAAACATTCTTAAAATTTTGTAAAAATTATTATAAAATTATTTTTTTGGCATTATAAATTTTACAATTTTTAATTAATAATTTTTTTACATTTTATTTTAATTTTTTACAAATTTCGGTTTCCAATAGGACTTTGAGTACTTAGTTATAAAACTGTGTTTTTCATTAGGAATTTGAGTAAATAGTTTGGTTTTGGTAGTTGTTAGAGAATGTTGTTATATATGAGATATACTGTGATTTAAGGGATACTTTGTCATGTATCATATATAGTTGCTAGTTTTGGTAGGTGTTAGAGAATATTATTAGGAACCCAACTTTGTAAAAATTCTTAAAAAATTGTTAATTAAAAATTTTGAAATTTATAATGCAAAAAAAAATTATAATTTTTATGATTTTTACAAATTTCCATTAACCATTTTTTTTTACAATTTTTACATTGTTTTAAGAATTGAGTAATTGGTAATGGTGTTTTTTTTCTCTAGAAATTTGAGTATTTAGTTTACTGAGACGTAGTATCACATGGGCGAAAGGGCACCCTGCTGGATACGTTTTCACTAAAAGCACATCCAGTAGAGTGCACTTTTACATCATAGATTTAAGAAAAAAATTCAAATCGTTGGATGCAAACAACTAAAAAATAAGGGCTGTTGAATTTTTAAATAAATTTTAAATGAAAATATTTAATTTTAACAGTGACAGAAAAAAAGAAAAAATTTCCCAAAATCCCTAAAATCCCCTATGTATATCCAAACCAAATTCAATGTTGTCTCATTCTATTCTATGAATACTAAATTTAATTTTCATTCTCAAAATTCATTTCCTCTCAATTTTCTATCTCAATTCCTAAATTGATTACAAAATAGTTTTCTATCTCTAAATCCATTTCGTGTCTTCATTCGATTTTCATCATCTCAAATATTTGACGTAACATCATTTTTAAAGTGTTTAAAATTTTTAATAATAGAATTAAGTTGTTTGCATCTATCAATATAGGGTCGAAATATATTATTTTCATGTTAAATAAATTGTTAACTTAATGGTGTTTTAATAGTATTATAAAATTTTATATGCGTTGTTAGAATTTTACATAAAAAATTTGGGTGAATTTCTATGATGAAACTATATTTGATTTTTATGTATCCCAGTGGCTCCTACAATGCTTGGCATGTAGCATAAGTGTAACCGTTGCTCAACAATTGTGGAAGTGTTGTAAATATATTAAATGGATGTTTATAATCTTAAAACATATATGAATGTAATGAGTTAAAATCCCCTATTCATTATTAAAGATGTTTAATGTACGCGTTAATGAAGTAGTTAAATAAACTTCATTTATTTATGTTGCATTGAATGTCAATGGCTTATATATAAAACTCTTTTTGTAAAGGAAAAGAAGGTACAAGAAAATTCTCTATTTACTTTAGGTGTTCTTTTATTTAATTGTTTTATAATACATTATAAGCACGAGCTTCTACAAGTTCATAGTGAAGTTCATGTCATTTCGGCTTTATATAATTTGTCCGCATAAGTCCCATTATAACTATATACGGTATACATACTTTCATAATTCTTTTATTTTATTTTCTAGATGAAACATTTGCTTTGGGTAACATTTACACATTTATTTTTACAACTCAAATCTAATAATGATAATTATACATACATAATTTTTTTATTAAAAAATTTCAATTAATGTAATTTGTGTTAAGTTATTATTATGACTATTCCTCTCTATGCCAATATTTGACATACATATTATTATTTAGCAATTTTGGTATATATAATTGAATTATTTTACGATTGAGAATACTTATTATTTTACTAATATATATTTTTTATTTTGATTCAAGTGATTATAATGTCAAATCTTGCAAAAACTTGAATTTGCGGCCTTAAACATCTCAGGCAAGAATTATTTGTCATGGATATTAGATGCTGAAATTCACCTAAATGCTAAAGGTCTAGGAAATACTATATTAGCATATAACGAAGCATCTAATCAAGACAAGGAAAAAGCAATAATTTTCATTCGTCATCATCTACATAAAGGATTAAAAGTGGAATATCTCACTATGAAAGACCATCTTGAGTTGTATAAAAATATGAAAGAACGATTTGACCATCAGAAAACGGTGATACTCCCTAAAGCTCATTATGATTAGATGCACTTACGGTTGCAAGATTTTAAGACAATAAGTGAATACAATTCAAAACTTTTCAAAATTAGTTCTCAACTAAAATTATGTGGAGAAAACATAACTGATGAGAACTTGGAAGAGAAAACATTTTCAACCTTTCATGCTACTAATGTGCTCCTGCAGCAACAATACCGTGAAAAAGATTTTCAAAGGTATTATGAATTGATTTCATGCCTTTTGGTGGCTGAACAAAATAATGAGCTGTTGATGAAAAATCATGGAATTCGTCATACTGGTTCTGCGTCATTCCCTGAAGTGAATGTAACAGTACACATAATTATGAAAATAGAAAATATAGTGGTCGCGTCGTGGTCGTGGACGTAGTGGGGGACGTGGTTGAGGACGTACTAGTAATCGTTATCATGGCGGTCATAACAATGATACTTCTACCCATCAGAAAAAGAATAACAATGAAAGACAAGAAAGAAGTGGTCAAAATAATCCTTCAAAGATTTTTGAGAATATATGCTATCGATATGGTATGAAGGGGTATTGGTCATATTAAAAAGAAGGGAAAGCATATGGTGACAAATTTTATAGGCATAATTGCAAAAAAGCCCTCAACCTTTGGGGGCATTTGGATATATGCCCCTAACCTTTTTATTTTCTAAAATCGGCCCTTCACGTAATGGATTTTCCAAACATTAACCCAGTTTAAACAGTAACCATCAATTGATGGTTAGTTAGCAGCAGGTCAAAAAAATTAGTCTATATGGCATTCCAGTTGATTGATGACATGGCAGCCATTAAAAAAAGGCTAATGTGGCAAAAAAAATTAAACAGATTTAATAAACATAAAACAAAAAAAATCCTAAATCCCCAAACCCTCAAATTTGAAACTTTTTTCCCAACTTCTAAAATCCCCAAATCGTGAAATTCCCCAAATCCATAACCTCCAAAATCTTTATTGAATCCCTAAAATTTTCAAATCCCTAAATCTTGAAATCCCTAAAACTTTTACAAATCAAATCATTGAATCCTTAGAACTTTTAGGAACGAAAAAGCTTCAACAATCGTGAGCAGTTTCCGTAATCCAAAATCGAAAGGTAAGTGCTTTCTTATTTGCTTTGTTAGGAAAATAAATTCCATTTTTGGTTTAATTTGTTGGTTATTTGTAATTTATTTTTGCAATTTCAGTGCCACAATGTAGGGTTTTGTAACATCCTAAACTTGGCCTAGTCGTTATAGCTGAATCTGGCGATGTCACATAAAAGGAATTTTGAAAACGACACTAACTCGATAAAACATTAATCTCATAAACCCTTATTTGCTTTCATTTAATTCAAATTATAACTTCAAAAAGTCGACTTGCTTCAAAACATATCATTATAGCGGAAGCTTAGAAAAACCGTCACGTTTAAGGAAAATAGTTCACATTTTTAGGAAACCTTGTTTTCAATAACCCGTTGTTTTGAAAGATAACTTTTTGTACAACCCGTTTAAGATTTTAGAAAACCTGTGCTTTTGGAAAAAAATCCGAGTTATACCATGTTTTGCAGTTATAAAGTCATGAAATCATAGTCTATCCCAAATTAAAATAATATAGTCCGTAAAGTCCGAATTACATAAAATAAACCCAGATTAAACCAGAACACAAAATGTAATTGTATTTATAACCAGTTCGAACATGTGGTCACCGAGGGGATCCGCTGCACTGACCCGCCTAACTTTGTGGATTACCTGTACAGAATTAACAGAGAAGGATGAGTTTACGTAAACTCATTGTGTAACCCCACAGAATTAAGCATGCACATAGAAAACAGAATCAGTCAAATACAAACTCGGGCTTAAGCCCATTACAAATACAGATGCAAAGTTGGGCCTAAGCCCATTTCAGATACAGATACAGATATGCAGATCAGAATTAAAAATCAGATATCTTACCCCCATCCTCTACACACCATTTTTGACCATCCCTATACACCATGTGGGGTTTAAAACACCCACCCAGCCCTACACACCACATTGTACTGATGCGGCACATAACAGATATATTGCAGCCATGCTGCCAGATAATAGGCGCAAAAATGCCTTTTAGAGCACTTCCTCCAATATACATCAACCTATCCCCAATATCAGATAACATAACATGTATACAAAATTAATGTATATATCATGTTTGACATGCATTAAATAACAGATAACAGATATTCACCTAGCATAATAATACCAAACTCTGAATAGATTTTAGACTATCAGATCACATAAAATTTAGGGTTAGATAGCATTTACCGACCCTACGATAGGCCCACAGTTGATTAGAACGACCCGTGCGACCCTATGAAAAATTTCAGTAGAATGGGCCTATATGCTTGTATGGCCTGCCCGTGTGGCCCACACGGCTAGCTTGGCCTTGCCCGTGTGGCCCACACGGCTAGCTTGGCCTTGCCCGTGTGGATCACATGGCCTGGCCCAAATAATCGACACGCCCGTGTGGCATGCCCGTTTGGGCCTACATGTCCGTGTGGCTCACATGCCCGTCTTGGCCTAGTCTGTGTGGCCCGCACGACTACATTCGAGCCATCACAAGACCGTGTGTTGCGCAATACCATGCCTTTGTCGATAACAAGGCCGTGTCATCTCACACGACCTACTACATGGGTGATCATACGCCCGTGTGGTGTCGATAATGGCCTTTTTTAGTTTTTGTCAAAACCTTGTTTTCTACATTTCGGGTACACATCTGGTATCAATTTGATGCGAAAATTATCCCGAGCCTTCCAAAACATAAAATCAGAGTACCGAACACCTTTTAATCAACGAATTGCATCACTAAAATACTAAATCGAGCAAAGTGCTCACATACTTACCGTTAACTAAAACGGTTGCACGCCCAATTCAATCCGTTGAAATGAAATCCACAACCGCACCGCCTTCTCCAACGTAACCTTACAAAAATTAAAACCCCTTTAAGAACCTTCACGCCAACAGATAAGAGATCTAACAGAGACCACTTACCAAAACTTACCAATCCCCAAGAACTCTAAAAATTGAAATATCGCGATTGAAAACTAAATTGACCAAAAATAGAGAGTAAAAGAGGGAATCGCCAAAAGACAGAAAACGCAAGGAAAAAGAAAACCAACATTAGATTTTTGCTTTAGAGAGAAACCAAATCTTTGAAAAAAAAAGATGAAGAAAATAATTTTGATAACTCTCCAATAGCCCAACTCCCCACTATTCTCTCATCCTCAGCCACCCATTTCAGAATTCTACCTTAACCCAAACACTCTCAGACAATCGAAACAAAAATATCATACATGCCCGCATAAGCATTCAAACACAAGACCGACCTCCAACACTCCAACACCCTTACCACTCAAACCAGCAAGCTCATTCTGATATGGAGTTACAGATAATTAAATATAAGCCCACTGAATAGAGATAGGGCTTACTTCCCCAAAATAACAAAATTTGCCCAAGCTAGGGCTTGAACTTGGAACCTCTCACACACACCCAGAACACTTAACCACAGAAGTAGATACATAGTTGTGTCAGATTTTCACAAAAGTAAAAATAAAAATTTTGGGCGTTACAACTCTACCCTCCAAAAGAAATTTCAACCTCGAAATTTACCTGATTAGAACAGATGAGGATACAGCTGATGCATCGAGTCCTCAAGCTCCCATGTGGTCTCCTCAGTGCTATGATTCTGCCACAGCACCT